>NW_024081497.1:379211-727362 GCF_003009895.1 Hyaena hyaena | reverse complement strand
GTTTTTCCCCTTCTTCTCCCCCACGGTCCTCCGTTAAGTTCCTCCTAATCCACCTAACATGCAAACATATGGTATCTGTCCTTCTTTGCCTGACTTATTTCACTCAGCATAACACCCTCAAGGTCCATCCATGTTGCTACACATGGCCAGATTTCATTCTTTCTCATTGCCATGTAGTATTCCATTGTATAGATAAACCACATCTTCTTGATCCATTCGTCCGTTGATGGACACTTAGGCTCTTTCCCTGTTTTGGCTATTGTTGAGAGTGCTGCTATGAACATTGGGGTACATGTGCCCCTATACATCAGCACTCCTGTATCCCTTGCGTAAATTCCTAGCAGTGCTATTGCTGGGTCATAGGGGAGTTTTATTGTTAATTTTTTGAGGAATCTCCACACTGTTTTCCAGAGGGGCTTCACCAGTTACATTCCCACTGACAGTGTAGGAGGGTACCCGTTTCTCCACATCCTCACCAGCATGTAGAGTTTCCTGATTTGTTCATTATAGCCACTCTGACAAGCGTGAGGTGGTATCTCAGTGTGGTTTTGATTTGTATTTCCCTAATGAGGCAAGGTGCTGAACATCGTTTCATATGTCTGTTGGCCATCTGGATGTCTTCTTTCAAGAAGTATCTGTTCATGTCTTCTGCCCATTTCTTCACTGGAATATTTGTTTTTCGGGGATGGAGTTTGGTGAGTTCCTTATAGATTTTGCATACTAGCCCTTTATCTGATATGTCATTTGCAACTAGCTTTCCCCATTCCTTCAATTGCCTATTAGTTTTATTGATTGTTTTCTTTGCCATGCAGAAGCTTTTTATCTTAATGAGGTCTCAATAGTTCATTGTTGCACTTGATTCCCTTGCCTTTGGGGATGTGTCAAGTAAGAAATTGCTGCCATGGAGGTCAAAGACGTGGTTTCCTGCTTTCTCCTCTAGGGTTTTGATGGTTTCCTGTCTCACATTCAGGTTCTTTATCCATTTTGAGTTTATTTTTGTGCATGGTGTGAGAAAGTGATCTAGTTTCATTCTTCTGCATGTTGCTGTCCAGTTCTCCCAACACCATCTGTTAAAGAGGCCGTCTTTTTTCCATTGGATACTCTTTCCTGCTTTGTCAAAGATTAGTTGGCTGTACATTTGTGGGTCCAATTCTGAGCTCTCTATTCTATTCCATTGGTCTATGTGTCTGTTATTGTGTCAATACCATACTGTCATGATGATGGCAGCTTTGTAGTAGAGGCTAAAGTCTGGGATGATGATGCCTCCTGTTTTGGTTTTCTTCTTCACTATTACTTTGGCTATTCAGGGTCTATTGTGGTTCCATACAAATTTTAGGAGAGTTTGTTCTAGTTTTCAGAAGTATGCTGTTGCAATTTTGATTGGAATTGCATTGAATGTGTAGATTGCTTTGGGTAATAATGACATGTTAACAGTATTTACTATTCTGATCCATGAGCATGGAATGTTTTTCCATTTCTTTGTGTCTTCTTCAATTTCCTTCATAAGTTTTCTGTAGTTTTCATCATACAGATCTCCTATATCTTTGGTTAGGTTTATTCCTAGGTATTTTATAGTTTTTTTGTGCAATTGTGAATAGGATCAGTTTCTTAATTTCTCTTTCTGTTGCTTCATTGTTGGTGTATAAAAATGCAACCAGTTTCTGTACGTTGATTTTGTACCCTGCAACTTGGCTGAATTCTTGGATCAGTTCTATTAGGCTTCTGGTGGAGTCTTTCGGGTTTTCTATGTAGAGTATCACATCGTCTGCGAAAAGTGAAAGTTTGACTTCTTCTTTGCCAATTCTGATGCCTTTGATTTTCTTTTGTTGTCTGATGGCTGATGCTAGGATTTCCAGCACTAACTTAAACAACAGTGGTGAGAGTGGACATCCCTGTCGTGTTCCTGATCTCAGGGGGAAAGCTCTCAGTTTTTCCCCGTTGAGGATGATGTTAGCTGAGGGCTTCTCATAGATGGCTTTGATGATGTTTAAGCAGGTTCCTTCTATCCCGACTTTCTCTAGAGTCTTTATTAAGAAGGGATGCTGTATTTTGTCAAATGCTTTTTCTGCATCTATCGACAGGATCATATGGTTTTTATCTTTTCTTTTGTTGATGTGATGTATCACATTGATTGATTTGTGAATATTGAACAAGCCCTGTAACCCAGGAATGAATCCCACTTGATCATGTTGGATAATTCTTTTTATGTGCTGTTGCATTTGATCTGCAAGTATCTTTTTGAGGATTTTTGCATCTGTATTCACCAAGGATATTGGCCTGTAGTTCTCTATTTTTGCTGGGTGTCTGTCTGGCTTGGGAATCAAAGTGATGCTGGGTTAGTAGAATGAGTCCAGAAATTTTCCTTTCATTTTTATTTTTTGGAATAGTTTGAGAAGAATGGGTATTAACTCTGATTTAAATGTCTGGTAGAAATACCCTGGGAAGCCATCTGGCCCGGAGCTCTTAATGTTGGGAGATTTTTGATAACTGATTCAATTTCTTCACTGGTTATGGGTCTGTTCAGATTTTCTCTCTCTTCCGTGTGAATTTTGGTAGTGTGTGTTTAGGAATTTGTCCATTTATTCTAGGTTGTTCAGTTTGTTGGCATATAATTTTTTATAGTATTCCCTGATAATTGCTTTATTTATGAGGGATTGGTTGTAATAAGTCCCTTTTCATTCATGATTTTGTCTATTTGAGTGCTCTCTCTTTTCTTTTTGAGAAGCCTGGCTAGAGGTTTGTCAATTTTGTTTAGTTTTTCAAAAACCAACTGTTGGTTTCATTGATCTGTTCAAGTGTTTTTTTTTGTTTTGTTTCTATATTTATTTCTGCCCTGATTTTTATTATTTCTATTCTCTTGCTAGTTTTAGGATGCTCTTATTGCTCTCCTTCTACTTCCTTTAGGTGCGCTGTTAGATTTTATATTTAGGTTTTTTCTAATTTCTTGAAATAGGTCTGGAGTGCAATGTACTTTCCTCTTAGGACTGCCTTTGCCACATCCCATAGAGTTTGGATTGTTCTATTTTCATTTTCACTTGTTTCCATATATTTTTAAATTTCTTCTCTAATTGCCTGATTGGCTATTTGTTCTTTAGTACGGTGTTCTTTAACCTCCATGTTTTTGGAGATTTTCCAAACTACTTCCTGTGATTGATTTCATTTCATAGCATTGTTATATGAAAGTGTGCATGGTATGATCTCAGTTCTTTTATATTTATTGAGGGCTGCTTTATGTCCCAGTATCTTGGAGAATGTGTCCTGTGCACTTGAGAAGAAAGTGAATTCCATGGCCTCAGGATGTAGAGTTCTAAATATATCTGTCCAATCCATCTGGTCCAGTGTGTCATTCAAGACCATTATTTCTTTAGTGATTTTCTGTCCAGTTGATCTGTCCACTGCTGTAAGTGGAGTCCCCTGCTATTAGCATATTCTTATTCATAAGATTGTTTCTGTTTGTGATTAATTGTTTCACGTATTTAGGTGCCTCCATATTCGGTTTATAGACATTTATAATTGTTAGCTCTTCCTGATGGATAGACCCTGTAATTATTATATAATGCCCTTCTTCATCCCTTGTTACTGTCTTTACTTTAAAGTCCAGTTTGTCTGATATAAGTATTGCTACTCCAGCTTTCTTTTTACTTCCAGTAGCATGATAGATATTTCTCCATCCCCTTACTTTCAATCTGAAGGGGTACTCAGGTGTAAAATGAGTTTCTTGTAGACAGCAAATTGATGGATTTTGGTTTTTTATCCATTCTGCTATCCTATGTCTTTTAGTTGGGGCATTTAACCCATTTACAGTGTGTTAGTATTGAAAAAAATATGGCTTTAGTGTTGTTGTGTCCTTTGTAGGATTCATGCTTGTGGTGATGTCTCTGGTACCTCACGTTCCTTGCAATATTTCCCTCATGGAGTCCCCCTCAGAATTTCTTGGAGGGCTGGTTTAATGGTGATGAATTCTTTCAATTTTTGTTTATTTGGAAAGATTTTTATCTCTCCTTCTATTCTGAATGACAGGCTTGTTGGATAGAGGATTCTTGGCTGCATATTTTTTCTGTTCTTCACATTGAAGATTTCTTGCCATTCCTTTCTGGCCTGCCAAGTTTCAGTAGATAGGTGTGTAACCACTCTGATAGGTCTCCGTTTATATGTTAGGGCCCTTTTATCCCTAGCTGCTTTCAGAATTCTCTCTTTGTCCTTATAATTTTCCAGTTCCACTATGATATGTCATGCAGAAGATTGATTCAAGTTACATCTGAGGGGAGTTCGCTGTGCCTCTTGGATTTCAATGTCTGTTTCCTTCCCCAGATTGGAGAAGTTCTCTTGTTCTCTAATTTGTTCAAGGACTCCTTCAGTGACTTTCTCTGTCTCTTCCTCCTCTGGAATTCCTATCATATGGATATTGTTCCATTTGATTGTATCGCCGAGCTCTCTAACTCTCCTTTCACGTTCCTGGATCAGTTTATCTCTCTTTTTCTCAGCTTCCTCTTTTTTCTATAATTGTGTCTTCTAATCACTTATTCTCTTTTCTGCCTCTTCAATCTGTGCATTGGACACCTCCATTTTATTATGCATATCATTTAAAGCATTTTGTAAGTCATCACCACTATTTTTAAACTTTTTGTAGCAATAATTTCTCTGGTGCCTTCCATGCCTTTTTCAAGCCCAGTGATTAATTTTATGACTATTGTTCTATATTCTTGTTCAGTTTTGTTGCTTATATCGGTTTTGAGCAGTTCTTTAGCTGTCATTTCTTCCTGGAATTTCTTTGGAGTAGAGTTCTTTCTTTTTGTCATTTTGGTTAGCTTTCTATCTCTTATTAGTTTTAAAAGCTTGTTATGCACTCTGCACCTGCGAGTGCTGCTGTACCAAAGAAGGCTCTTTGACTGTCCAGGGCCTGTCCATTCAGGAAGTGTTCTTTGAATGGTGTCTTTTGGCCTCTCTTGTTTGGACCTTGGTTATTTTATTTCCCTACTCGTAGTGGTATTTGGGACTCTCCACCACGTGTACTTTGGCTTGTTTCTTGAGGTAGCATCATTTGGGTCAGATCTCCTTGTTCCGCGGACATAGCCAAGGTGGGCTGTGTTCTATATCCCTAGCCAGGCCACGTTTCCAGATCTTAGTCCACACAACGCATTGACATCACCCAAAATATAAACTCACAGGCAAGTCCCTCTGAGCAGTTTCAAGCCTCTCACCTCCCCCCTGGGGATAGACTCTTTAAACACTTTTGGTGGATACTGTTCAATGTTTTTGTCTATCACATTAGGTTAGATGTCTCAGTATTGTGTAGCATTATTTACAGTAGCTCTTTGTAGCAAATACCCTTCAGTCTCAGTAATATATCTCAACAAAATTTTATTTCTCCTTCACATCCCTTCCATGGGCAAGTTGAAACACTATCCTTGGTGGCACTTCTCTAGTTAGTCTATTTAGATTCTGCAGAATGAGTTAGATCATTGTGGCCTCTTCCATCTTATGGAACACAGCCACTGTAGTCATTGAAGAATAGGGAAAGGGAATGTGGGATGGTATAAAGGTTTCATTGAGAATAAACCGTGGTTTGATTATAAGGGCGGGGTGGAAGGGAAAAATGGATAATGACCATTGAGGAAGGCACTTGTTGGGATGAGCACTGGATGTTGTATGTAAGTGATGAACACAGCAATCTACCCCTGAAGCCAAAAGCACAGTGTTTACACTACATGTTAGCTAGGTTGACAATAAATTATACTAAATAAATAAATAAATAAATTGATAGTCAAATGAAACTTTGTAAGTTTTTTCATTTAGTTTCAAATTTCAAACTAGGTTTATGTCTCTTGTGAAATTCTGTTTAATATTTTTTCCTTTCCAGTTTTTAAAAAAAAGACCCCTCAGGAAAAAATAGTATATTAAATATGGTTAAACCTATTTGTTTTATTTATCATATAAATGTTTTTTAAATGTTCACAATATTAATCTCCATCTTGTGCAAACATTCTCTGTCTTCACTATTTACCATTGCATCCTTCACAAATAGCATAGACATTGTTCTAAATATGAGCCTTGTTATTAATAATAGTAAGTGATGCAAAAATACACTAGATTTAGGAAGAATGCATGCTTTACAATTCCTAATGTCAAACTCTACCCATTAATTTGCAAATGTTTGAATATAAAGGGAATAACATACAGATATTTAGTATAACATTCTGCACTAAATGTTTTAAGTGTAATGCTGGTTAATATCCTGATAGCAATCCTGCAGGTTATGCTTTATTATCCTAGTTTTGCAAATGATACAAGTAAGGAAAAGAAACTTTCTCAAAGGCATATGTAACAAGTAAGCAAAAGGATTTGAGACTATATGGGTAATTCCAGGGTGCTTTGCGATGTGCAGTGCAGTGGCATACTAAAAATTGCACATGACTCAAAAGGATAGTTTCTTAGATTATTTTATCTGAGTAACTCTGACAAGACAAATATTGAAAGAGAATTAAGAAAATAATTATCTACTAGCTTTTATCTGTTGGTAATTTTTGCATAATATTATACAATCAAAGACTTTATATTTTAGATATATTCAGTCAAAGATAACAGTGCTTTAAAAGACACATTTTGGCACAATAAATATTTTACAGTAATTGTTTCTTCCACCATGTCAATAAGGGGAAAATCAATTAAGAAAAATAATGAAGTAGAGAGTCCTATAAATGTTTTGATTATTTCTTTCTATGGTTGCCTTTTCTCATCATAAAGTTCATCTACTTAGTGAGAAAGGTTATAATTTCCACTTAAAAAATAATGTACGTAAGCAAACAAATTGAAAGTTTTAATAGAAGTTAAAATGTTGACTAAGTTAAGCAGCTTTTTCAAAGTCAAATAAACATGTTAAATTACACATACCATTTTCATAGCTTTTACTTTTTATTTGGTATATCAATTCCAAAACGATTTTTCACAAACACTTATAATTTCATTAAATTTAGTATTTTACTTCCATGGTAAATACAAGTTAATTTCTAGAAATAATAAACTGTTTTAATAAGTTTTATATAAGTGCAGATTTTATTGAAATGTAATTATATGTTATAAATCCCAAATTAGTTTTCACAACCCTAATTGCACTTTGTCTTTAAGAACTTCTGTGATTATTAGACTTCCTATGAAATGGATCACTACTATTCAAAATCTTCATTTCTGTTGATTTTAAATGTACTTATGTCTGTGTAAGTATCTGTACATAAGTGTGTATGTAAACATACACGAAACAGCTGCTTCTTTTACTTCCAGTTGTTTATTTGTTAATATGCTCTAACCTCTTTTTTTCTCCTTGGCTTGTCTTATTCCAACACATTCATTTCTTTCTCAGAAAGTTAACAATTTTAACAATGTGAAAATATTTTCCTAACATAAACAATAGATCTTCAAGCCTAAAAGAGGAGGGAGAAAATGAAGATTGGTAAATGTCAGGAGAATTTGGCATTCACAGATAGCTATGAGGGTGATACTGTATGAAATATTAAAGGAGAGATATTAAGTATTATGTATTGAAAGAAGAAATATATGAAAACTATACAGAAATAAAATACTATCAATATAATAAAAAAGGAACAAAAATCTCTATGAATAAAACAATTATGTACAACAAGGGATATATAAATCTTTTTCAAGAACTCTCACCTTAAAAGTAAGTGGAATATACTTTAGTGCCTCTCAAAACTAGTTTCTACAAACCAGTACTTTGAAGAGAAAGAGATGAGAAGTTGAGCTTTTACTGTAGCAACATTTTTATTTTTTTTTAATGTTTTTTTATTTATTTCTGAGAGAGAGAGAGAGACAGCGTGAGCAGGGGAGGGACAGAGAGAGAGGGAGACACAGAATCTGAAACAGGCTCCAGGCTTTGAGCTGTCAGCACAGAGCCTAACACTGGGCTCGAACCCACGAAGCATGAGATCATGACCTGAGCCAAACCGACTGAGCCACCCAGACGCCCCTGTAGCAACATTTTTAAAGTGTCGAAAGAAAATATGTGTTTCCAAATAAGCCCCACTCTTCTGTTACTGAGATAACAGTGTTATTCCTATATAATAATATTGATGATTCTTAACCTTTCCTAGAAATGGTCCTTCCTTTGTACATATATCTTAATCTGCCTAGAGGAATAAAGCTATTTTTTTAAAAAATTTGTCCATTCAGTATGTAAACATTAACTGTTATATTAACATACCTTCTTGAAGTATGTGGATATCACTGGTTACTTTATGTGGAAAAATTAGTAAGAAAACAAAATTTTTTATTTTCAGAATACATATATTTAGAAGGTAACTTCCAAATCTCATTTGCTTGAGCACTTTTTATCCTGTTAATGGGTTTGATTTGAAGATCAAAATAAAGCCAGTTGAATGTTTGGGATTGAGAAAGGACCATTGAATTTCTAATACTGTTTCATCTCCTGTTAGCATGTGATGTCGTTGACTATTTTCCCTTGAAAAACTTTCTGATCAGATTTCTCTGTTTCTCTCCTGTATTT
This sequence comes from Hyaena hyaena, assembly GCF_003009895.1. Classification (NCBI taxonomy): domain Eukaryota; kingdom Metazoa; phylum Chordata; class Mammalia; order Carnivora; family Hyaenidae; genus Hyaena; species Hyaena hyaena. The sequence continues at coordinate 718,844 of NW_024081497.1, read as the reverse complement.
TTAGCTATTCATTTTGAATGTTATATGATAATTGCTCTCCTTTTTTCTACTCCAGAAATCCAGAAGTTTTAGGTCGTGCTGTCTATTAGAATAATTTGTAGTGATGGAAATGTTCTACAATCTTGGCTGTCCAGTAGAGTAACTAATAGTCACATGTGGCTGTTAAGCTCTTAAAATGTGACTAGTGCATCTGAGGAAGTGATTTTTGTTTTGTTATCTTAATTAATTTAAAAAACAGTTATAAAAAATAACCACAGATGACTAGTGACAACAATAATGGTTACTATCTTTTACTATCAAATAACACTTCAAGTCTTTCCATTTATTTCCATTGCTTAAATATGCATTTTTCTGTTAATCAATTTTAAAACTATACCTTCAGGTAAAATTTTGCCATGATATTAGTAAATGAGACCTCCATATACTTAAGTGTCTAAGCAAGTTCAAAGTTACGTTTCTTGATCCTGCAACATCCTCATATCTTCTCTATTCATAAATTTCTATTTCATCTCCCTCAATTTTTTGAAAGTCAGTCCAAATGTTTTCTTCATTGTCATTACTTCATTCAGGTTATAACAATCTACTAACTAAATGAGGGTAATGCCATTCAGATAAACCTTCCTGATCCTAGTCTTGGCTTCATAAAATCCATCTTAATGATATAAATGAGAATTAGTCATCTATTTTACAAATATGTTCCCCAGATTCTTATATCTCACTCACTCTTCATTGCTGTTAGAATATAACTTCTTGATATGAGTTAATTTGTGTTATCTTTTTCTCTCTAGAATTTGCACACATCACTAACTGCCATCTATGACACTCCTATTGAAATCCTTTCAGATACTTAAGCATAGCATACCATGGACTCTTCCATAGGGTTGCAGCATGATTTGAGGATCTTGGTGCATAATGACAGAGCATTGCCTAAAAGTCACCAAACAGTGCCACTTATGCTATTGATATAACATATTATATAATGATTTTTTCCTTTCTTCTAAGACCTTTTTTCTCAACCCATCATGGGATTTTTCATTTGTTATTTAATATCAAATTGCCTAGCTCATGAACATCTCTCCTTCTCATGATTCCACCTCCCTACACATAGAGGAATAACCAAGAGTTTGGAACACATGCCAGAACACATATCTGGATCAGTGGTGGGCGACAGGCTCACTCCCACCAAATGGTCCTGTGAATGTCTGTGGCATTGTTACTCTGCGGCAGAGATGGCTGTCAGCATGCTCTGCATCCAGGCTCTAGGGGATGCCTCCCCATCCTGTTCATTCCTGCAACCTTACCCAGGTCCCTACCAAGAGCTAAGTGTGGAGAATTCACTGGCTCAGGGCTGTGAAAGGGAAGCTAAGTGGGGTGCCTGGGACTCCGGGGAGGCATTGGGAGCTCACTGAAAATGCTATATTGTCTCCACAAACCTCTTTTAAAACATAATTCAAAGATAAAACTATTAAGCATTTTAGAATGGTAACCTCAGATCATTGGTACCCAAGTTCAAGGCCCTTTTCACATGTGCCTGAAGCCATTGTTGCTTTCAGAATTGGGTCTTTACACATGCTATTTCCAACTATGTAGGATACTTACTCTCTACCTTTCTGTAAACCCCAATGCTTGTTATAAAATTTTCTCTAGTCATACTTTGGGTGTTTTGCAAATGTACAGGTTAATTCATCCATGATTTTTTTTTTAGCTAGCCCTTTCAAAGCCTCTCTACATTTCTTAAATAACTTTCAGTACTGATATAGGTGAAGAATATAGGATCTGGGATCAGAATAAACTGTCTGGATTTAAGCCACAATATGCAGATTACTGGCCTTGTGATGTTTTGCAAATCACTCAATCTTATCGTGACTCAGTTCTGCACCTGTAAAATTTGAATCATAATTGTGCATCATCATAGAAATTATTATGATTCTAATTGGAATATTATGTAGTAAGGCTCAGGGCTAAAAATGACTGACACAGAGTAACTGCTCACTGTATATAAACTAGCATTAACAATAATGAAGATGATAAGAATTTCCTCCATTGATGTAACTTTTAACTTTGCTTTGGAAAGTGTATGTGTCTTAATGCTTTGAGAATGAGATCTATAAAAATAAAGACAGGTCTATGGACTATTTTGTAATTATATACCAAACACATAGAATAGAGTATATTTATTTAACAAATATTTAACAGAAATATTTGTTAAATAAATGAACAAATACATGTATAAATGAATGACAGTTTTAAGGGAACTTACAGGTATGACTGATTAAATTGTGTAGTAATTTGCATACTTGGTCCTTTATATTTCTAATAAAGCATTTAATTTGCCTATGATGGAGATAGAATAAATTATTAAAAATCATTTGCTGTGTGTTCAACACGTATGCAAATACACACTCATAAAAACATATATATTTGGAGGTTGAAGGACCACCTCAAATTTGATGATTTACTGGAAGAACACCAAATTCTTCCTTTCTCCCTCCCTCCCTCCATTCCTTCCTTCCTTCCTTCCTATCCATCCCACGATCATGAGATCATGACATGAGTTGAAGTTAAGAGTTGGATGGTTAACTCACTGAGCCACCCAGGTGACCCAAGATTCTATGTAATAGTAAATTATACTCATGGCCAACGTTTAGTAAAGCCACTGATACAGAACAAAAGCAACAGAAAACAAATGCAGATTAGATGGAGTCCAGAAAGAAGACACAGGTTTCTAACTTCCTCACCAAAGGCTACACAGAACTTTCTTTCTTTCTAGAAGCATACTACAAGAATATGTGTGGAATGTCTCTGCCTATAGAAACTTACTTAAGTCTAAGAATCTGGGGATTTATGAAGGACAGGTCACATAGCCACATCGTATTATACTCCCAGCCATAGCAACAGAAAGTCAAGATCCCCAACAACCAAAGTACGCATCATCAATCTTGAGTTCTGTGCAAAGCAAGCCTGAGAAACTGGTACAGCATGGTACATTGTTCTAGTTAAATAACAAAATCATTAATCACTAACATTAAGAACCTTATAAGGGCCACATTCCTAGCAGTTGGCCAAGGGCCAGTCAAGATTCAAAGTTCTCTTGGAGATATGCAAGTAGTGAGCAATCATACCTACTATTTAACTCTATCCTAACATGTAAAGAAATAATCTTCATTATAAGAGAAAAGGCTTAGTATAAAAAATTTGGAAATTAGACAAAGATTTTACATTTAAAAACACCATAGTCACAAAGCTCAAAGAATGGTTAACATTTTAAATGTTATTTTTATAGGCATATATTGCTATATACAGTTTAATCATATTACCAGTTTGTGTTTTATTAATATATGAATATATTTTCCAATGATTGAAAAAATAATTATTTTAATTGCTTTATTCATTTGGTTTAAATATGATTGTTTAACTTTTTATGTTCAAATTATAATAACCTTTTTAGTTTTATAAAGGCTGTTGTATCTATGAAATTATTTTCTATTTGTGGTCATTTCTTCAGCATACCATCGGAGAAAAGAAGGTTTGGTAAAGCTTTACACAAATGTGATAAAGTCTGATTTAGACTTTGGGGTTCTGGTCTGGCGTACAAAGAACTTGGAAATCTTCTCTCTGTCCTCATAACAAGTAAAACTGTGGTTACAAGATCAGCAGCAATAATAAATGTAAATTCTTGGGTGTCATCCGAGAACAAATAAACTAAAACTCAGGGGTGGAGCCTAGCAATCTGTGTTTTAAGAAACCATCTTGGTGATTCCAGCACTGGCCAGAGTAAACAGCTTGAGACAGCTGCGGGTTCTCAAATGAACAGCCAGATTTTGGAAAAGAAATGAATAGAAAATCTAAAATAAATATGATTTTTGTAATCATGGCTTAGGATTTCCAGATGGAATAGAGGAAATGCAGCAAAAGGAGAGAGATGAGAGTTGGTTCACATGAAGTTATGCAAAGGCATTAAGGGAGGGAGCGAGGGAGGAAGGAAGGAAGGAAGAAAAGGAAAGAAGGAAGGAAGGAAGGAAAAGAGAACAAGAACAGTAGTTTACTCACTCTTGCAAGTAAAATACCAAGACTAGCTAGATTCTACGGCTCAGACTGCATTATCAGGTGTCTTTTGCTTTCTCTTGTTTATACTTGTCTCTCCTTTGTGTTGGCTTGAATCTCCAACACATTCTTTCTAATGTGTAAAAATGAGCCTCAGCTTTTCTATGCTTTAAGTCCCTAAAATTGATCACATCTATGTCAGTGCCTCCCAGAGGTCTCAAATTGCTGCTGCGCATGACAGTGTTCAACCCTGTAGTAACCATTGCTCTGGAGGATTGGAATTCAAGAAGACTTATCTGAATTATGTGTCCATTCTTGTATTGGGTGTGGTTGACTATTTGACTGATTGCCTCACCAGAGTGACATGTTCTGGGACATAAGATAGCCCTGAGGATATAATAAGCCAAATGCAGTGCTACAGATGGCTGCTTTATAAGAATTGAGCAGATATATTTGTCCCTTTGGAAATTTTTGAGGTAAACTGGCATATGAGGCAAATAGACTTAGTCCTAATTCATTCTTGGCACAAAAATTAACTGAGTTTGATCCCAAAAGCTTAAGCAATAATTTGGAAGCAGTCTGACTCAGCAGCTTTATAAACTTCCTAGGTGGCAGGGCAGGATTCTGAACTATTGGAGAGAATCCAAGTTAGATAAAGACTAAATAGTGTCCATTCAAATTAGGGGACAAAAAAACCATTGGTGACCTTGGCAACAAAAGCTACAATGGATTGACTGCAAGGGAGCCAGATGGCCTTGCTTTGAGAAGTGTGAATGATAAATGAGGGAACAGAGACGGGGAAGAAAATGCTTTTAAAATGTTACATAGTAAAGCAAAGTTAATGAAAATAGCAGTTTTCTCAAGTTACAGAAAATATGATAACAGTCATTATCACTGTGTTGTAGAATTACAAGTAACTATAATTTTGTTCATATTTTTCATACATTCTAAATTAGCTACATTGAACATGTATTACTTTACAGTGGGGAAAAAGAATAAACAAACTTTTAAAAATAAGCATTTAGGCTAAAACCCTGAAATGCTATAGGGCAAAAATGCATCAAACTCACAATCCAATTTTGGGCACACAACCAAATAAGGTGAACATCTGGATCTCCTGAAGCAAATGGAGAGTTCTGTGCTTGGCCCTCTAGCTGCTCAGTAGATCCAGTAAATTCACAGAAGAGTTCAGGTTTATACCCTGGAGCTGTTATGGCAAACTGTACATCTAATTGACAGCTTTTCTGCTGACAACATCAATAATCATTCATTGTGGGCTCTAGATCCCGCGCAAGACTCTGAGGGCTCATTTCAGCAAGTTATAGCTTTGCAGGTCACCTTTGCAGATTTATATAAGGATCTTACAGTGGAAAGGACAAAGTGGGAAGGTGTTTAGGGACAAGTTCTTACTCTCTAAAAACCTAGGTTAAAGCTCTGCCTTAAAATACACACACACACACACACACACCCACACACACACACAAACACAGACACACAGCTATAAAGCCAAAACTTTCTATCATTTTCTGTTTGTTCTCAGTTAAATTTACTGTATCAGCCACTTGTGGAGCCATTAATTTTTAGTTTTCCATTGCATAAAAGTGTAACAAAGTGACAAAATAAAAACGTAGAGAGCAAATTATTGATGTAAACATATCTTGATGAATCTTTAAATTATTCTTGTTGTTCTCGTGAAAATAGTTTGAAGATTTACTTTTATTGCTAGATGATGGCTCATATTTGAGGAACTTAGCCCCTTTACTGGGAATAATGTCTAGATCTGCATAGTCCAGTATGATAATCACCATCTGCGTGTGGCTATTTAAATTTAAGTTGAGCTAGGTTTCAGTCAAGAAAATTAATTTACTCAGCCATTTTGAATACATTCTATGTACTCAATAGCCAGATGTGGCTGGTGGTTACCATATCTTTCCATCATATAGACAGTTTCCTTGAATAGAACTGGCATAGATATAGACTTCTTGGAAGTTAACAGGTGTTAGTTATTCCAGAAACTGGGTAGGAATGATCACTTTTGTATTAAATGATGGCTGTAGCAGAGACTGCTAAATTTCCTCAGACCATCAATATTCATTTATCAACTGATATTAATATAATCAAGGTTTCATTTCTCATCCTCACTTGAAGTGGATAATACCAAGTAACTAAATTTCAACAACTGCACATAAGCAGTTGTGCTTTTTAGTGGTCTGCAGGAACCTTCTGAAGGAGAAAACTGACTCTTGGTCCATACTGCTTAATTGAGGAAATGAGCTCCATTTTGGACTACTAAGATGAAGGTCATAGCTGGGAATGATGAGGTGGAAATGTGATACCTGAGATCCTTATGGACCAATGCTGCTGTATCAACCCAGGGCAAAGTAACTGAAAAAGCTATACCATGTTTAACCACTGTATTTTTGGTCTTTATAACTCAGGCCCAAACCACGGAATAAAGAATTTTGTGTGGTTGTATACATGGGTTTCCATGATGGTAATCACCCCTGAATTATTAGAGGACTTGGCTTTTCCTGGCAAGTAGTTGTAAGAGATAGACAGCAGGTAACTGTTCTTTATGTTGAGAGAGTTGTGCAGATACAGCCAGTTCCTGATTCACTTTTATCCTTGTGTCTTGTTGACTAAGTGGATAATGATTTGGTTAAGAGAAAATGATTACTTCTAGCTTTATCAACCTGATTTCTTTTAGCTTCATCTACCCATATGTGTACTTCTGCCTGATGATATGTAAGAAAAATGTACTATATTTTAAAAACATTCAATTTTCCCATATGAAAATGGGTAGAATCAGCTTGGGCATGTCTTTTGTCCTTTTCCCTTCACTCTTTTTACTGACAGAATTTGAAAATGGTGCTCCAAAGTGGAACAACCCCCTTATAATTATGAAAAAATGGTTACTAAGAAGAACAGAGATAAAGGAGTTTTGTTTCATGATAGCGGTAGATCACAAACTATTGAGCACAATGAGAGAAATCAAGTTTTATTTGGTTAAACCACTATAATGCTATCTTGATATATGCAAATAAATAAAATGCTAAAGGATACAGAGGCTGTTGTAGAAAAGGTTATAGGTATGGACAGGGACTTGGGCCCATAATGCAGGGCCATTTAACTCTTGATTTCTAGGATCATATGTGAAGAGGGCAAGGACTCATGTAGAAGCAGGAGTGATATACACCAAGCTCATAACCACATTTCTGGTTTCACCTTACTCAGTAGGAGCTGTAATTCTATCACTGTTCTTCCATGTAGTTATATTCAGAATCTCAGCCAAATATCTCCAATGGGTGATCCATTTCTGTGCTTCAAAGACCCCCATTCATCTGCTTATCCAGATTATGATTTAACATTTTGCTTACTTGTGCTTTTGAGCACCTCTGGAAGATTTCACCAGCCATTGAATGAATCAGAACTTCCTTTTGTTTCAAATAAAATCCCTTTACTCCATGAAGCTCTATAATGGCCATGTCTGGAACAGGCTTGTAGTAATTTATCTGTTGGTTGAAGTGTCATTCCTTCTACTGAAGAGAAATAGAAACTCACTATGGCATCCTGAAATGACATAGAAGGGGTTGGGAATGTGGAGACATCTACTATATCATTAAAAGAAAACCAATAGTGATTATTCTAACATATGAAATAAATTCATAAGTATATTTAAAATTATTTATAAAATTATCTTACAAATTTACTTGACTTTTATCATTTAAAATGTCATATATTCTACCAGTAGTTCACGTATTACTTAAATTTTCCCTCTCACATTCAGAGATTCAGTTATTAAATGTCATTTATCTGTTCAAGTACTTGTTGACAACTTCTAAAAATATATCCTCCCCTCAAAAAATTAACTTTGGTCTCACTTTCTATAAGTTATCCAGATTATGCTACATATTTTTCAACAAGATTTATCAAAAAAGTAACCATCCAATCAATTTGTGAGAATTTAATTTAGAGGAATAATACTTACTCATAAAAAGCATAGCTCTAACCCAACATATGTTATTCCAGTTTACTTAAGGTGCAGACATACATCATGTATTCAGGACATTGCCATAGCTGGTCTATTTGAAATATGAATTCTAGGGGCACCTGGGTGGTTTAGTTGATTGAGCTTCTAACTCAGGATTTCGGCTCAAGTCATGATCTTGTAGTTTTTGGGTCTGAGCCTCTTTCTCCCTTGCCCTCTGCCTCTCCCCCATGTGTGTACCCTTTTTCTTTCACAGAATAAATAAATAAACTTAAAACAATATATATCAGTTCTACGATCCTGTTATAGACTATGATAAAGTAGCTGATCTTTGCTGAGACTAGTTATAAAAGGTAAAACAAACAAAAGAGTTGCTTATAGGTATCAAAGAACAGTTACCGTAACACGACAAGAGAGACAAGTCCAGATATACAGAAAAACATGATGATTTGAGTCCTGCATCCAAAACAGTATTTCCCTTACAGGGAATTTTGTATTCTTGTTATGGGGCATGAAGACCAAACCAAACTGGGTCCTAGAAATTGTGGCAGAATCCTTGGACTAGGTAAACAAAATCTAGAGTACAGAGATACTAAGGAGTTAGAACACAAGACACAAGTTTGTGGCAGAATCCTTGGACTAGGTGAACAAAATCTAGAGTACAGAGATACTAAGGAGTTAGAACACAAGACACAAGTTTCTGAAGAACACAGAGTTGCAGGGGAGTAAGACTTTTATCCTGGTTGCAGTTTCCCCTTGATAAGATAGTTTACACTAAGCAACACTGCCCTTGGAAAGTTGGGAAACCTAAGGTAATACCTGCTGCTTAAAGGATCAATTCTAAGCTTCATTGGTCTTGGGAGATATAAATGTGGGCTCGGAGATTTCTAAGAAGCCTAGAAAACAATCTAGTCTTTGGAATACTTTTGAGACCCTTGATATCTTAGGTCCATAGAATGCTATCCAGTACTGTACTACTGTCCACTGGTTTTCATTATCTCCCTATAAACTTACATCAAATCATTAAGAGTGGAAGATAACACCATCCAAAGGTTTGTACTTACCCATTCACAATTTGTGTTGTCAGTCAAAAATTATCAAACATGATAATGACATATCACCAATGGACACAAATCTCAGGAAAAGAGAGGTCATGATTCCATACATATACATATATATATACATATATACATATATATACATATACATATATATATACATATATACATATATATACATATACATATACATATATACATATATATACATATACATATATATATACATATATACATATATATACATATACATATATTATGTATATAATGTGATGAGATCCAGATTTTAAAATCAAATAGAAATTATATTTTCAAAAAATAAATACAAATGTTTCATCAGAGGTATGGAGTCAGTTTTTAAAGGTAATAGAAATAATAATACCAAAGATATCATAATACAGTATAGATTGAAAATGTAGGTTGAACTGCAAATAGGGCCTAGGAGAAAAGAGAATTAACACATCAGAAAATATGTAATAGAAAATATAAAGATGGAAGCAATCACGATGGGGGAAAAAGAAGGAAAACACAGAACAGAGATTAAAAGATATGTCAAAAACAGTGAGATATTCTTACATGTGATAAATGAATTCCTAGGAAGGGAGGAGAGAGTAAGGAACAGACACAGTATTAGAAACAATAAGAATAACAACAAAAAAAAACTAAACAAAATGAAGAAAAAACAACCTTCTGAAATAGATCACTCTACATTTTCCTGATTTCCTGCAAACTCAGAGTATAAATATCAAGAAAACCACATGTAGAAACATTGTTTTACTGAGGGTTTCCACAACAAATTACCACAAACCGAGTGGCCTAAAATAACAGAAACCTTTTTTGTCCCACAGTTCACGAGGCAGAAGTCTGAAATCACTGGAGCCAGCAGGGTTGTGCTATCTCTGGAGGCTGTGGGAACAATCCACTTCTTACATCTTCCAGCTTTTCGTGGCTGCCTGGCATTTCTTGGCTTTCCTTGGCCTGTGGCTGTGTCAATGCAGCGACTGCCTCTATATGCACATCATCTTTTGTTCTGTGTGTCTGTGTCAAAACAACCTCTGTCTGTCTCAGAGGAGTGCATTAGGGTCCACCTGGGTAATCCAGGATGAACTCTTTTTCTCAAGATCCTTAACATAATCTCCTCACTTGCCAGGGAGTATATTATTTATGGGTTTTGGAGATTTGAAAGTGATTTATAATTGGATGGTCAGTACATTTTTCAGCCTACCATACACAGAGCAATACTACTATTGGAAAACTTAGGCAAAGAGAAAAATCAGTATCAGCCAGAGGAAGCAAGACATGTTACCATAAAAGGAACAGCAGTATGGGCACCTGGGTGGCTCATTCAGTTAGATGTCTGACTTTGGCTCAGGTCATGATCTCAACATTTGTGAGTTCGAGCCCCGTGTCGGGCTCTGTGCTGATAGGTCAGAACCTCTAGCCTGCCTCAGATTCATTCTCTCACTCTCTCTCCCTCTGTCTCTCCAAAATAAATAAAGGTTAAGAAAGTTAAAGAAAGAAAATAAAAGGAGCAGCAGTAAGAGCTATATCCTACTTTTCAATATAAATGATCTAAGTAATAAGACATACTTAAAAAACAAATACCATACCAGAATTTTGTAACAAATAAAAATATCCTTTACAAATAACAGTAAAGAGTTGTGGCTAGACAGTAACTACTAAGATAGTCATCAGAAAAGCAATCTTAAAGGAAATATTTAAAAAATTATTTAGGGAAAAATAAAAGTGTATCACATGAAATTGCTGAACAACAGTAGGTAGTGAAAAGTATAGGAAAGATAAAATATGTGGATGCATTTAAATACAATTAACTGTTAAATAATGATTCTGTCTTGGCAGAATAAAAAATATATTGTATTAGAATATATGACAAAGATAGCATTATTGGTGAGATGAGAGCAAATAAGTACAGGGTATTATGGTTCCTGAGTTACTTGGCTGGAAAAGCCAGGCTTTGTATGAGAGATGGGAAAATATCTAATTTAAGATTCAAGTCAAGGATTCATCATGTAATCCCTTCAATCATGGCTAAAAGTAATGTATAATTAACATGTTAATGGATAAGGGGCACCTGGGTGGCTCAGTTGGGTAAGCATCCGACTTCGGCTCAGGTCATGATCTCACGGTTAGTGGGTTTGAGCCCCGCGTCGGGCTCTGTGCTAACAGCTAGCTCAGAGCCTGGAGCCTGTCTTCATATTCTGTGTCTCTCTGACCCTCCCCTGCTCATTTTGTCTCTATCTCTCTCTCAAAAATAAATAAAATATTTTAAAAAACATGTTAATGGATAATGTGACAATGAAAGAAAGAAATTTTTAAAGAAAATTTTTTAATTCGCAATAATCATAAAAAGAAAGAAAATGGACAAATCTCAGAAAGGATAGAAGTTAACAAATACTTATGTGGTAGATGTAAACCCATGACTATATTAAATGAAAATGTACTAACTGCTCTATGGTATATTTCATTATTGTCCGTTATTATTTACTCTTGATTCCGGCTCAGGTCACGATCTCATGATTTGTAGTTTCGAGCCCCGCATCAGGCTCTGTGCTGACAGCTCAGAGCTTGGAGCCTGGTTTCGATTCTGTGTCTACTTTTCTCTCTGCCCCTCCCCTGTTTGCACTTGCTCACGCTTTCTCTCTCTCTCATTCTCTCACTCTCAAAACAAACATTAAAAACAAAAACACGACAAAGGAAAAAATAGGATAATGAAAAGCATTTCAGGATGGAAAGCATCAAACTTTTGGAAAACATCATATTCTCACATCTAAAATAGGACTCTAGCATCATATTCAAGATAAATTACTGAGTGCTGGAATATCTGATAGGTTGTATTCTTTGAGATATGCCAAAAATTAAGTAATATTTAAAAGATCTACAAACACATTAATGATAAATACCACCGTTTAAAAGGTTCCTACTTATGTGGAATAATGCTTATGAAGCATGTTTTAAGATGTCTGCTTAGTAATTCTTGTTTCAGGCCTATATATTTCTCTGGCACTTATCTAATCTGTCACTGTGGAACATTGTGACATTTAGTCTGCTCTCTTGATACATGGCCTATTTGATCTGGATTCTCAAGTGCCCTGCCCAAATAGAATTTAGATGGCGTTTTTAATCACTATCCAGTACTGACATTTTATTATGCAATTCCAGTGAACTCTTCCTCCTTCTTTTCTATGAGTGATATATGAGGTTTTCTTATGGCAGAGAATGAAAGACTCTTTATAAATTTCATCTTCAATAGAAGAGTCCTCTGTTAATACATATTTCATATGGTGTAGCAGGCAGTCTACTTTCCTTGGAGCTCTCTGCCACTTTCATGTTTGGAAGTTACTTTGGTGATCTCCTGTTCCATGATGTCATAATCCAAAAATTGGATATACATGTATGGACTGTCAAACACATTATCTCTCTTCTCAAACTATGCCTACAGTTTAATGCTATGTGTAGCTTTTTAAGAAAGCTCTTAACACAAAGTAAAAATCAGAAAGGAGGAATGACAGAAAGCTGGCATTCTATTTAAAATAAACAAAACACTCCCACTACTTTGGAGTCTTATGATTATTGATGTGGAAAAGTAGACACTTTCCACATTGAATTTATGTGGTATAAAGAATCACTAATTTCTAAACCACTCACAATATTTTGCCTATTATTATATTAATGTCTATATTCATCAACTATATATTTTTAATTTCTTCCCAGGTTTTTCATTAATGTATACCTTCTTGGATTAATTTTCTTTTTCCAAAGTGGAAATATAATTTTTAAATTAAGCTGTGGTTCTCCATCTGTCTTTGAGTTACATATATAGGCTATTATCTACATTTATTTAAAGTATCTTGAAAAATACCAAGGAATATTCAAAAGAGTTTATGAAGGTGGTCAACTGTTGTGGTAAATTCTAACGTAAATTCTCTATATAATCATTGAAAATCCAAGTGAAAGGTGAAAAAAATAAAATATAAATGGGAGTAGTTAAACATTGTGGTATATACACAAGTTAATATTTCACTTCATTCAATAAATACTTCTTGTGTTCCTACTGGTTTTAAAGCTACACGATAAGAGCTGAGTTTGAGATAGGGAAAAGCCTATACCAGAAACATTAAACCCAGTGCTTGCTCTCCATTTCAGTGACAAAAAGATTCAATCTCCAGAACAGTTGTTAAAGAAAGCAGATTTTTTAAAATTAAAACACATGATTTTAGGATTTATAATCTTTAAATTTTTTTTTTCTGTTTTATTTAATTTTGAGACAGAGAGAGACAGAGCACAAATGGGGGAGGGGCAGAGAGAGAAGGATACACATAATCTGAAACAGGCTCCAGACTCTGAGCTGTCAGCACAGAGCCTGATGGGGGGCTTGAACCCATGAACCATAAGATCATGACCTGAGCCAAAGCCAGACACTTAACTGACTGAGCCACCTAGGCGCCCCAAGATTTATAATCTTTTGTAAAGTACTGTACTTATTCACATCTTTCTGCCATTTTTAATTGGTTTAGTTGTTTGTATCTTCAGTACTTATAGCAGTTGACTTGTATTTTGTGAGGAAAAACCTTGCCAATATCTGTATTGCAGATATTTCCTTCATTGTTTTGACTTGCCTTTACATTCTTCTAATGGTATATTTTAATGAACATTCTTGATGTTAATGAAGTTCAGTTTATCAATATTCTCCTTTAAAGTTATTGCTTTCCTTAAGGAAAATTTGTCTATTCCAAGTTCATGAAGACATTTTAAGTATATGATCCATCTGGAATTGATTATTACTGTTTTTAGAAAACATAAAGTCGTAATTTCTTTTTTAATTTTAATTTTCTTAATTTTTAAAAAATGTTTTTTATTTATTTCTGAGAGAGAGAGACAGCAGGAGCAGGGGAGGGTCTGAGAGAGAGGGAGATACAGAATCTGAAACAGGCTCCAGGCTCTGAGCTGTCTGTCAACACAGAGCCTGACGTGGGGCTCGAGCCCACGAACTGTGAGATCATGACCTGTGCCAAAGTCGTACATTTAACCGACTGAGCCACCCAGGCACACCGTAATTTCTTTTTTTTTTTTTTATAATAAAGGTGTTTAATTCATCAATTGCTATTTATGAAAGAAAAAATATTCCCTCCATTTATTTTTTTTCCGAAGAATTTCTTCCTAAATTTGATGACCATATTTGTATTTATTTATGGACTATCTTTTTAAGTCCAAAGGTCTTAAAAAGACCATTGCTTTTCATTCATTGCTTTAATTATTGACACTTAATGATAATTGTAGTCATATGGTAATATAAATCCCCAAGTTGTGTTTTCTTCAAGAGTATTTTGACTATGGCCCTAAGTAGTTCCATATTTAGTTTAAATCAATTTGTTATCTTTCATACATCGTTAAAATCATTCTGTTTAATCCTACCAAAATGCCTGCTGGAATATTTGGGGAATTTAATTGAACCCATAGGTCATTTCATGGGAACATAAATTTCTAGACAAACGCCATCTCTTCACATCTAATCATAGACCTTTATAAGAAGTATCATATTCCAGAGAAAACACTGAATGCTGGTATATATGATGGGTCATTTTCTTTGGGACTGTGTCAAAAATTAAATAAAAAAAAATAGGCACTGAAAACAAATTAATGATAACATCATTAAAAATGTTTCCACTTAATTAAAATAATGCTTATGGATCTTTGATTTTTTATAATATTAAAACTTTTAATCCATGATCATACTATAGTCCTCCACTGTAAACGGGTTCTATCTTTCTTTTTCTGAAGGATAGCTAACATTTACTAAAATGCATAAAATTAACTAAAGTGTACATTTCTGTACCTAGTAACCCTTGCCATATCAAGGAATGGAACATTTTTCCAGCATCCATTAGATTATCTCATGTACCCGATAGTCTCCAGCTCCTGCCTTAGTAAGCCACTCTTCTGGTTTCTATAAATATCAGTTAATTATGTGGCTTTGTGAAAATAAAATGAATGGAATTATACAGAATATTACTATTTTGTGTTTGGCTTCCTTCACTTCAGCATACCTTATTTGAAATTCGTGGTTTTTGGGGCGCCTGGGTGGCTTAGTCGGTTGAGCTTCCGACTTTCGCTTAGGTCATGATCTCGCGGTTCGTGGGTTCGAGCCCCGCGTCGGGCTTTGTGCTGACTGCCAGCTCTGAGCCTGGAGCCTGTTTCAGTCTGTGACTCCCTCTCTCTCTGACCCTCCCCTGCTCGCGCTGTCTCTCTCTCTCTCTCTCTCCTAGATTAAAAAAAAAAAAAAATTAATGTAAAAAAAAAAAGAAATTCGTGGTTTTGTGTGAACTAGTACACTAACATCAGTCAATATAATATACTATCAATGAATATGCTAATTAACTAGTATACTGATATTAATATAATAATGTCAATTGCATTGCTATATGAAAATTTATCACTCACATTTGTATGTGAGTGGTCATTTTGGTTATTTTCCATTTTGAATGATCAGAGTTGAAGTGTGGGTAAAACTATATGACTGATTCATTTGATGCATAGATTATTTTAATTTTTTTGAAAAGCAATGTAATCTTCTGTAAGGTCTCTTTTCCGCCTGGTGATGGTAAGTACTATTTTCTCACCTTGTATCTCTACTGTAAATTTTTAAATTTATATTTGATCACAGTTTTTATTTTTCTTTCACTGGGTTTTGATTTGTAATTTTTATATACATTATAAATACTAATATTTTCATAGGTACCTGAACTTAAATATCCTCAATTTTATGTCTTTGATTTTGTTTGACATAGGCCTATTATTTAGTTTTTAAATATAGTTAAATATTCTAATCCTTTTAAATGTAGACTGTACATTTTGTGTTCAAATAAGCTACCATAAACTGGGGTAATCATGATTTCATGTATTTTCTTCCATACTTTAAAAAAATGTATGCTTTTCATACATAGATCCTTAACCCAATTAGTGTGTGTTAATACAGAACTTTTTAAAGGCGTACTTCTGTTGGTAATACCAGAGTTTTCAATAATATAGAAGGAAGCTTTACATTAATTCCTCAAGTTGGAGGAAAACTTGTGAATTTCTATAAAAATCTTTAGTTTCACCTTTTTATAGGTTATGTTTCCTTCTACCTGAGTCTTAGATATAAATACATTTCTATTTATATAAAATAGTTCACCTTGTTAACACACTTGTCTTAGTCATTTCATTAAGGGTCCCTACTCTACTTCTCCAGTCAGAATGATCCTGCATAAATAAATATTTAATTCCTAGAAACTAGAGGCAGTATTTGAAGCAACATACACAGTGTCTGTGACTTTCACTCATAAGTTTCTCCATGGACGTTATGGTCATTCTTTGAGTCTAAACCACAGGAATCATGGGTTTATTTATTTTAGGCTCAACAATGTGTTTAAAAGTATATTATTTAATGTTTATGTGAATTTGTATGTATAGGTTTGTATTCTCTCATCAGACATATTGATCAATATAATACTTCCTTTAACTCTGGATTGTTTTCAGTTTTGTAACATACATTATTTAAATTTTATTTTTTATTATCAATGTCAAATTATATTGCTCCTCAGTTAAAAATTGTCTTCTTTGTGGCATTTATCCTTATGGATTTCTTAGTGATTGCTTTGTGATCACTTTTGTGATAAATGTTTATGAATGTTACATGTGACCTCAAAAGGGAACAGTAGCTTTAAGTTGTTATTTGAGTTATTCAGTTATTTATACACTTATTAAAATATATATGCTTGGGATGTCTATTTCTGTAAAAAACTTGTGTACAAATGTTCTAACCTGATGATGATTTCCTAATTTTGTGATATTTTTTGTGATATTCATAATTTCATTTGTGAATATATATATATATTTGCTTCATGTATTCAGAGTCAGTTTTGCAGTATTTATACAATGATATAATTGATTGCTGTAATTTCTTAGTGCATTGTTTCCTTTAATTCATTAACTTCATATTAATATTGTTAATAATTAATTGACAATTTTTGTTATTAAACTCCAATTAATAAAAAGTAAGTGATCATTTAATCATTAAAATGATTATGGAATGCATCTTATTAATTAATTACTAAATTACTCTAATCTCTGCTAATGGACTTCATATTAAAACATAGTGATCTAATACTTAGTGTTTCTATGTGGGATTTGTATTTTGCATGGTATCATTTTTCATTGCCCTTATGTTCAGCCTCTCCATGGCATCCTGTTTCAATGGGCATTCCAGCTTTTGCTGCACTTTGAAAAGATGCACAATTGAACCAGAAGCTGGGTGACAATTAGTACATCTGCTTACCCTATTTACATTAATACAAATTATTGATGGAGTTATGTTTTCTATCCATTTTTTAACATACCGACTTCTCTGTGGTAGTTCCTATTGACTGACTACACCAAACCCATACCTAGCCCTCTTTTTCCCTTCAAAGCAACCAATTACTGTCATTTACTACTTTCTTCAACCAGTAGATGCACACGGACCCAGGCATCTGAGAAGCAGAAGCAAATGTGGCACCATTCCCCTTTGCTCTTAATCTTGTTAAGGGCAAGGAGCCAGAAGCTGTGCCAACCATCGCACAGCTGCACACTGTGTGTGCTGATACACAGCTGCCTGCTGCGGGAGATGGGGGGGGGCGGACGGGAGGGGTGGTCGTCATCTACTCACTGAATAGCTGAACCAGTGCAAGCACATTCTGTCCCTCATCCTGCATTTTCATTTTCGGTCAGCATCGTGTTTTAATCACCCTATATTCTTTAATAAATTTAAGCGTAATTAAAACTTGAATTATACTTTTAAATTTAAGCTTAATAGAGCTTAAATTACTCTTTTCTCTGGGATATGTTCCTTCACAGTGTTTCCTCTCTTACTGACCAGTTACCAGCATCAACTTGTTCTGCAGGCCAGAAACCAGGGATCATTTGTGGTTACCCACTCCCACCCTTGGCACATACATATTTGCTACTGACTTTTTCATTGTATATTCTATTCTTGAATTCCCCTCTGCATTCTGCCCTTTGATACTGTAAGAGTGTTCTGGTTTACCCTCCACCTTCCAGGCCCCTTTATATACACCTGTAATTGTTTTGAGGAAACTTGCTAAAATTCTATGCTAATTATACCAGTCTTGTTATTAAAATTATTATGTGGGTCCCAAGATTTCAAAATGATTTAACACTCCTTGTCTTAAACACACAATTTCTCAACAGGCTATCTCTGTTGAACTCCCCCTATCTAAGCCCACCTTCAGTCCACATGCTGAACCCTCTTGAGTCATATTGGAGAATTAATTATCTTTTCTGAATATTGAACAATTTACCACTGTTGTATCTAAATATAGAGTATTATTTCAAAAATATACTATCTTTTCTTGTACTCATAAAAGAAAACTAACTCAATCTTTCCCCAACTCAGCATCATTGTGAATTTCTACAAGCCTTCCTAGAAAAAAGAAAATACTCATATAGTGAATATTAGATGAATATATGACATATAAACTGTTAGTCCACATCTAGGGTACTTCCTTGTTCATAGCTAGTTCCCAGGGTACCAAGGTTGGGACATTCACTATGAGTGAATCTCTCGGCTTTCTAATATCTGGAAGTTAAGTGGCATTTTGGAAAAAAATGAATGTTTATTAAATATAACACAAATTGTGAACCATTTGAACTATTTTTCTCCCTTACAATTGTACTAAACATATATTTGCATTTTAACCCATTCATAGCTTCTAGACTTATCTAAGAGCAGGTTGATGTTTCCTCTATTCATGTATAAGATAAGGGTTTGACTGAGCTCTATGCAAGTATGTGTGCTCCTTATTGCCTTCCACCTTGCAAAGAGAAAATGCAAGCACCTTAGAAATGCAGACATTTTATCAATTGGAAAATAGAGCGTACTTTTAAAGTTATTCCCCTGTTGTTTCAGATCAATTAATACATGTACAGTGCCTGTACATGCATCTACATGTCGTAGATGCATCAGCCAGCATCTTGGAAGAAGGGGGAGGTAACTCAAAGTAGCAAATTTTGAGAAGAGTTTAATAAAGGGAAACCAAAAGGGAAAGTATAGGACCTTGGGGTGCTGTAATTACCCAGAGCCCTTAAAGTGCTGTGAGGCAGCAAGGTCACTGGAAACCACGCAAGTTAGCTATAGGAGAGAACAGCCTTTTGAGAAGCTGATGTTTCTTGTAGGGTCACAGCAGGCCTACAGCAACTACCGGAGCAGTGAGCCAAGATAATGAATACTACTGAGTTAACTTTCCTGTGTCTCTTAGATCTAGTGTTCCCAGTGCTCTGGACATCAGATGCAAGGGATCCCATGGGGTCTATACAGGTTAGCTTCCCAGAGCAGACAACAGATAACAAAATGGATTATGAATTGAGAGTCACAAAGAAAAGATCTCCAGAACAGTCTACTCCATTACCCCCTCAGCATTCATCCTTACATTTTATTATGTTGAAAATGTAATTTTTACAACACAGGAGAACTTGAAGTTCCAGAAGCTACCACATCAGCATTTGCTGATGTCAACTCAGTTCAACTTCCCCCTGAAACTGAATATATTAGACATCATTAGTGTTCTCCATATAAGGCAGTGGGGTTAAGGTGATGTACTCATTAATATAGTAAGTACAGTCTTCGCTTCAGTGGATGAGAAGAACTGAATTTGTAATTATGTCTCTATATTACTAGTACTTTCTACTACTTCACTTTCCCTCAAGTAGCTGCTCAGTTGAATGGCTATTTTAACCAATGGGGTGAACTTCACTTTCATCTTGGGAATTATTTTTTATTTGAATTTGCCTCAGTTTTCTATTAACTGTGATTATAAAGTGAGAATGTAGTAATAGGCATCCTGAATAAATAGCTTATTTGGTTCTGGATGCTGTCCTGCTGTTTTCCATAGTGTAGCAGAAATCAATTTTCTTCAGGTGACTGAAAGGAATGTCCCTGATGAGCACATAGTCTCCTTCTCTTAGTGTTCAGTCAACAACATGAGAATCTCTGTCTGGAAAGAATTCATTGGAATTCTGATGGTAGTCCTCAGAGAGAATATACCTTTACTAGGCTCAAAGATGTCCAAGATAACCAATTCGAAACATGTGAGGCTGAAAAAAATTCTCCAAATAATTTTCAGGGAAAATTACATAATTAGTCTCCCCATCCCTTGGTTCCCAGTACTATGCATTCTGCTAATGGAAGAGATGAAATATCAGATGCTGGTTTATGGCAGTTGCCATATCCTATAGATTGGCATCTCAATTTTTCATGTGCTCTAACTTCTGATTTCCTCACCCTTCTAATAGCTTGTTTTGTGTGTGTTGTTGTTGTTGTTGGGTTTTTTTTGTTTTGTTTTGTTTTCTGTTTTGGTGATGGAACACATGAAAATCAGTTAATTCTATGAGTGTGAATTCATTGACACATTCAGTTCTTGTAAAATGTGTCTTGTAAAATGTGTGTGAATCTACAGAGATAGATAAGGTAATTGCTATGGAATCAAGTTCCCTCCCATGCTCCCTCAAAGATGATTTGTGCAATCTACTTTCCACCAACTGGTTAGCTATTTTTTTCTGGGTAAATGGGAATGCCTCAGGGATTCAGTTTTGGCTCCCACTGTGAGCATGTCACACACGCAGGTGTGGTACTATCCATATTACCCTTGATAAGAAGTTCATGTTGCTGAGCTCCTGCCTATCTACTCTCCTTGCTTCAGTTACACGTTTACAAGAGGCCATTGAGTAAGGCAGAGAGCCTGGGGAAAGAAGCTGATATTTATATTGCTGGTCATTATATATATATGATAACCACATTCTTTCTTTGCATTAGATGCTTTCATAAACATTTATGTGCAACATATATATCTTCATGCTTCATGGTCATGCATCCATACATCACCAGTTCCCTAGACTTTCCACACCATGTTCCAATATTCAGGGTTTCATTTGTTTGTTTGCCACTGGTCACCTAATCAAAACACTAAATATTGTTCATGAATTCCATAAATCTATCCATAAAGAAATATTTCCCTTCTCCATTGTCTTTTAGAGCTCTTCCTGAGTGTGGCCGCAGAGAAGAAGTCATTTACTTTTGACTGATAGTGGCAAAATGTGCAGATATATTCACAAATCAGTTTCTCACTGTTTTCTGTTTCATTAATTTGAGCAGAGGCCATATGTGTGAGCTTGGTGGAAAGAAGAAAAGTGAAAACACAAAGCAAAAAAAAAAAAACAAAAAAAAAAACAAAGCAGAAGGAAAGTAAAAGCCAAAGGAGATCGAGTTCAGGAATCTCTGACCTCTGCACAACTAGCTTTTTTCCCCCCTGAATTTTAGGAACTACTCAGGCCTATGATTTTATCTTATTGTATTTGTTTTCTATTTCCACACTAACAAATTAATCACAAACTGAGTGCCTTAAACAGTACAAATTAATTTTCTTATAGTTCTAGATGTCAGGATTCCAACAATCAAAGGATTGAGAGGTTTTTTTTTTTTTTTTTTTTTTTTAAGGCTGTAGGGGAGAGTCTGTTTCCTTGACTTTTCTAGCTTTGAGAGGACACCTGATTTCCTTGGCTCATGGAACCACCCTTCATCTTCAAAATCAGCAGTGACTTCTAATTCTGTCATCTCATTTTTCTGACACTGAAACTCTTGCCTTCCTTTTATTAGGACCCTTGTGATTACATTGGTAATCACGATCTGCAGGACAATCCCATACAGTCCAGCATAACTTTTCAGTCTCAAGATCCTTAATTCAGTCATATCTACAAAGTTTTTTTGCCCTGTAAGGGAACATCTTCACAGGCCGACTTCAGTATGAGCCACACATAGCATTTCAAATGGAGAATAATAGGTCAGTAGGAAAGGTCATGGTCTTTTCCCCAAATCCTATGATTTAGGACTCCCAATTCTTTACTGAGGTTTATCAAGGCTTCATGAAAATTATCTCTCTAAGACAGACACTTTCAACAACAGTCATTTTTTGAGTATTAAGGTCCAAGTGTCATGTAGTTAACATAGCAACCTGGATCTATTACAGAATCCTTCTTGATCTGGGGCAGCTCAAAATTAGCCGCCTTTCAAATTACCTAAGAAGTGGTTGGAATGGGATGGCCAAATGTGATATATATAGCCTTCATAATCCATAAACAAGATTCTATTGTGCTTATTTACTGGGTGCACTGTCCTTATTTTTTGATGGTGGCTGTTGAAAGATGCCAAAATTTTTCTTTCTTTCTGCAGCATTAGAAAACATGTCCCCCCACCCCCTGACCACTTGACTCCAAGACATTTCAATCTTACAGATCCCTGAATACTGAAGAGTCTGTTTGTTACCCTTTGGCATCCTGTGTTTTACTAAGGATTTAGGATGCTGGCTACTTCCTGTGTATCTGTTTTGGAATGCTCATACAACTAGAAATATCATGGAGCAGTGTTGTATTCTGTATAGTATCAAGACAACACATGTCCTTAGTCTGGAATATTTTATGACAGGGAGATGGGAGTTGACATAGCCCTGAAAAAGACAGGAAGGATATACTCTTGTATTTATCATGTAACAGCAGACTGCTTATGTTTTCCTTTGCTGGCAGAGATAGGGGGAAAATGCATTTAGATTTCAATAGCTGTATACCAGGTGTCAGGGTCTGTGTTAATTTTCTCCAGGGGAGATACCATATCTGGAAATGCAGCTGTGCTTGGAATCACTACCTAATTATGTGGGTGATAATCGGCTGTCATTCTCATTGACACATCTGGCTTTACACTGTCCAAATAGGCATATTAAATGGGAATGTGGTAGGAATTAGCCCTCTTGCATATTTCACGTTATTGATGGTGGCACTAATCTTTATAATTCCTCTAGGGGTGTGATATTTTTGTTTTGTTTTGTTTTGTTTTGTTTTGTTTTCTAGTAAGTCAGGGTTGGGCAGGTGTGATTTCACTGGCTTCTACTTGTCTCTTCCTACAATAAGAATTCCCTCTCCCTCTATGGACTGAAAAACCAATCTGGGAATTTTGACAGTTACTTCTTATGTTTTCACTATCTATATAGATTTTGGGTTGAGAGGAACAACTACAGAATGGATCTAATATTATCCTGTAGGTGACTTGGGTCTAGAGTCTATAAGTTCCCACTTCATTAGTTTCCAGAAACAGTTCAAATCCAGGAGACAATAATCCCTGAAAGATTTGGATTTATTTTCCTCTTGAGAAAGTTTGGAGAAAGATTCAAGTATATATACCATACAGCAAGGTTCTTCCTCAACTGAACTCTGGCTCCCGCTCAATCCAGATGCTATAAGTCTTTGAACTCCCTTCATTTTTTAAATGAGTGGAGAGGCTATGAATCTGCATTACATAATTCAGGTAAACTGTCTCCCTCCCAGTTCTAAAATATTTTCTTATTATATGTGTCAGTGTATACTATATTATTTTGGAAATCTCATTCATTTCTAAAACCCCAGCAAATAAGTTACCCAGCACTCTATCCTTAAAGATCAAATAAATGAATAAGTAAGTGATCCATACCATGTGGCTTATGCTGTAATACTTTTCTATCATGTATCTAAGAGTTAAAGGCTACCACCTGGCCTCTATTCACAAACAATTTAATCATTCCCATTGAGATCAAGCAACCCAGTTCCATTTTTGCACCTCTCACTGTCATCTCCATCTTACAGAATTCAGTATCCATAGGGACTTTCAAGAATTCTAGTGGCCTTCATTTGTAGCAATATGGATGGAACTCGAAGGTATTATGCTAAATGAAATAAGTCAGATAGAGAAAGACAGATACCATATATTTTACTCATATGTGGAACAGGAGAAACTTAACAGAGGACCATAGGGTAGCGGAAAAGGAAACAATGGTTAAGGAGAGGGAGGGAGGCAAACCACAAGAGACTCTTAAATATTGAGAACAAACTGAGGGTTGATGGGGGTGGGAGAGAGGGGAAAATAGATGATGGGCATGGAGGAGGGCACTTGTTGGGATGAGCACTGGGTGTTATATGGAAACCACTTGACAATAAACTATATTAAAAAAAAGAATGAAAAAAAAAAAAAGAATTCTAATGGCCTCTCATCAGAGCATTTCTCCATCCTTGATAAAGAGTAGATTTATTTCAGATTATCTCTCCCACATCATATGAATAAAAGGTAGCTGACCAGATTACATATTCCAACCTTCTCTTCCCTAAAACTTTGGGCCAGTTGTATTAGAGAATAGAGCGATATATTGAACTGTCAATCTCATTAATTATAGGTGATTACTTAATTTTTTTGAAGTTTATTCATTTTTAAGAGAGAGACAGAGACAGAGTGTGAGCAGGGGAGGGGCAGAGAGACAGAGACAGAGACAGAGACAAAGAGACAGAAAGAGAGAGACAAAGACAGAATCTGAAGCAGGAGCTAGGCCCTGAGCTGTCAGCACAGATCCTGACACAGGGCTTGAACTCATGAACTGCAAGATGGTGGTCTGAGCTGAAGTGGGATGCTTAACTGACTGAGCCACCCAGGTGCACTTGTAATATAGCCTTTCATTTATTTCATTTTGTTTGTTTTAGTGCTATCTTGACCCAGTTTGAGGCCCTATACTCCTTTTTGAAGAGCTAAGATTTAATCAACACAGCCACTTCCCTTACTGATTCTCATACTGCAGGCCACTAGGACACACCCTAATTACCCCAGGACTGGGTACTAGACAACTGGGGTTAGGCCTTATGCCCAGAAATCCACAACATTATTTAAATTAGCCAATCCATAGAGACCCAGGGCCAAACCTAGGTAACCCCTCTCTACTCACCAATATAAAGTGCCCCCTAAGCTCCAAATTGCTGTTACCCTGTCACCGGTTCAGCTCCCTATGTGACCCTGCCTAGGTGTCTTCTCTACTTGACACTAAATAACAAGAGTTTTGCCCCTCATGCACTTTTGAGTGTTTTTGGGTTGTGTTACATCATCAAAGGAATCTTTAAAGCTTATAAAATATTGGCACTGTGAGCAGAATGGTGTGACCATGACCACTGACTCATCCATAGCCTCTTGGAGACTAGCTCTAATTTCTGAACTCCAGCCACTAAGACACTTACACAGCTGGGTCACCCTAATGCAAGAGGAGTGATGAGCCACTTGAAACCCATTTTCCAGGCAGCATTCAAGTGGGTTTTGGTCACAGCCTGTATTTTCATAGAGGCCTATTCCAAGACTCCTAACATCTTTCATTTTGATATTTCTTTATTATTATTTGAGACAGAACCCTGGTTTATCCATTTTTTATCCCCTTTAGAAGAACGTGTTGGTTGGGCTACCCCATGGTAGTGAAATGGTACCCTATTCTCACTGGTGATAACACTCAGTTGGGGATAGCAGCTACCTTTCTTCTTTGTTGCCACATACCCAGCTGCTGTAACCAGCAAAATACAGGATCTCCAGATCCTCAGGAGTACTGTGGGTTATACCCTTAAAGACCAGTAGCTCAGTGTTTAATCCAAAAGGTGCCTCTGGTGCAAGAGGAATATGTCATTCTTGTATCTCCCATCCCAAACCCAACACCTGCCAAAGTTACTTGACAATGCAAGGCCCCTAGTTGAGGTGCTTGAATCTTAGGGAGTGCTTCTCCATGTTAACATGCCACGGGACTGAGAATTCATTGTGCACAAAACACACACACGCATGAAACATACACACACATGTCTGGGAATCTCTTGCCTCACAGATTTATGGAAATGATCAATCAAGTTTGCATATCTCTACATATTCTAGGGTCACAATATAAAGTCTCATAGGACACTCCTTATCCCCTTGGAATTTCAGACATTGCTAACAGAAACCAAGGAACACATGTCACCTCTCTGAATACACAATGCTGTGCACTTTAAAAGGCATGCAATAGAATGTTCATCTCCCCAGGTGGTCCTAGGCAGCCAGTTAAATAGAGATACATAGAGATTTCCTCAAACAATTCCTGTTTATCCTCCAGCCTGACAAAGGGATTCCTAAATGGGTTTCTATCTTGTCCAAGGCCTTAATCTCTCTTAATTCAAAGCCTCTCGGCTGACTTTCATTTCACACTAACTATAAAAATACATTACCTTTGCTATTTAAAAGGGGGGCATGACTCTCTGTCATGTGTAAAGAGGCTAATTATGTATGAGGCTCTTTAGTAATAACTGTCTCTATATTTATGGATGTTTTCATCCTGGTTTGGTTCCACATGGGGCTGGAAGTCCAATCAAAGTTGCATTCTTTCCTGGGTCCTGTTACACATAGATCATCCCTCTAGTATGGAACCCATGTGAACCTACAGGTCAACCACCTACAAAACCTCCTTAGTATTCAGGTTATAAGGGTGGTTCCTTAATCCAAGCTCTCCCTCAAATCCTCTACAGGAAATTAGAGTGTAAACTCCCAAAAAGGGAGATTAAAAAACCCTGCTTCATAAAAATCACATTCATAAATAAAAGTAAAATCAATACCATATCTCATAATTATAAAATCAGACAGCTCTTCCTTGGTAATAATACGTGCTGGAGAAAAGTCAACATTAGGCAATGAAAAAAAGCTATCAAGTGGAGCTGCACACACTTCTGTTTACTGCTGATCTTGTTACTCGTCTGGGTTCACTCAATCGGTTTGGGATCTAGAGCTCCAAACCCTTCAAGTAAGCCATTATTTCAACCAAATATGGCAAATACTAAGGCCCACATGCCATCAGATTTTGTTAATACAGGCACTGTAGACCAAATATCTTGTTCACTTGCCTGTCAGTCACCATACTGACCAATGAGGCTTAGAGCCCATGGTAATTGGTTCAGTAGATGGTCTACCTACAGAAAGGATCAAAGACCTACCGATGTCTTGATTGTATTTTTGTGGGACGCTAAGCAGAGTACCCAGGTGAACCACTTCATACTGGGTCTTCTGAACTGTAAACTGTAAGATAATACATTTTTGTTGTTTTTAGATGTCAGGTTCATGTTCAATTGTTGTGAAAGCAATAGGCAATTGAAATTATACATATAAGTATCTATAGCTATACACATATATGTGTAATATATACACATATTTTATATATATGAAATGATGAGATGGAGAGAGAAAAATGGTATTCAGAGATGGACAGCATATTTTAAAGATAGTTATAGACATACTTTATTTAAGAAACACTGCATTTAGTTAAGTTTCTCAGTTACCTACAATGGATTCACTCTGGATAGAATCCAGATAAACAGAGAAGCAACTTTTTAAAAACTTTAAAACATTTTAAAAGATATTAGGAATTTCAGAGTCTCAAAGAAATCTAGAAGCTAATATTATATACAACAAGATCAATACATTGGGACATTAATAATTACAGTACCAATTTTGTTGTTATCTGCATCAATACTATAGCTTCTTCAGGTCATATTAATTACTCTCAGGGTTACTGGCCAAAAACCGGTATGGTGGCCTCAGATGATCATACCACCACACACACTAAGGCATGGTTTCCATGTGTGAATGAAATATTTGATTCTCAATGCATGAGACCAAGCAACAAAGGAAACTATGAGAATCAGTTCTAGTGTATGTCTTAGGAAAGTAATAGATATTATATGAGAAATAATCCAAATACATGTAGGGCTTTGTAACTACAACAGCAATTAAAAAAAAAAAGTACACTCAAACTCTAATACTTCCTATATTCTTAGATTCAGAGTTGCTGTTAAATGTCACAAATACATTATTGGGGAAATGCTTTTCATAAAATTAAGCTTATTAACATTAAATAGGGGCACTTGGGTGGCTCAGTCAGTTAAGCATCTGACATCAGCTCAGGTCATGATCTCATGGTTCCTGAGTTCCTGATTCGAGCCCTGTGTCATACTCTGTACTGACAGCTCAACGCTTGGAGACTTCTCCAGATTCTGTGTGTGTCTCTCTCTCTGCCCCTCCTCTACTCATGCTCTCTCTTTAAAAATAAACATTAAAATTTAAAAAAAAAACATTAAATATTTTTTTTTATTTCCAGTAATGTTTTATTTTTCAAAGATTTTATTAAAGGTCATTACAGAGCAAAATACAGACTCCAGATCTAGCTGCTAAGGTGACCCTGTTATGCTGTGGGTAATGGCTGTGGCATAGCAGGTGGGTCTGACTTCCCGCCCTTCTGGTCTGAGTTGGGGTAGTGGGAAGTATCTCATCTTTGGGTTCCACAATTGTCACATGACCTGGCAGGGGCTTCTAAGGGCCAGTCTTACCACCGGTGTCTCAGGGAAGCATGATCTTTACTTTGATGCCCAGCATACCCTGTCTGAGCAGTGCCAATGTAGGAGTTAACAGAGTCCCCACTGTGAATCATCAGGCCATCCACACCTTCATGGATTTTGCCATCTGACCTTAGAGTTTCCCAGACACCACCACCTCACAGCCTTTGGCCCCACTCTCCTTGATGAACCGTAGCACACACCACAGCAGGCCCTCCGCACAGCAAGGTCTCCTCGGAATTTGTAACACATAGACTCTGCTTGGGCAATACCACACAGACTTCCTTTTTTTTTTTTTTTTTAACAATTTTTTTAATGTTTATTTATTTTTGAGACAGAGTCCAAGCAAGGGAGGGGAAGAGAGAGAGGGAGACACAGAATCTGAAACAGACTCCAGGCTCTGAGCTGTCAGCACAGAGCCTGATGTGGGGCTGGAACCCATGAGCTGGGAGATCATGACCTGAGCTGAAGTCAGATGCTTAACCGACTGAGCCACCCAGGTGCCCCCCACACAGACCTCTTATGGCCACCTTGTCAGCATAAATCTCTACACTGCATAAATATTCTACAAGGAAACCAAACCTCTTCTGAACCACAGTGGTCAATTCTTGAATCCATAGGCCTTTCTCACCAAGAACATCCTGCATCCTGTTGGCCAAGAGAATGATTTCTGTCCTTGCTGGTGTAACTCGGACCCCAACCCAGGAGTAGCTGTCTTCAGCCTGCTGTGAGTGAGAAATTCATCCAGTTAAGCTTTGAAGATGCCATCAATGACAACTTCCTCTTCTTGGAAATCTGCACCATCAGTATCAAGGAACTCCACCACCTTTATAAGATGTTTCAAAATATTCTAACCTAAATGGAATTAGTAGGAATATACAAGATAACATTTGTGTAAAAATATTTTCCAACCAATGAAATCTACATGATGTATAATACAGGATTTTCAACATTATCCTAAATTAGGTGCTAAAGTTAGCTTTATATACATTATATAGTTAATAATTATAATAACTTTAAAAAAATGTTTTATTTATTTCTGAGAGAGAGAGAGACAGTGTGAAAGGGGAGGGTCAGAGAAAGAGGGAGATACAGAATCTAAAACAGGCTCCAAGCTTTGAGCTAGCTGTCAGCATAGAGCCCGATATGGAGCTCGAACCCACGAACCATGAGATCATGACCTCATGATAAGCCGAAGTCGAACGCTTAACCAACTAAGCCAACCAGGCACCCCAAATTATACTATTAAATAACATTATACATTTTTGGAATTCAGACTCTCAGTTTATATATTTAGAGAGGTAAATATAAGTAGCCAAATGTTTTGGATTTCAGTTCAGGGAAAAAAATCAATTCCAAACCTGTAAGACATTAGTTTGAAATGATTTTTCCTCCCTTTATTCTAAGATTCTTAGCAAATCTCATTTTTGTAATAAGAACTGAATTATGGCCTTTTCACATTTTGTATCACAACATAACTCAGTGTGTGTTTTTCAGGACCATAATTTCTAACCATGTATTTTGCTTACAGATTCACTTGTGAAATCTCATTCTTTTTACATATCCTGCATCAAAACAGGCAGTTTGTTCTTACCTGCAAATAATGTATTGATACTAATAATGAAATCATCTAACAAGGAAACCATTCCAAAGTAATATTTCTTGGGAGTTGAATTAAGTTATTAGAATGTTGTTACCAAGGATTAAAGTTCTTCATCCTTTACCCTTTCTGGGATTAGAGCAGGAATAACTTTTCTTCTGTGATCAAAGGTAAAGCCATATTTTTAAAATTACAGAGTCAAATGATCTTAACCGAAGTGATTATTTGAATTTGCAGCAGTGGCAGTTTGACTTGTAAAGAGATAGGATAGAATTTGAAAAAATAAAACAAAGAAAACCTTTTTCAGGTATCTCAAGGAAAATTCTGTGTAGTTTGGATAAACTGTCTAATAACTATCTTTGCACCTAGTGAGAAGCAAAAACAAATTTACACTGCAGATTAAATAAGACAGCAGGGTGTGTGTGTCAACTTTTGTAGCCCCAAACCTCAGGAAAATGACATTGAGTAAGGAATATAGTGGTAACACAGGTATCCAAGTTGTCTCAATTGGGCACTTGATAAATGTAAAATCACCATTTCTTGTACAGTTATATTGTATAACCTTCAAATGTGACACACCGAACTTCCCTTGGGCATAACCATCCTATGCTAAACATGGGCCCATATGCAATGTAGTTTCGTGATCTTACTTAGGTGTGGCAAAGCCGAGGCAATGCTTATTGTAGTTTCAAATGACTGCTGTGTGAAAATATTTGTATTCAGAAGTTTATTCAAAAAGCTTATAGCAACAATTTTTTTTTTTTTAAGATTTAAGTTTACAAGCTTTATAGCTCTGGGGAGCTTGTTAATAAGCCCAGGACTTATCTTACAGTTTGAGTTATATGTTGAGATAGACAAAATTCCACCGTGGTCTCCTGTGACCCACACTTTTATATAATCCTTCCCAGGAGGGTGGGCAGAGCCTATGAATATTATGGAGTATCACTCCTGTGATTAGGTTACTAATCAGCTCACTTTTTGGTAAATAGAAGATTAATCTGGGGGTGGGGGGTGGGGAGGGTGACCGAATCCTGCAACATCTTAAACTAAGTGTCATGAGAGTCTCCTGTTAAACTTGAAGCGGAACACAAGTGGCCCGGTTATGAACTACATGTAGAATTCTACCCATAGGGCTTTAGTCCTGCAGCCACAAGGAAAATGGTTCCTGCTAACCCTGTGGGAGCTCAGAAGAGTACTGAGCATGAGATGAGAAAAGAGCTTCCATTGGTTCTTTGATTTTAACCTGGTCAGAGCCTGAACTGAGGACCCTGCTAACTCATGCCTGGACTCCTGATCCATGGAAACTATGAGATAATATCTGATTTTCTCAGCTACTAAATGTGTGGTAATTTGTCATAAAGCAATAGAAAACACAATAGTGTTTTACAAAATGTCTTACCATAGCTAGTGTTCTAAAAATAATTGGTAATTACAACAACTCAATTTCTCGGCAGAGTATGGATTGAAGAATGTGAATTTCCATAGTGATAACATAACTGAGTAGAGCAGACAATAGAAGACAATAGGGAATTTTAGGATGTGTGCAGAATTGAGGGGTCAACTCTAATTCAGCAACTGGCAATGATGTTAAATGTGGCCAAATATTACATTTTTTAAAAAGCCAACCAAAAATATCTAAGTTTTTGATTGTGTGTTTGTTTATAATGTGAAATCAGTTGGCAGTAACATCTGTCACCCTCTGAAAAAAAAAATAAATCTATGTGGACCAAAAAAAAAAATAAAAAACAAAGAAAAATAACTCAACACGACAGAGTTTTATAACCTGTGGTATAAAGTTTAAGAATAAATACATTTGCTTAAGTTCTCTTTCTTAAGATAATCTTTGTGAATGTTTGTCCATATGTAAACCCTTGTACCTCTGTCTCATTTACTCCTCACCCCCCATTCATTTATTTACAAAAGAAATACTGAGTATCTATTATGGGACAGACACTATTCAATGCATAATGTACAAAGAATACAAAAATAGCCCAGCCCACATGCGGTTTATTTCTAGCAGCACTAAATATGGAAAAATTAACTCAAGTGTATAGAATGTAAATTTTGATAAGACCTGTAAGTGGGGGGGGGGGAGTGAAGAAAGTATAGAGAGAATGCAAGATTAGAGATGCATGGTAGGGTGGAGAAAGACTGTTTCATGTGCACGTACTTTATTCCAAGCGGTTTCCTATGTGCTAGACCAACAGAGTAAAGAGGATACAGTGCTTACTCTCAAAGAGCTTATTATTTGGTGAAATTGACATACAGGTAACCAGAATGGATTCCAATAAGTATTTGTGATGCATGACAGGACACAGCAAAATACAGAAAATTAAGGAAACATGCAGGAATGCCGAGAGCAGACTCTGAGAGTTCCTAAAATGTGTGTGAGCTTTCAAATATTTGCTAGAAATTTTAATGAAATAACCTCTAAGTATTTGTTGACTCTCTGATCATCTCTAATTTAAAATCGAAGATCCTTGTGGTCTGAAGGAAAATCTTTTCAAATTCTATATAAAAATTCATCCTATAAAAGTGGAGATTTTTATAACATCTCATGAAGCCTTTGGACAGTAATTTTCCCCATAAACTTTCACATAAAGTCATGCCTAGAAAAACTTGGCTCATGGAAAACATGGAAAGAGTGTGGTTCTGAACTTTGCAACATTTCCAGAAGCACAACAATTCTAAAATTTCATTTTCAGAGTCACTGGAAGACAAAGGTGAGCTTAGATGTTTCAAATATGTTCTCCTGATGTCAGGAGTCTTTAAGCTGTTATAATTACACATAAGATCACTCTTGAATCATGGAAAGGACAAGGAGATAGAAGGGATCTAGTCTTGGTGGAGTAAATAGTCACTCCAGGGAGAACAGGATCGCCCCCAGAAAGGAAAGTGATCTATCCAGGATGGCAGTAGAACAGGGTTTAAGTACTAGTGAAATTCAATAAAGAAGCCACAAAGTTTGCCAGAATGACTTATACATGTCCGTTTACAGAAAGCTCTACTAAAATTAAGTTTACAAAAATAAATTAATTGTTTTTCTCCTTGGAAATCAAGGGCTGTGTCTCTTGGTGACAGTGGCCCTGGAAGCCATCTGAGAAGGAAAGAGGGAAGCTCAGGAGACACACAAACTCTTGTCCCAGGTAGGCTTCCTAGTATGAGTGGAGCTACACAAAGTGGCTACTTTCTCCAGTGTAGCGAGAGAAGCCCAGGCAGGGAGTGGTAAAGCTTGAACGCTTTCTTTCCTACCTCCATGGCTTCCTGGGGAACCTCTTGAAATAGTTAAAGAAAATTCAGTTAACTCAAATCTGAGTAACAAAAATGGAGTGTACTTTCAGTAAAGATAGAATTATATGGACAGGATTTGGTAAGAAAAAAAAGTGTCTACTACTTTCAAACTTTTAAGGATTCTCTTTCAAAGGTGGTCCTTGCTGGAAACCAGAGGGGGTATTTTCAACCAGTGTTTAGCAGTAAACGAATTACAAGTTAGGTGACTTGGTAATCACAAAATTCTCTTTTTTAGAGATATTTTATAGTAAATCGTGACCATGTTAAAAGTTTACATGTGTTTGCCTTCCAATTTAACAGTATTGTTTAGTTTCAGAAACACTTTCTGGATCTTCTACAAATATCTGAAAGGTTTTCTGACTCCAAAAACAATGAGGAAATGACTAGTTTATTAAAAATAGAAGACTGAATAAATTGCTTTCCTAAAGGACAGCCCAAAGTAATTATGTATAAAGGGTTAAGATCTGGAACAAATTTAGCAGGATATAATAGTTAAATGTTGGCCTCTACAACCTACAGTATTGGGGGATTTATATAAAAAGTAAGCCATTCATTATCAATAATTGGTCATTTTTTAGAAAATATATTAATGCACCCAAAGCAATCTACACATTCAATGCAATTCCAATCAAAATTGCACCAGCATACTTCTCAAAACTAGAGCAAACTATCCTAAAATTTGTATGGAACCACAAAAGACCCCGAATAGCCAAAATAATACTGAAAAATAAAACCTATACTGGATGTATCACCATCCCAGACTTTAGCCTCTACTACAAAGCTGTCATTATCAAGGCAGTATGGTATTGGCACAAAAACAGACACATTGACCAATGGAACAGAATTGAGAACTCAGAAGTGGACCCAAAAGTATACAGCCAACTAATCTTTGACAAAGCAGGAAAGAATATCCAATGGAAAAAAGACAGCCTTTTTAACAAATGGTGTTGGGAGAACTGGACAGCAACATGCAGAAGAATCAAACTAGATAAATTTCTCACACCATACACAAAAATAAACTCAAAATGAATAAAAGACCTGAATTTACATTCAGGAAACCATCAAAACCCTAGAGGAGGAAGCAGGAAACAACCTCCTTGATCTCCACCGCAGCAACTTCTTACTTGACACATCCCCAAAAGCAAGGGAATCAAGAGCAAAAATAAACCATTGGGACCTCATCAAGATTAAAAGCTTCTGCACAGCAATGGAAACAACCCACAAAACTAATAGGCAACCAATGGAATGGGAAAAGATAGTTGCAAATGACATATCAGATAAAGGGTTGATATCCAGAATCTATAAGGAACTCACCAAACTCCACACCTGAAAAACAAACAACCCAGTAAAGAAATGGGCAGAAGATAGGAACAGACACTTCTCCAAAGAGGACATCCAGATGGCCAACAGACACATGAAACGATGCTCAGCATCCCTCCTCATCAGGGAAATACAAATCAAAACTACACTGAGATACCACCTCATGCCAGTCAGAGTGGCTAAAATGAGCAAATCAGAGAACACGAGATGCTGGCGAGGATGTGGAGAAACGGGCACCCTCCTACACTGTTGGTGGGAATGTAAACTGGTACAGCCCCTCTGGAAAACAGTGTGGAGGTTCCTCAAAAA
Source organism: Hyaena hyaena (assembly GCF_003009895.1). Classification (NCBI taxonomy): domain Eukaryota; kingdom Metazoa; phylum Chordata; class Mammalia; order Carnivora; family Hyaenidae; genus Hyaena; species Hyaena hyaena. The sequence goes on along the minus strand of NW_024081497.1, from coordinate 683,950 downwards.
ATTAACAATAGAACTCCCCTATGACCCAGCAATAGCACTGCTAGGAATTTACCCAAGGGATATAGAAATGCTGAGGCATAGGAGCACATGTACCCCAATGTTCATAGCAGCACTCTCCACAATAGCCAAAACATGGAAAGAGCCTAAGTGTCCATCAATGGACGAATGGATCAAGAAGATGTGGTTTATCTATACCATGGAATACTACATGGCAATGAGAAACAATGAAATCTGGCCTTGTGTAGCAACATGGATGGACCTTGAGGGTGTTATGCTGAGCGAAATAAGTCAGGCAGAGAAGGACAAATATCATATGTTTGCACTTATAGGAGGATTAGGAGGAACTTAACGGAGGACCATGTGGGAGAAGAATGGGGGAAATAGTGGGGGAAAGGGGGAGAGGCAAACCATGAGAGACTCTTGAATGCTGACAAAAACTGAGGACTGATGGATGTGGGGGGGGAAGGGGGGGATGGGCACAGAATGGGGCACTTGTGGAGATGAGCACTGGGTGTTATATGGAAACCAACTTGACAATAAACTATTTGTAAAAAAAAAAAGAAAATATATTAATGCTATTTTAAGCTATTACTTGTGTACAACTGTTAAATTTTGTTTCCCTTTTGAAAAATCCATGCCAAAGATAGTCAGTAGAAATAGTCTCTCTCTTTCTTCTCTTTCTGTAATTTTCCACTGCGAAGCATTGAATGTTGTTTCAACTCTCTTTTCCCTGGAGTTGAGTACACAATGCACATAATGAAATAGTACGGTTGGATTGACTTCCCCAGTTAACTTGGTAAAATTGCCAGTTGATCTTTGTCATCAAATTGACTAATTTGTCAGCCAGTGTATTACATGTTGAAACTTTTACTGTGAAGAGATCAAAACTGTCTTTCCTTCATGTTATCCCAGTTCCTATTAGTAAAATACATTCAATTCATATCCCTTCTCTTTATCAGGTGTATGTCTACCTTTCTAATCTTTCCCCCCAGGAATAGGACCCTCATGGTGGAGGTAAAGACTGTGGTCCAAATGAATTTTTCTATGTCTTTGTTAAATTAGCTGGGTTTGGTGGATAATCAAAACTACATCCTTATGATTTTGCAGAGAGGAGTCTCATTGTGTGACCATTATTACCATGTCGTTTGGATATCATGTTAATACTCACTGCAGAAATCCATCTTCTTCTATGAGGCTTTTGCATTTTGTGGCTTTCTTGGGTGTCCTCATATTATTGAGCAACCACTAATTCTCTTAGCACAGTTGTGTCTTTTGTGTGGCATTTTGGCCCCTTTCACACTAAGGGAAGGCTATTGAAGATCAAACTACCAGTTGGTACTTACTAGTTAGTTTTCATCTTAAACTTTGGCTTTTCTATTACTCCATCACTGCTAGATGCAATGGGGACCTGGGATCACAGCTTTTATGTTTTGTGCTGTTTCCTCACCTAACTGGATGTCTTTGAGTACTATAATCAGCTTATTTGTTTTATTTCCAAAGTCTCTCCATGCTGGAATAGCATTTCCTCTTTTGCTTTCCTTTTGGAAATGTCCTGTGCAATAGTCTCCCTTTTCTGCTACCCTACGTTTTAGTGCCACACAGTGATCAACTAACCCAGTGAAAAGACTGGAAAGAAAAAAAAAAAATCAACCAATTTTCTGACACCTCAAAGTTCACTATTTCAACAGGATTCCTCTAAGTCAGCTTCAAATTTTCACTTGAAATTACCCCAGCTCAAGATTATTATGCTCTAATAATCCATTATTCGTTACTTAGTGCAATAGTTTGCAGTGCTCAACTCCTGTATTTAATGGTAAGGGATTGAAATGGAGCAGAAACACACAAAATAGAAGACAAATACGAATGTCATTATAATCCATTGTGTAGTCATGGAATAATAGTTATTAGCCATGTTTTCTCTTAAATTCAATTTACTTCTCATGAGTCATTCATCTTAATCAACCCAGTTTAAATAATTACCAGATAATATGTGAGTAGGCTCAATAACTCAGGATTTAGAAAGGCAATACAGAATTTATTAAGAATGACAATTATGATTAGGTAATAAATGACATACAATTTACTAATGACTAACAAAGACCCAAATTAATAAATGTCAAGTTAAAATTTTATATGTGTGGCTCTGCTAATAACATTAAAAACCTTAAACACTATGAAATTTCTAGAAGTCTTTGGTAAGGGTGGATATAAATATTGGTTTAGTGAGGATCCTTTTCTTGTGTTGTTCTGAGTTGTAGTATTTATTGATCTATCGAAACCTTTGTGTTCAAATTTCATATATTGATTAATATTTGTAATTTCTTTGTATTTACACCTTGACTAACAATTATATAGCATACTAATCTACTCTCATTTAGACAGAGTTCCTTCTCTAAGTATACTATGTTCAATTGCTAATTTTCTAGAATGAAAAGTATTATTTTCCTTCTAGTTAATATGTAATTCTATTCATTCAATGAGGTATAAAGGGAAATTGGATTACTTTAAATTGGTCCAAACCTGAAAACTCCTAACCACAGCTGCCTCTTACTAGTAGGTTATGTGTCCATCCTGCCCACATACAATTGTTCAAATAAACCACAGTGACTAACTGGTGTAGCCTGGATCTATGTCTTTTTATGTATCTCTGATCTGTTATTTAAAAAGAATCCCACTGCAGACAATCTCTTGGGCCTTACAAGCTTGCAGTAAAGCAGTATTTAATATTCCTTCTGGCTCCGGAGCTGAGTTAAATCACTTAGATTGCTTGCCTACATTCTGACATTAAATGCCTACTTTAATTTGGCAAATATCTAACATTCGGCGTACTGTCATTATTATACTTGTTTGTCTAAAGAAGTAATTTGAGTTTATATTGCAGTGACAGTAAGTTAATAATTGAAGCTTTCAATTAATCAGATATATATTGCATACTAGATGGAAATATACTTCAGGTTTATATATTTGCTTCACTCATTCAACTCTTTTGGTGCCATACACAATGCATGGAATGGAATTCAAATATTTTCTGTGAATTTATATTTAAACTCACAAACAATATAGTACATAGGTACCATTTTCAGAAAAACAAATGACAAGTTTGTGTTTAAAATTATATTTTTTCCTGTTTGGAATTCTAAAAAAAAATATTTTTATTTAAGTTATTTCCATGTTTTCCAAATGAAAGAAGATATAGCAAATGTAAAACAAAGAAGCAGTAATAATTGAAACATATATGTACTAACATCCATTCATATATCAACTTCTAAAATTAAATTATGATATGTCACATCTAAAACTGTGTACACAGAAGTTTCTGGAATACTTATTTAAATTAGTAGCTGTCTGCCAAATTTTGTGCTAAATAAATGTTCCACAAATAAAAATAGTCCCAAATCACCTTTTTGTTAGTCATTAATGATCATTAATGCATTTGTGTATTATGGGGACCAGATCACCTAAAACAACTTAGAAGTATTCCAAAGATAGTGACAGCTAGTCATGACTCAATGTTAACATCATGCCCTGAAAATTATTCATTCAACTTATATTTGACTACAAAAACAGTTTTAAAATGTGAATCTTACTTTCAAGAGTGCATTTAAATTAATTGAAGATGTTGTGGCAGTGAAAACTTCCTAAAGAGTAGAAAAATTATTGGAAGTGCACCTGACAGTGTGAATTGCCTTGAAGACCAATCATGCACAGGGACTATTTCAGAGATTCATCAAATATATATCTATCCATGCAACTAAGCTTCACATAATTTCTTATTATAGGATTACTTTAAAACAAATCTTTAAAACAAACTGCATAATCTATGAGGTCCATGTGTAATAACTCAAAAAGATTATTTTCTAAATTTTATTATTCTCTATTATGCAGTAGTTTACTGGTTACCTTGAAATGACAGAAACTCTGCAGCAAAATGATTCTTGCATAAGATGGAATGCTAAAGCATTTGGGGGAATAAAAGTATTCCTATAAATGTTTAAATAAAAATTTTATTGTTACAGAACATTTTGCCCATATTAACATCTGTTCCTGTTTGGGGAGATTTTCTTCTTGGCAAGGTAGCACTGTAGCTATCCAATGGTTCTCAGCCAGTCCCAGAAAGCGTGGAGAGCCGCTCAAAGAGCTCATCACTCTGCACCTGTTCAGACTGCACAGCCCAATTTTGAACTGCAGAGTGAAAGCAGAATAATACACACAAGGTGCTGTAATTCTGCAAAAAGCAATCATATTATATGTCCCTTGTTGTCAGAATTCATGAAGACTCCACATAATGTGATAGTAAAAAGAAAAATCATTGGATTTATCATTGCTGTCTTTAAACCTTTAGGACCATATAGTGCTGTTAGAATTTTCTAAGTGAACCTTTAAGTATAATTAGTTATTAACCCAAGTTAAATGCTTTTGTATACCATATTTTCTGCTTATTCAAATCAGTCATGTTATGACAGACTACCTCATATCTGCAGGGGAATACTGGTTGCTTTCACTAACTCAACAACTTCTTGTAAAGTCATTTAACTGTAGATTCCTGATCAGTTTTGTTTCCATCGTTAATACGGAGGCCTGCTGGAACCAAGGACAGAATTTGAATCAGAATTCAGGAGTCCAGAGGGATCTTATTTATTAGCATCTCTGTCCTGGGAGACAGCAAATAAAAGGCTAATTGGGCTCAAAGTCTGAGGAAACAAAGTTCCATTCTTGTAAAGTGCAGATTTACACAATTCCATGGATTCTCAAAGTATGCCTTGAATCTAAAAAAAAGTCTTTGTATCTAAAACATTCTCCTTTTCCCATATCACTATTCTTATTCACATAGTATGAAGAAACCACTGTTTTATTTATTTTCTTGAAAATATTTTATTTTGAAAAAGTATGAAGATTCAGGAGAAAACAAACTTTGTTTTTTTGAGAAGGAATTTGGCTCCAACAACCTATTTAAACTGCCAATATTTGGGAAATAAACAGTGGTTTCAAATAATACAATGAATTCAGATATTCACAAGCAGGGCCAATAAGATACAAATTTAAAAAATGAAATCACTCATTAGGTTTCTCTAGCTTCCAAAATATCTTAGAGTATCTTCAATTCTATTTAAGCAGAAAGCTGATGTAACCAGTAGGAAGAGCCAGCAAGAGTTATAGAAATCTGAATATTGCTGCTGCCAAGATTTACTTTTAATAAAATTAGCTGAAGGCTAAGTTTTAAGAATTTCCCATTACACAACCTTGAAACTTGGAAATCCATCTTGGTGTTGGTTTTGAGCCCATGTGTCTCTCAGAAATGAAGTGATTTGTTACTTGGGATAGCTAATCTTCTGCCAATAAAAGCATACTGGTGTTGGTGATGGGGGTCTAGGTACCACTAAAAAAAATATATCATTGGGAAATCATGCCTTTCAGTAGGTGGAAACTATAAATCATACAAGCAGAGTAGCTTTATAGTTCTTGTACCCAGCCCAAAACTTTGTGACTGTGCATTGCCCCTTCTACTGTATACTTGTGGCTATTTTAGGTTGTCATTATTATTATAGAATAAATGGGTTAATGCTAGACAACACATATTTTAAGGAGCAAATGTAGTAACAAACAAAAAAATAATTGCATAAGAATATTTAATTGTAGTTGAGTTTTTGTTTTGTTTTGTTTTTTTACAAATCAAATATTTGGAAATATTTCTTATAGTACAGTTGGGTCAAGGAGTTGGTTTAACCTTTAATTATAAAAGCACTTCTGGAGACCTCCAAGCCCTTGGTCTCTAGCATTCACTCAAATCCTGTTTACATCATACTGTGAGCTGATGGCAATTTTGTGTAAGTATGAAACTAGCATTATAATTATTCTCTGCCAACATACTCAAAATTTTTCAACAGATCATTATTTCAAAAAAGACCTCTAATTTAAATTATTGTGCCATTTTAGTATCTTGAAACAAAAATATCTACCAGTGTGGCAGTCATTTATAAAGCATTTTAGTGTGCAATATTATATTTTATTTTTCAGAATTCGACATGAAGAAGGCAGTATAAGAATTATATAATCATTCAAATAAAAATCAATAATTGAGAACACCAAGTCTCACAATTACTATATGAACCACATTGGTATTCTTTTTTTTAAAAAGATATTTTGTTCTTAAGTAATCTCTACATTCAACTAAATCACTCATGTCCCCACATCAGTCTGACAAGTTTTCTAATGAGTTCTTAAAAAGTCAGTTTACGTATGCATTTGTTGGAAGAAGAATAAGAGAAATTTCTGGCATATTAGGTTAAAATGGGATTGAGTAGAGAACATGTCATCTGTCTCAGATTATAGACATGGTTGAAACTGTGTGCATTTTATAATTTTAAGGGGTGTTCCATTTCTCTGAGAACATTTATGACACAAAATTCTGAGCAACACTCTTTAACGGGTAAGAGATCTTTACCAACACTTGTGTCATAGAGCACCAAATGGCCAGGGAAGGTGATAACAATCACTGAACTTATTGATGCACAGTGGCAAAAGATGGGGTAAGGAGTGTTAAATAGCATTAGAGGAAAGATACCAAATCAAAAAAACAGGTAGCTGAGTAGACTTGTTATAAGGTAGCACTAAGTTAGGCATATTTTGATCCAGAATTTTACCTGAGTTCTGCTTCCTTTTCATTCTTTGTTTCTCTGAGTTTTGGGTTCAGTGTGAGGCTGGTACTCCATATGATAAAAATGGTGGTGTGAATTTTCGTCCTTAAAACACCATGCCATTCTGTCCTTAGGACAATTCCTACCTTCTCAGAAAATGATTGAAATTTACTATGATTGAACTAGATAAGGTCAGATGCCTACTCCAGAATAATGCAGTGTTCACAGATAAATGGACAATTCTAATTAGCTGACCCTAGGTAAAGGTCTTTACTCCTTGAGCTAGGAGTGGAGTAGCTTTTCTGGAAGGTGTTCAGGTCCTAAAGTGGGTTTGTCAGTGGGTCACCAGGAAGGCAAAGAGGTTTCATTATTGTTAAGAGGGCAACCATCAGTTATCTACTACATTATCTCATAAATATAGACATTAAATGAAATAATGCATATAGAGTCATTTTCACAACGTGTAGTCACTCTAAAGCAATTATTTTTCAATGACAATGATGTGATATTCTTTTAGAAATGCATTTGGGCAACTAAACCTATTTCTAGGTAACATGGGAGTTGAATATTGGCATCTTATTATTGCCTCCTTCCTAAGTTAACATAGAGAACACTGATTTTATATGAAGATAAGGACTATAATGCATATCCGTGCTGGAAGTTAGAAAATATTAGAGAATGCTAGTGCACCCATCAACAACTTAGAAAACTATCTGCTGAGGAAGACTATTTGAAAGAAGAGTCAAACTCATTTGCAATTATTCTCAAATGCCTTGTAAGAAGTGCATAGAAGTAACAAGATTCTATGCTAACCCTTTTCTGAAGTGAGCAAGTAGTAGAAGTCATTGGGTGCTATTAAGTTATGGAGTGTACATGGGCAGTGCATTGAAATTGATATCATACCAAACAAGTATATTGTGTCTTATCTTTACAACATGAGGGGATAAATAAAATAGTACCAGTTGTTAACAACTACACAAAACTTTAAACAGTTCTTCATAAAAACAATTGTTCTGCCTTGGACATCCCTGGAAAGAGTTCTCTACTTATTCGTCTTATCTGATCCTTTCAGTTGGCAAAATTAAAGTACCCTACATTTTAACATTTTCTGTATTCCTTAGCTAGTTTTGAATGATTTGTACAGCAGTAAATCACTAATAAACTTCATTTCAATTTTTTCAACATTTATTTAGTTTTGAGAGACAACATGTGAGCAGGGAAGGGCAGAGAGAGAGAGGGAGACACAGAATCTGAAGCAGGTCCAGACTCTGAGCTGTCAGCACAGAGCCCAATGCTGGTCCCTAACCCACACAAACTGTGAGATCATGACCTGAGCCGAAGTGAGACACCTGACTGAGCCACCCAGGCACCACCACTTTAATTTTACATACTGACCAAGCAGAGGATTTCCTCTGAAAGGATAAATAAATAATCAGACACATGAAAATATTGGTTCCCCAAAAAGAAACCCGACATAAAACAAACAAAAACTCTGAAGAAGTAGGTCAATAGTTGAATTAATGCAAAAATTAAGATGTTTAAGGGGCACATGGGTGGCTCAGTCAGTTGGGTGCCTGACTTTGGCTCACTCTTCATGAGTTCAAGCCCCATGTCAGCCTCTGTGCAGACAGCTAAGAGCCTGGAGCCTGCTTCAGATTCTGTGTCTCCCTCTCTCTCTGCCCCTCCCCCACTCACATTCTGTCTCTGTCTCTCAAAAATAAACAAACATTAAAAAAATCAGATGTTTAGGAAAGTTTTATAAATTTTATTATAAAAAATTTAAGGGACGCCTAGCTGGCTTAGTCAGTTAAGCATCCAATTTCAGTTCAGGTTGTGATCTCACAGTTCGTGGGTTCCATCCCCACATCAGACTGTGCTGTCAGCACAGAGCCCACTTCAGATCCTCTCTCCCTCTCTCTCTCTGCCCCTCACCTACTCCATTCTCTCCCTCTCTCAAAAATAAATGAGAATTTAAATAATTTAGAAGAACTTCTAATAAAATCAGAGAATATCATAGGAATCAGGAAATATGATCAATGCATTAAACAAATTGGATATGGTGAATAATCAGTGTAACAATGAAAGAAATCAAAGTATTGAAGTTGTAAATATTGTTAAGACTTTTTTTGAAAGGAGAGGTATTTTAAAATGAAGTGAAATAAGATGAAGAATGATACAGCAAAGCTAAATTTTATATAATAGTAGTTTAAAAGGAAGTAGACTACAAGAATTGAAAAAACTTATAAAAGGCACATTTATGATGTGGAAGCAAATAAACTAAACTTGTAATTTCAAATAAAATAAAAATCTCACAAAAAGCAGGGCAATATGAATGAAATGTGACTCTGAAAATTTGAAAATGTGGTTGTAATGTTTAAATTTCAAAGACAAAGAAAAATACAATTTGCATATGGAAGAGGAAATGATTTATAAAAAGGAAAAAAAAAAACATATGAGTTTGCGAGTAAACCGGATCAGACTGTCAAATCAGAGCTATACAAATCACTTCTTACCCAGGATTATACTTTAGTAATAACATGAAAAGCAAATAAAGAGGCTCCAATACAGCTGGGAGAGTTTTTTTTAATGTTTGTTTATTTATTTTGAGAGAGAGAGGCAAAGAGTAAGAGTGAGTTGGGGAAGGACAGAGAGAGAAGAGAGAGAATCCCAAGCAGGCTTTGTACTGTTAGCCCAGAGACTGATGGGCTCGATCTCACACACTGTGAGATGATGACCTGAGCTGAAACCTGGCTCACCTGACTGAGCCACCCAGGCACCTGAATATCTTCATTTTATACCAAAATGGCTTAAGATTTTATATAATATTTTCAGAAAATCATGTATACCTAAATCCTTGGATTTTAGCTGTGTTTACTGTAAGTAATCCTAGGCCATGGATATTTGGCTAAGGGTTTTAATAAATAAGGACTCTCCTACTTTCAAGACAATTTTAAGAGTCTCTTTAGGAGGACTTTGAGTTACTATATTTGCAAGGAGATTAGACCAGGTCACCTGCCTCTTTCCCCAGGAGCATTTACCTAGTATTCAGGACAGGGGTGAATCGTGGTCTGACTGCTTTATATCTTTCCTCCCATTTGTGTTACTTTCAGTTTAATACTCCCTTGCTATACGTATTTTTCAGTTTTTAAAAAATATTTGTCTTACACAGTTTTCTCAAACATCTTTTACAAAGTAATATGCCAAAGGACCATCGGGATTTGAATTTTTCAAATTGCAATTCCCCCTCGAAATAGAGTAATTTGACTCTAGACTTTTTACCTTCCCTCTGATTCAGACTTTCCAGCTCAGCCAATGTACAATTGCTACAAAGCTAATAATAACAGTCCATCCGCTAGAAATTGCTTTTGGCCCCTACTCCCAGTCATATAATTTTATTCTGACAAAGAATCATAGAACTGTTGTCATTGAGGGATTCACAATTATTCTTAATGAGGCCAGATAAGGTAAACTTATGACTGGGCCTAAAGTATCTCTGGAATACACACTATCAAATATAAAGTTATTGATATGATGTTTCAGGGCATCGATTTATTTGGAAAGTTTATTTAATCTCAGGCCTGGGAATACTAGATTAGGAAAACAAAAGGAAAAAAATGTGTTGAAGAAGTAAAAAGTTATATAGTTAGGCAATTACATCCTCCACCACCCAGATTTTAGAAATCTTATTTTCTTTCATAATTCAATTTTAAGGGCCACTAATTTAACTAAAATATCCAAACTTCTTATAAATGTATGTATAACTGAAGTATAGTTGATACACAATACTACAATAGTTTCAGATATACAAATAGTGATTCAACAGATCTATATGCTCAGGCAACTCTATTTCAATAGGATTGACTAGTTTCCCTATGCTGTACCTTTTATTCTTGTGCCTTATTCATTCCATAACTGGAAACTTGTACTTCCCACTCCCTTTCACCCATTTTGCCTACCTGCTACCCTCTTCTCTATGGCTACCATCAGTTTTTTCTTTGTATTTATGGGTATGTTTCTCCTTTTCTTTTTATTTTTACAACTTTTTTAAAGTAACAAGTATTTGCATTTTTCAATGAGGTCACTGTTCTAGGAGCAGTAAGATAGTTGTGAATTATTCACCTTGATGTATGGTAATCCAAAGAAATTCATCCAGGTAGGCCAATGGATAGAGTTTGCTAAAGACCTTCAATTTCATTCTTCAAGGCTGGTGTAGTGTAGAATTAGGCGTCATTCTGGTTAATATGTACAGGTATTTTAATGAGCCTTCTAATGAGGCTAGAAGAGAAATCTCATACAATCTATTTGACATCTATGCTCTGATCTATGTCCTTGGAGAGTTTTGCTTATAGCTTTTTCAAGTGATACCTTTCCTATGTATATGGGGCACAGTACTTTGCTACAGTGACCTTGTAGTTTGATTTGGTCCATTGGTTTCTGTCATCTCTTAGTTTATCAGATGCAAAGTCTAATTACTGACACAACTAGAACCAGGCAGCCATCTTTGGGATATAACCAAGGCATCTGATTTAGTGTTACAATCATTTTTGTGTCTTCAACTATGTTTTGGTTTTGGTATTTTTTTTTTTTTTTGGTGGTCATCTATATAATCCACTTCTTCAAATTTACACAAAAATTACCATTCATTCTGGGCCTATTTGTCTAATTATGCATAAGTGCTATTGGCTATATTCTGAGATTCTGTGCATATTATAATAATGCATCGAGAATGGGAAATACACATAAATATATATAGATCAATAGTGAACTAATGCGAAAATTAAGTTTAGTAAAGTTTTATAATTTTTATTGTCAATAATTTTTATTATCAAAAATTATATACTTCACTAAAAATATATGAGGTTGCCATCCTCCATCAAGGTTGTTTCATCTTCAAGGTCTATTGTTGATGATCTCCATACATTAATGTGTCCCTTAACCCAGAAAGTCTCATCAGTGAGTCAGGTGGCTAGCTTTGCCTTGGCTGAGATAAAATCTGGGGCTCTGATCAAGAGTGATCGAAGCAAAAGTTTTTTTGAAGCTTCTCTCCTTCACATTTTGGGCAGTGAATCACCCTCCTCCTGAACACAGTAAACTTCCCTTGAATTCTGTTCCCTTCACTGTGTTCTTTGACATAATCCACTTTATGAGTGGGCTTTACTCCATTGCTCCCTCTCTTGTTTACTACTAGAAGGCTGTTTTCCCCAAACTATTGAATGTAGCCTATTATTCCACTTTTATTTCTCTCTCAGTAGGAAGCAAGACATTAGTTTTTCATTCAGGCTTTTTCAGGTTCTATGGATTTAATTGAAGCAATATATTTAGCACCTTATTTGAGAATTATCTGTTATAAATCAGGATCCTCATAATTGGATTTGAGTTCTTTCAGACTAGGCTATAGACAGTGAATTTGCTAAGGTGCTTGAGGAGTTTGGAGCATGGCTGGGGCTGCTCCTTTCACCAATCAAACTTTGATAATAAGCTGTCAAACTTTTAATAGGAAAGCTATATATATTTACTTTTTTCATTCCATTTTTAAAAGCTAAATAAACAAAACCACCCAGTTGATCAAGCTGTCATTTCCTCACAGGCCTTTTTAAGTGCCTCCTTCAACCTCCCTTTCTTTGGTAAGGTGTGGTATTTCTCCCTTATTATGAAATTATTTTACTTTTAATACCTTCTGCTGAGTATTCCCCTCCCTTCTCAAGTGCAAGTTTATACAAGGCACCCAAGAACAAGAGCCCACTCTTTCACTGAATCTAGCAACATCCTTGTCAATGGTATTAAATACAGTTTGTCTTGGAGTGCCTGGATGGCTCAGTCAGTTGAGCATCCGATTCTTGATTTCAGCTCAGGTCATGATCCCAGGGTCGTGAGATAGAGGTATAGAGCCCTGTGTCAAGCTCTGTGCTGGGCTCTGTGCCAAGCATGGAGCCTGCTTCAGATTCTCTCTGTCTCTGTCTCTCTCCTTCTGTGTCCCCCTCTTCCCCACTCTATCAGTCTCTAAGATGAATGAATGAAAGAATTAAGTTTGTTTCTATGGTCATCATAAAGACAATAGAAACTCACTTATATGGTTAATATTTTGACCACTTAGGAAGGATTTATTTGTATGTTGGGAAGGGTAGGACAGTTGCCCTTCTCAGGGTAGATGTGCCCAATAGCATGTATCTGCTGCTACAAATTAGATGGCATAGGCCTGGAAACTCCTGTCCAGAAAAAAATGTGCAATCTGTTAAGTATCTGTATCAACTCACATAAATCCATTTCACTCAGTAGAATAAAAAATTAGTGATGTGCCTACTGAATATTAATTCTAAGAATATGTGCCTATATAACTCACCAGGTTTCTGTTGATATTGTTGCATAAAACAATCCAGCTATTTAAAAAAATACTCTCTCTGACTTCCAGATATTTTTATATTCTTACAGATAATAGAAGACCTTAACTGAGTTACCTTGTAAGTGAATATCACATTTCTCCACCACCATAAGGCTTCTTAAGCCTTTGGCTTAAGAAAGCTTTCCAGGGATAGGAAAAACTAGTCTTACATACAGATTTTTCTCTTAGTTTTATTTACCCTTCTTTTAAATTCTTAGACTGAACGAAGGCTGCTAGCAATGACCAAGGAATAGAAATTTTGCTACCTTTCCTTCAGTCTTATACTAACAATTATTTAGCTAGTTCTACTGGATCTCTTTTCTCCAGATTCCACTGATAAGATTCCCCACAGTTTACCCCATTATTTCCCTCTTACAAAGCATGGGTAGGTAATAATTCTGTCATCGAAGTGTCATTACATTTTTTCATCCTCACCTTTTCTTTTAAAATGTACCCTAGCTATTATGATTTATAAGCCTGTAAAACAATCCTATTCACAGTGCCAATGAAAGCTAACACAAAAATTGAATTGTCAGATCTGACTCACACAAATCAGAGACATTATCCAGCATTAAATGTTACTAATAATATTAAATGCACCATCATGCAAGAATAAAAGGCAAAAGTGGGAGAAATCTGCACATTCTGTATAGCTCCTTGATACTTGTCTCACATAGGACACATTACCTCTGACCCAGTGGGATAGATGAGGTCACTAAGTGTAGTTTCTGGGTCACTTCACCCAAAAGTGAGAGCTTAGGTTTTGAAGCATCTTTGTTTTATACCCAGATAATTGTATGACTTGTGTGACATTTTCCAAGGAGTCATGCCTCATAAATCTACATATTTGAGTTTGTTTACTATAAACAATTCTAAAGCATGTTAATTCCTCTAATACTAATCCATAGATATTACTCTCATAGTAAATATCATAAGTTTGTTTACCAAAAGATCAGAGTGTATATTTGCAAGGAGATAAAACCAAGCCATCAACCAACCTCCTTTTCCCAGGACAACTTTCTCCAACAAACTTTCCTTATTTGGAGAGGAATAGATTCTAGGCCAGCTGTTTTAACATCTTCTACAACCCAGAATGGATTTGGGGGAGTATACAACTTTAAAATCTAAAAGTTAACAGGAAACATTGTCAGAAACTTGATGGAAAATGAGTTTGAACTAAGACTCCTAAATCTAATGATATGTGTTAAACATACAAGAAAAATAATATATATCTAACTCTAGCTAATTAAAGAAAATGTCTCACATGAAATTCTTATTTTTTTAACAAAAATATTCATCCAGATTTTTTTAAAAACCAGTATACATATGTCTGCACTTTCTACTTAAACTCTTACATATATATATTTTTAATTTGATTCCATTTGAGTTTATTCTGGTGTATGCTCGTGGTATGAATCCAATTTTAACTTTTTCCAAATAACTTCCTGCTTCCCCGATATCTTTTTTGAAGTCATCTTAATTCTAAGATTTCAGATACTCTTTTTAAAATATAAGTCCCCATAATAGGTTGATTATATTTCTGGATACCTATTCTAGTCCATTGGTCTTAATGTTCATCAGGAACCAAAACTAAAACATTCTTGTTATTATGGGGCTTGCTAGTTTCCTGGGGCTGCTATAACATCATATCACAAGCTGGATGGCTTAAATAATATAAATAAATATCTCACAATTTTGAAGCTGGCAAGTCCAAGATCAAGGTGCTGGCTGATCCAGTTCCTGCTGAGAGCTCTCTTCATGGCTTACAGATAGCCACTTCCTTGCTATGTTCCCACAGAGTCCTTTCTTTGTGTATGCAGGAGAGAGAGACAGACAGACACTCAGCCAGACAGGAAACATGTAGGAGAAAGGGAGTTTTCTGGTATTTCTTCTTAAAAGGAAATTAACCCCATAAGATAAAGGCCTTATCCTTATGATCTCATTTAAATCAAATTACTTTCATAAATTCTCTCTCTCTAATATAATCACACTGGGAGTTAGAACGCCAAGGTATGATTTTGTGGGAATACAAACATTTAGTACAATAACATGGTGTTTTATCATCTGTATGTATTTTATTATCTAGTAGAATCTCTCCTAGCACCTCACTGTAGCATATCATTTTTAGGATTATTTTTGCTATTTATTCTTATGTATTTTCTTATATGAATACTATAATCAATTTCTCTCATCCACATGCACAAACACAAGACTATGTAATATGAAATGAGTTTAACATAATAGGATGTTTCACATATGTGTATATATTGGTGTTTACATTTATATGTAGGTGTGTTTGTGTTCCTGTAATGGGAGGAAAAAAAGGACATACTTGTCTTCTAGGAATTTTGAACATTTACAAAAGCTATATTAACCTATATTCAATCATTTGTTAAAATCACAGTATACCATAATGTAAATCTAATAAATGCAGTATATTTTAGTGTATAAAAGAGAAGTGTACATTTATTTGGAAAAATCATGGATTTCCCAATTAGTCACTGTAGGTCAAAGGGAAAATGAAATAGATGGAAAATGATTTTTTAAATGTTAATGAATATAATACATAGCAGAATTTAAGAGACACAGTAGAGAGTGAAAGAAGACTTTGATTACCTCCATTTTGACCTCAGTCTGTACTTTCTAATTGATTAAGTTCTTCTTTCCAGCTTGTCTCTTACCTCAAGCAAAAGACCCTGCAAGCAAAGTGTGTCTCCAGAAGGAAACTGAAACTAGCCCCTCAACCACTAAGGACTGCCCCGATTCAGCAAGACCCCATGTGATTGACCCCAAGACAGTGATTGACCTGACCTTTGCTGCCCACCTGAATGTACTCACTGATCTTTTCCCTACATTTTCCTTATATAAACCTAGAAGTATTTTCAGCATTTTGGAGACAGTCTGTGAAATACTAATCCAAAGTCTTCCTGGTGTTGGCCTTAATGAAATAAATTCCTTTCTTGTTTTGCTACCAGTAATTTTTCTGCCTTTGGATTTTGACAGTGATGGGTGGCTAAAACTGTGTATATGGGACCCCTGAGCCAAGCGTTCTTGTACTCTTGCACCCTGGCTACAAGAATAGTGTTAAATATTCATATAAACAAACCACAGGCACAAAATGGTGTCACCTAAGGCCATGTGTCAGTAAACCAAGACTTAAATCTAACCTAACTGCAGTTTCAACTCTCTAGGATATGGATCCTTTAACCAATCACTATTGGCACTTCCTAGTCAGGCTAGGAAATTTATTAATAGGCCCTTTCTCCTGTAAGAGGGAGATGTTGACTAAAAACAAAACAAAGCAAAACAAAAACCCCAAAACATTCTTTGTTAATTTTTTTTCACTCACTCTTTATCTTTAAAAACCTTTCCACTTTTGTAGTACTTTGGAGTTCCCTATACTTGCTATATGGGAGTCTGCTCAATTCATAAATCAATTAATAAAGCCATTTAGGGGCACCTGGGTGGCTCAGTCATTTAAGTGTCTGACTTCAGATTAGGTCATGATCTCGTGATCCATGAGTTGCAACCTTGCATTGGGCTCTGTGCTGACAGCTCAGAGCCTGGAACCTGCTTCAGATTCTGTGTCTCCCTTTCTCTCTGCCCCTCCCCCTCTTGTGCTTTCTCTCTCTCTCTCATAAAAATAAACATTTAAAAAGTTAAAAAATATTTAAAGCCAATTAGATCTTTAAAATTTACTCTGGTTTTTTGTTTGTTTGTTTCTTAACAAGGTAAATACAATGAAAGAATAAAAAATAAATGAGTTAAGAATTTCAAAAGGTTTTAAAACTTCAGCAAAGCAAACCAAAAGAAAGCAGAAACAGGGAATAATATAAAAACAAAAAAATCAACAATCTGAAACATCTATAAAATGGAGTTGCTAAATGAATAAAATAAATATGTACCCCAAAATAAAATTCACAAAACATTCAATAATCTAAAGAAGGAAAAATAAAAATTATAAATGTAAGAAATTATACCACCATGCTCTAAAACTAGAAATCAACCACAAGAAATAAACTTGGAGCACAAATACATGGAGGTCAAATAGCATGCTATTAAACAATGAATGTGTCAACCAAGAAATCGATGAAGAAATCAAAACACACATGGAGACAAAAGAAAACACTCTGGTTAAATCTTTGGAATGCAGGAAAAGGTTTATAGTAATACAGACCTACTTCAGGAAGCAAGAAAAATCTCAAACAACCTAACGTACACCTAAAGGAGCTGGAAAAAGATAAAACTCAAAGCCAGTAGTAGGAAGGAAATAAAGATTTGAGCAGAAATAAATAAGAACAAACAAACAAAAGAATAGATCAAATGAAACCAGGAACTTGTTCTTTGAAAAGATCAACAAAATTGATAAACCTTTATACAGACTCACATACACATACAAAATAAATAAAGAGACAAAGTAGTGGGGAAAGGAAGACTCAAATAAACAAAATCAGAAATGAAAGAAAAAAATAACAACTGACACCACAGATACAAAAGATCATAAGAGAAGATTTTGAAAAAATATATGCCAACAAATTGGATAATGTAGAAGAAATGGATAAATTCCAGGAACTATATAACCTCCTAGAACTGAGTCAGGAAGAAATAGAAAATTTGAACTGACTGATTACCAGCAATGAAGTTGAATCAGAAATCCAGAATCCCATAAAACAAAAGTGTTGGGACTCGATGGCTTCACAGGTGAATTCTATCAGATATTTAAAGAAGAGTAAATAACTCTTCTTCTCAAACTGTTCCAAAAAATAGGAAAGGAAATTCTCAAATTCATTCTATGAGGCCAGCATTACCCTTATACCAAAACCAAATAAAGACATCGCTAACAAAGAGAACTATAGGCCAATATCCCTGATGTATCACCATGATCATGTGAGATTTATTCCTGGGATGCAATGGTAGTTCAATATTTGTAAATCAATGTGATACATCACATCAATAAGAGAAAGGATAAAAACAATATGATCATTTCAGTAGATTCAGAAAAAGCATTTGACAGAGTAAAACATCCATGCGTAATAAAAACTCCAACAGAGGTTTAGATGAAATATACTTCAACATAATAAGTGCCATAAAGGAAAAACAAACACAACTAACATCATACTAAATGGTGAAAAACAGAGTTATTTCCCCTCAGGTCAGAAACAAGACAAGGATGCCCACTCTTACCACTTTTATTCAATATAATACTGAAGTCCTAGCTACAGCAACCAGACAGAAGGATAAAAAGCATCCAAATTGGTAAGGAAAAATTAAAAGTTTTATTATTTGTAATTGACATGATAATATATGTAAAAAAAACTAAAGATTGCACTAAAAAAATACTAGAACTGATACATGAATTCACTAAGGTTTAAAGATATAAAATCAGTGTACAGAAATGCATTGCATTCCTATACATTAATAATGAAACATCAGAAAGAGAAGAAAACAATCTCATCTACAATTGCATCAAAAATAGTAATATGCCTAAGAATAATCTTAACCAAAGATGTGTAACACCTGTACTCTGAAAACTATAAAACATTGATGAAATAAGTTAAAGGCAACACAAAGAAATGGAAAGATATTCCATGCTCATGAATTAGAACAAATATTGCTAAAATGTCCATGCTACCCAAAGCAATCTACAGATTTCATGCAATCCCTATCAAAATATGAATAACATTTTTTTTTTTACAGAACTTGAACAACCAATTCTAAAATTTGTCTGGAACAATAAAAGACCCTAAAAGCAATCTTGAAAATGAAGACCAAAACTGGAGGTAATATAGTTTTAGATTTCAGAATATTCTTCAAAGCTGTAGCAATCTGAAATAAATAGGGATGGCACAAAAATAGACACATAGATCAATGGAACAGAATAGAAAGCTCAGAAATAAGCCTACCATTATATGGTCAATTAATTTTGGACAAAGGGGGCAAGAATACACAGTGGGGAAAAGTCTTTTCAAAAATTTTTGTTGGGAAAACTGTACATCTACATGCAAAAGAGTGAAATGGGACACTTTTTTTTATACCCATACACAAAAGTAAACTCAAAATATACTAAAGACCTAAATGTGAGATCTGAAATCATAAAAAGTCCTAGAAGATAGCCTAGGTAATAATTTCTCTGCATTTTCCATAACAACATTTTTCTAGATATGTCTTCTGGGACAAGGGGGAAAAAAAGTGAAAATAAACTATTGGGACTACATCAAGATACAAATCTTCTGCACAGCAAAACTAAAAGATAACCTATTGTATAGAAGAAGATACTTGCAAATACATATCCAATAAAGGGTGAATATCCAAAATATATAAGTAACTTATACAACTCAATACCAAAATATAATATTCCAATTAAGAAAGGACAGAAAGTATGAAGAGACATTTGTACCAAGAAAACATACAGATGGCCAACAAATACATAATAAGATGTTGGACATTACTCATCAGGGAAATGCCATTCAAAACCATAATGAGATATTACCTCATACCTGGCAGAACGGCTAAAATCAAAACACAAGGAAAAACTTTTGGTGAGGGTGTGGAGAAAAAGGAACCCTCATGCACCGTTGGTGGGAATAAAACTTGGTGCAGCCACTGTGGAAAACAGTATTTCAGTATTAAAATAGTATGAAAACAGTATAGAAATTAAAAATAGAACTACCATATGATCAAATAATCTTATTTCTGGAATTTACATAAAGTATATAAAAATACTAATTTGAAAAGATTTATGCTCCCATACATTTATTTCAGCATTATTTACAATAGCTAAAAGGAAAAAGCCCAAGTGTCCATGGATATATGAGTGGATAAGGAAGGTATGGTGTGTGTGTGTGTGTGTGTGTGTGTGTGTGTGTGTGTATTATATATGAACATTACTTAGCTATAAAAAACAAATGAAATCTTTCCATTTGTAAAAACATGGATGGATCTAAAGACTATAATGCTAAGTGAAATAAATCAGACAGGGAAAGACAAATATATGATTTCACTCATACATAGAATTTAAGAAACAGATCAAATAAGTAACACAAGGTGGGGCTGCTTCTCTGATTTTAGGAGTAGGATGATCCTTCTCAGTCCTACAAAGTTGGGATTACTCTTGCAAGAACTGAAGGGCAGGACCATGAGTTTGACTGTTACTGAGGTGGGCCTAGAGGGCAGAATATTAAACTAAAGAGGATTATTTGCAACCATAAACACATGGAATTTTCCTTGCTAGGATTTGGACTTGCTTGCTATCCATCACTACTTCTGTGAATGGGAAGATCTATCTTATACCTGTCCATCATTGTATTTTAGATACAGGTAACCCGTCTAGTTTTGTAACCAAACCAAATGTGAGTTTGCTCCTTGGTGAATCACAGATAGAAATTTCACCAGATGGAATTGTCATGCAAAGGAAGCTTTTACTTATTTATTTTTTTAATGTTTATTTTTGAGACAGAGAGAGACAGAGCATGAGCAGGGGAGGGGCAGAGAGACAGGGAGACACAGAATCTGAAGCAGGCTCCAGGCTCCAAGCTGTCAGCACAGAGTCTGATGCGGGGCTTGAACCCACGAACTGTGAGATCATGACCTGAGCCAAAGTTGGACGCTTTAGCAACTTAGCCACGCAGGCACCCCTGGAAACTTTTAAATAAGGAGATCACAGGGAATAACTTTGAAAGCTGTGACTCTCTGAGTGAGGGTGGATGGGCTCCTTTCATTTAGGGTGAGGATGAATATTTAGATAAACGAGACCTTCTACATTGTATGTTGTGTAAATGAGCCTTATGCTTCTCCTTATCTGGAGATTTTAGTATTATAATGAGGTAAAGGTAACTATTGGTCACTCTGTAGGTCACTCCGTGGTCCATCAAGGGTTGAGTTCAAACTGATCTGGGTGGGGTGGCAAGCAGAACTCTTTGTCATGGCAGTCATTACTGCTTGAGGGGTAGAGAAAGACACCAGAGTCCTCTCCATGTTCATCCACCTAGGAAAGGTCACATGAAGACATGGTGAGAAGGAGGCCTCTGCCAGTGAGGAGGAGAGCACTCACTAGAAACCAAATTGTTTGGCACCTTGATATTGGACTTTCTAATGGTCTCCAGGACTTGAGAAATAAGTTTTATTGTTTAAGCCAAATAGTCTTTGATATTTATTATGGAAGCCCAAATAGACTAAGACAATAGATTTCCTAGTCACATGGATCTTCTCCTCTGGTATCCGAGAACCTCTGACTAGGTGTATTATTACAGCAGTGGTGAAGAGTAGAAGAGCTATTCAAGAAAAGCAGGCACTGCAAGGAAATTTGGGGCAGCCCTGGATACTGCTGGGAATAGTTACCTACATTACCAGCTAACATTTACAAGAGCTGTCACTGTTAGTTTCACAAGCTGCCAGGAACTTCTGTCTCTGGGAGGGTTTGACAGCTGATGGAGACCCTGGCGGTGGGGCCTAGCCTTTGAGGGTGCATCAGGAAGTGTTTCTGTCAAGAGTGCCTGTATCTGCCACGAGGCACTGCTGTCAAGTAAAGCCCTTAGGACAAAGCAGATCCTGTTCTTTCACTTTTAGAGAGAAAGTGACTGGATGGTGAAGGTATTAGAAACCTTTTATATGATAAAAAGCTGAAGGACTGGAGAATGTTTAACTTAGGAAAGTTAACATTTTGGCGATGTGAGAAGTCCATTCAAATAGCTGAAGCTATCCATCATGGAGTAGGTATTAACTGTGTTCTATTGTTTCTTAAGAGTTAAGATTGGAATGTATAGGTGCAAGTTTCGGGAAGAGAAATATTGGCTTAGTGTAAAAACTTTTTTTTCTTTACTTTTAGAACTGTCCAAAGATGTAATTGAACTTCAGTGACTTTTTTTTAACTTGTGAATGTGAAAAAATGGTAGATTTACAGAAGAGTTGCAAAATGTACAAATTCTACATATTTTTCACTATTAACATTAAACGCTTCTATAACTATAGTATAATGATCTAAACTAAGACTAAACTAATAACAAGAACAATGATGATAATATTGATAGAATATTATGAATTAAACTACAGATTTCATTTGGATTTCACTAGCTTTTTCCACTGAAGTCTTTTTTGTTTGTTTCTGTTTCAGGAGCTAATTTCAGATCTCACATTACAATTTGTTTTCATGACTCAATGACTTGTAATATCTATTGAGGACTTGCTGTATTATTACTGAAGGCATGAATTAATGCCTATATTAATTAATAGAATCCCTATATTAATGTTAGCTGCATTTGTTATTATAATAATAATTTCATATTAGTTAACTGTGACTATTTTGTAATAAGACAAATTCGAATTTATTTGGGTAGATCAGTTTGGATATTTGATTGAGTGGCACAGTATAATTATTACAAATGATATTGGCAAAAATGTACTTATGTAGAGTTCTCCAAGATGCTCTGTCCTTGATAAGAGCCTAGTGATTAAAATACATAGTAATAATAAGAAAGTACTGATGTGCAAAATTATGCAGGTCTAAGTACAAACTTCTGGATATTGGACATTAAATATGAATTTCATGTATCTTGATGAATAGAAAATATTTCACCACTTTTACTTAAACAGTTGATCAGGCTCACTGTATTTTATTTATGTAATTGAGTGTGATATAATTAAGTGGAGAAAGTTAATAATAGAGCAAGCTGAATATGTTTTAAAAATTCATTACTTAATAGTAGTTATTTTCAAACTTTTCTGCCTGAGAACTTGCATTGGTTCTTTGTGTCACTGAGACTATAGACCCAAACCTCATTGCCTTTAAATCTGTAACCTTGCTGAGATTTTTTAGCCTAACAATATGTATTTTTTAAAAATATTTAGTTGCTTTCTTGGTTTGGCTAAAAGGAAATCAGAGCTCTAAAAAGAAGAGTTTGGCAAACACCGAAGACATATGAAATTTGTACAATATCCCTCCAAAGTGTTAATACCTGTTTGAATTGAGAATGTTAGGTTTGGAATTGTTTTTTTTTTAAATATAAATTATTGTCAAGTTAGCTAACGTACAGTGTATACAATGTGCTCTTGACTTTGGGAGTAGATTCCCATGATTAATTGCTTACATACATCACCCAGTGCTCATCCCAAGTGCCCTCCTCAATGCCCATCACCCATTTTCCCCTCTTCCCTGCACCCATATCAGCCCTCAGTTTGTTCTCTGTACAGATCCTCTTGTGGTTTCCTCCCTCTCTGTTTGAAACTATTTTTTCCCCTTCCCTTCCCCCATGGTCTTCTGTTAAGTTTCTATTTTCTTCATCTGAGTGAAAACCTATGATATCTGTCTTTCTCTGACTGATTTATTTCACTGAGCATGATATCCTCCTCACTTTCTTTTACCTAAAAGTATATTGAATGGTGAAGTGCTTTCATGACCAAGAAGCAAACTAGTTTCGTAGGATGGAAAATTTGGACAATTCAGATTAGTTATTTTTTTCTTTCTCCTCATTATTTATATACCTTGTATTCTTCTAGAGTATTTAGGAAAGTCCTTTTCTTCTTAAAGTTTCTTGTCTTATTTTTTAGTTTACATATTCTGGGTCAGCGTATGTCTGTAAACTATTTTATTGGTGTCAGTTTTATCAATCAAAGCAAAAGAACCTCAATGTGATGCTGAAACTCAGTGAGAGAGTCAGAGTTATGGACTCACCGGTTCCTGGCCATGTAGAGAGTTGTCTTCCAGGGATTATACATTGATGAGACTTTGTTTTTTCTAACTTCTCTTATAACTATGGCATTGAAAGAGAATTAGCTAACGGTTGTTGACTAAAAAGATACGGATAATAATGTATTTTTATCTCATTTAGATATGTATTACTTTTAAAACACAGTCTGACTAGAAGTATGTTGGGTTTTACCAAATGAATTTTATTGAAAAGGGAGATACAGTTGACCTAATAATACCACACTCTACTGACTGGGTCTTACATGAATGTATTCTTGTGGAAGTTAAGCTTCCAATTTTGTTGTATAGCAGTCTTGGGAGAATTAAAATAAAAATCCAGATGCCGAGATTTCTTTGTCATGTAATATGACCTTATTATGAGAGAATTTACTTAATTGCTATTAAAAATGTTCAGATAAACCTGTTCTCTAGAGGGACATTAAGGAATAAAATTAACTCTTTGCATCCTTTGGTACACAACCCCCCAATTTTGAAACTTAGGGCAGTTTTCAGGCTATGCAATAGAAATAGTTCTTAGGTCAGATCCATTTACTTACTTTTTCATTACCTATTGCTTCTGTGATGAAATTTATTTCTTATAGAGCATGCTTTACTTCTTATCATAAGCTCTTATTTGGTTCTATTTTGTTGGCAGTGGAATTGGAGTTAAGTGCTTTTTCCCCCAAATTGGCCATCTGAAACCATAGCTTAAAATTTTCCATATTTTTGGGGCACCTGAGTGGCTTAGTTGGTAGAGTGTCCAACTTTGGCTTAGGTCATGATCTCATGGTTTTTGAATTTGAGCCCCATATTGGGTCCATGCTGACAGCTCAGAGCCTGGAGCCTGATTTGAATACCATCTCCCTTTCTCTCTGCACTTACAGGCTTGTGCTTTGTCTCTCTGTCTCTCGAATAAATAAACATTTAAAATTTTCTTTTAAATTTTCCACATTCTTCTTTTGTATGTCTTCTGCACATATTCTGAGCCTGCATTTGCCATGAACTAAAATATGTGGATAATCCTGATTATACAGCTCTCTATGATGACTTCTGGAATACAGTACGATCTTCCTCTCCAATTTTATTTATTAAGGCAGTGTTTTATCCAATAAGAACTAGGAAATGATTTATCATTCAATTCCATGAATATGTATCCTCTCTCCATTCCACTGTCCTTGTTCTTCTCTGTACTTCCCATAATCTTGCTATGCTCTTTGCAATACCTCTTGTATTGGAGCTCCACAAAATCACCCTCATTTTGAAGATTTGTTACAGGGACTTGGGTGACTGCATATATAATTATACTAACTACTAAGGTTCATCACAGTGACATAGTAGGAGTATACAGTCAGATGATAATGGAAAAAGGCATGGTTGAATTCTGGAGGAATTTGTATTCAGGCTATTTTATGCTCTCTACCTCTTATGTGTGGTCACAGAGAAAATTCTTCTTCAAGCAGTAAAAATGCATCAACATGTATGTGATGTTTCTGCCAAGGGAAGCCCATTAGAGACTCAATGTCAAGGTTAATTATTAGGAGGTAGTCACATGGCACCTTCTACCTAAAATTTATCAAAATTCCATACTCCCAGTTTAAAAGCAAAAATTGAGTATAAATTATTTGCACAAACAATATAGGTACGATGAAACATTATCGTCATTTAATCCTCTCAAAATCCTAGTTCTGAACTTTTGATCCAAGGAGCAACCTTCTAAGCAACCTCAAACCTGCTGTTAACTCTTTTCTGTGTACTCTCCAAGTTTTCTTACTTTACATTATAATTGTTTTTTCCAATCCATTTTGTACAGGGCAGAAAAATGGTTTCCTAGCCATGAATTAAATTATGGTCTTAAATACTTGAATTCATTCCAAAAATCATCTTGTAGGGATGTTTTGTAGATCATATCAGACGTAGGAGGTCAGTTTGGTAGCATCCTTCTCAGGGAATTATTTTGATGTGTCCAGGTAATTTTTGCCACTTACACCATGATTATTTTTCAGCTCATACATCCTCTACCATTACTGGAGGTGTTTTACAAAATGTGTAAATCCCTCTTTGTGTGTGTGTGTGTGTGTGTTTGTGTGTGCATGTGTGTGTGTGTTTCCATTTAGTACAGAGTTGATAGACATTCTGTAAAGGGTCAGATAGCCAATATTTTAAACATGGCAGGCAATACTGTCTGTGACAATCACTTAACTTTGTCATTTTAGCAGGAAAGCAACCATAAACAACAGTTAAATGACTGGGAGTGTGTGTTCTAATAAAACTTTATTTACAAAAGTAGCTGATGTGTTAGATTTAGACCATTGTGACAGTTTATTGATCCCCAATTTAATATAGATGAACTAGCAATCACTAATATTACTAAACCAATATCTCTACACGTATATACTATTTTCAAAACTATTCCAGACTCAGATGTGTTTTATTTGAAGGAGTTATAACTGGAAAGTAAAGAAGGTAGTAAGATGTAAGATGTATTTTTATACAAACCTCCTCTGTCACACCATATTTTAGTGTTACAGTTTGAGGGAAACCTTTTGCTGTGTGGATAGAGATGTTTGGTTTAAATTCTCAATTCCCTGTCATCTTATAGGAGTGGAGTAGTAGATATTTGAGCTGAATGAGCCTTTTGTTGTTACATGAATGACACACTGTGAATGAAGTGAGTATAAGAAAACCTAGGTAGTTGTCTGTTACCAAAGACAGACACAGGGCGCTCAAGAATAAGGCTTAAGAGAAATTGTTCTTACTGGCCACTTGAGCTATCAGTGGTTCTCCATTTTGGCTGCTCATTATAATTGTTCGAGAAATTTTGGAAATTTCTGAATTAATTCATCTATAAATAAAAGACACTATTCACCAAAGACAATGTTTCAGTATCTCTTTAAGGTTTATCAAGATGCCAAATTGGAATTGGCAAATTGTGATTTAGGATGACAATTTTCTACAATTCATACATAAGATAGCTGGCTATATATGAAACAATACAAATAAATCACCACACCAGAAGTTTAAGAGAAATATAGATTTCTGGGTCCTATTCGAATTCAAATTTAATAGAGTGATGTGAAATAGAGGGATTCTGAGATAGAGATATGTTTGTGTTTTCTTAAACAGGCTATTGAGAGGGTATGAAAGAGGGATTGAGAATGATTACACATATGGTTCTGGAAACATTTGTAGAGTAAAATAAATGGACAAATGATGATGCTAAAACTGAAATGCAACAACTCTGTCAATATTGTGGACTGGTAAACAGTTTACTTGCTTGTACCTAAATAAGTCTCCTGGTAGAGTAGGCCACATTAACTATTATTTAATTATTTATATTTATATATATTTAAAATAATATCTATAGTAAAGGTCCAGTGAAACTAAATAATCATGAACCTCACAATTACATATTTGCTTTCTGTATCCTAGAATTTGCAGTCAGATAGCTAGCAGTCACTTGGGCTTGCTCTGTTCATTTCAGGGTCTCAGTTTACTCAATTGATGCTTTGAGCCTGCTTCAAACAATCTTGAGAGACTTTACCATACATATTTAGCATCTAGGTTAGCAATCTAGAAATGTAGGATCTAACAAGTTTTACAAATATGATAAATTCCTGCTCTGTTTGTATTTAATTACTGAGAAATTTAATGCTGCTTATATTCAAGAAATTGGTTATATATATCTTCAGTTAAACAATCTTCCATCCCAAAATGCCTATAATTGTTATTACGGAGTAAAGAATAACAATCTCAGGGTTCTTGCTAAGCAAGAACTTAAGAAGGCAGAAAATGACAAGGAAGTAATACTTTAAGTAAGTTGATTAAATAGATGCACATCACTCTATTTTGGCAGAGACAGCAAGGGAAATAAGAGTACAGGAAAAAAATGGTATTTAAACTGTCATTTTGGTGGGGGACGCCTGGGTGGCTCAGTCGTTAAAGTGTCCAACTCTTGATCTCAGCTCAGGTCATGATCTCATGGTTCCTTAGTTTGAGCCCCGTATTGGGCTGTGCACTAATGGTTCAGAGCCTGGTTGGGATTCTCTCTCTCCCTCTCTTGCCCTCTCCCCCACCCCTTGTGTGTATTCTCTGTCTCTCTAAAAATAAATACCATAGGATTTCACTCATATATGGAATTTGAGAAACTTAACTGATGAACATAGAGGAAAGGAAGGAAAAATAAGATAAAAACAGAAAGGGAGGCAAACCATAAGAGACTCTCAAATACAGACAACAAACTGAGGGCTGACAGGAGTGGAGCAGGGAGGGGATCAGAATTAGGAGTCCACTTGTTGGGATGAGCACTGGGTGTTATATGTAAGTGATGATCACTGGGTTCTACTTCTGAAGGCAGGACTACATATATTTATTAACTTGAGAATTAAAAAACATATAACTATTGTTCAGCCATCAATAAGTAAATAAATAAACTTAAATAAAATAAACCATCATTTTGGAAGGATTTACTCCTAAATGAATTGCACTCATTCTGCCTTTGCCCAACCTGTGTGTGGAAAACAGTCTTCTTTGGATTGCTTACACTGCACAAAAATGGAGAAGAGAAGAAAGTTTTGTCCAGAATGAATACAGAAATAAACCCTTTGAGGTAAGTAATGGTCCATGTGTCATATAGTTCTTTATAAAGAAATCTTTTAAAAAGGTCATGGAAGGAGAGGAAGTGGGAGGAGGAACAAAAAGAGGTGACAGACAAGGAAGATAATTGTCTGAGTTTGTAAATGTTTGGAGTAAGAACAGGATATCCTGAGTCAATCCAAAGAAGAGTAGAAACAAAATGGAAGTTATTCTGGTGCTATTTTGAAGGAGTCCGGATCTCTAATTTCATGTGCCAGAATGTCTTGTCTATCGGAAGTGTCAACTGGACATTTTCTAGAAGGAAGAAGGATAGTAAAGATACTGTAGATAAGTAAAGATACTAATAGAACATGTTTTTGAAATTAGGTTAGACCAGATTGTTCTGTTGGCCTTTACTAGATGTATACCTTCCAGTGATGTTACTCACATAACTATAAAGCCTCAGTTTCCATCCTTGTAGAAGGAGAGCAGCGATTTTTAATTCATTAAAATTTTCATTTATTAAATTTGTAATTTATTAACTGGCTGAGAAGATTGATCACATCATGCATATAAAATGCTTTTTAATTGTTTATATTATTTATCGCTGCTTCTGTCATCTTACTCCAGTGTGACTTTAGTAAAGTCACAGGGATTCACCATATGGATATTTCTCAGAACCTACGGTCACTAAATCTGAGCAAAAGAGTGTGAAATGTATTTTGTCAAAGGAAAATTTCTACCCAAAAACCACTCTCACCGTGTACGTTTACACATTTTCTTTCTTGGTTCTGTTGCTTGATATAAGTAATTCTTGGAGCATTGCCAAATTAGTGATAACAATGTGATATATCAGAATGATGCCATCTCCATAAGAGAACCTATTGGTGGTCAGTAGAAGAATCTCTTTTTTACCCTCTCAGTAATGTGGAAGCTCAGCCTAATGAGATTTTATGAGAATGTTTTCTATCAAGAACAGATTTCCTGGTAACAGGAATGGCAGATTCCACAATTTCCCCCAACTTTAACAGGAGCTAAGCTTTGGAATTATATGGAAATATGATACTGACTTTATGGTTGCTTGATGGGAGGGACTAGAAGTTCTACTATTTTAGAAAATATGAATATAATAAATCAGTCAATTTAGTGTGGCCATTTCCTTTACCTCATACTTTTATGATTCTGTGCTTTGTAAAATCCATGCTTAGTTATGTCTCATTCCCTTGCTTACTTTATTTTTAAACCTTATCTAGAGGGTGATGTTATGCTCATTGATTCTACATAGCATAGAGCTACAGAGCAGGTTAAAGGAAGTTTTAATGTTAGGGTTGTTTTAAATAAGATTACATCTTTGCAGTCATTTTGAGTGACATTAAGGATCCTATGTTCTGAAAGTTATTAGAAACCCTTTTTTGTTGCCTTTAGGATCTTAAGGAATAGAAAGGGAGAGAGCTTTTCATGGGTATTATTATAGACTGAATATTTATATACCTGCCAAATTCATATTTTGGATTTTGAAGCCCTAATTCCCAATATGATGGTATTAGGAGATAGTGCCTCTGGGATATAGTCAGGTTTAGATGAAATCATGGGGGTGGAGCCCCCACAATGGAATTAGTGTGAGAGAGCTCTGTCTCCCTCTGATATGTGAGTACACATGGCAAAGATTTCTATCCGCAAGCCAAGAGTGCTCTCAACAGGAACCCGACTTCCTGGCCTCCAGAACTGTGGGAAATAAATGCCTGTTGTTTAGGCTGACCAGCCCCTGGTGTTTTGTTATAATAGTCTGAGCTAAGACAATTATATAATAATTGTGAACCTTAAAAAAAATAAACTTGAATCACAGAAACTACCTCTATTGGCATATTGAAATATTCAATTTTTAAACAACGTGAAACCTGCTTCTTTCCCACCTCTTTAACCTTTCTCAGAAATAAACCGAAGGAAAACTAAAGCCAAAACTTCAGATGCCTATGGAGTATTTAAGTAAAATCTTCTCCTTTAGAATGTTGGCAATGAAATCAAACAGCGTACACCTGTGGATGAAGTGAGCCCCTGGGCTGATAGGACTTTCCAAGCTAGGGTATCATTGGCCTGGTTTATGACTTTCATTCCTGACACATCAAATATAAGCTTTGACATTTAAGCATATATAGCTTTCAAATTGAAATATATATTTAAAGGGATGTATATATGCATAATTATAGTTATGTACATATACAAATATATATTCAATAACCTGGAATACAGTAAGGAGTATCAAAAATCAGAACAGCTTTAGCATGAAGTGACTATAGTAAGATATTTTAAATATGTCCATACCAATATTTCTGACCTAGATAAAAAATCAACTAAAAAGATTAAGATTTTTGAAAGCATAACTAATTACTACGATACCAAAAGGGGAATCTTTTTTTTTTCAAAAAAATTTTTAATGTTTTACTTATTTCTGAGAAAGACAGAGAGAGAGAGAGAGAGAACATGAGCAGGGGAGGGTCAGAGAGAGAGGGAGATACAGAATCTGAAACAGGCTCCAGGCTCTGAGCTGTCAGCACTGAGCCCAACGTGGGGCTCGAACCCATGAACCCTGAGATCATGACCTGAGCCAAAGTCGGAGGCATAACCAACTGAGCCACCCAGGCGCCCCAAGGGGAATCTTTTTACACTAGATTAGAAATTGGTAAATAAGTAGAAAATTTGTCTTTTAAAATGGACTCTTTAGTTATTTCAACAATTATTGAAGTGACTTTAACTAAATAAGAGAGCAAAAATTCTGGAAAGCTAAATTTCCTTCAAAGACATTAACTTGAAATGGGTATGAAAGGTTTTTATTTCTGTAATAATGTAAAGAGCTTTTTGCCAATGCAAAAACAAAAAAAAAAGACAGACTTTAAATGCAGTTTACGCACGAAGATACACTCCAGGCTACTGAGAAAAGTCTACTTAATTTTATTGATTTTTTCCTTCAGTTTAAATTCCCTAGTCCCCATGGTCTTTTATCATTTTTATTCAGAGGTGAATATGAGGTCAAAATTCAATTTTACTGTATCTTTTATATTATCATCTGTAATCATATTGTGGAATATTGAATATCATTAACTACCCATTGAAAGCTTTAACCCAAGAAGCCAGCTTAGAATATCCCCTAGAAGAAATTGAGGTTTTCCATTTATTTTACACAGCTTATATATTTTTAAGCAGATACAATAATTTCTGAGGGAGAAATGCAATAACTTGAACAGTACTTACTGTTATTAAGCTATGAGTGGGCTTTAAAAAGTCTAAATGACTTTGATTTACATTTCTTAATAATTACATAACTGCTATAGAATGATGGAGATAACTCTCCCTATACAAACATTGTGTCACATTCCACAAAATGCTGCATTTTATTTCCAAATATATATATGTGCATAAATATATTTGAATATATATGTACACATATATCAAAATGTCATGTATAAGATATAAAAGATTTAAGAGAGGCCACTCCTTTACCACCTGAGTCAGTTCTGGATTTAAGGATTGACAAAAATAAGAATTCTGATGTACACATAAAATAGGCAGAAAATGAGTTTTACTTTAGTTTATTGTAGGTTTCAGCCTAAGGAATATTCATTAACACATATTCCTGTGTCTCCTTACCACATTCTCTTATGAGCAATCACTTCTTCCAATGGTTGCCAGCATGAATAGAGTGGAGTCAGTAATCTCAGGGTAGGACTAAGCATTTCAGATTTCTTGTAGCCTAGGCACATTTCTGAGTAATTCTAGTATATATTTTTTAATATAAATTTTTTTCAACAGCTTCTTTTTGATGAACTGTTTTACCCACCTGTAGCATCTAGGTCCTGGTCTGAGATATTTATGCAATCAATGCCATGTCACTACCTTATCCAGTCATCATACACAGCCGGTCACACCACAAGTACATAATGTAAGTTTTAGCAGGAAGAACGGATAATTAGACAATATGGGAAAAAATCATTTTTGAGTAAAAATCTATTCAAAGCACAAGATAAACTGATGGATTTTTATCATTGATTAGATTCTATATCACATTCAGTGTAGAATAAAAAAATTTCCACAATTATCTCAAAAGTCTTTGAAAAAAATCTTACTCCTTTCCAACTGCTTATCTCTGTGGGAATGGATTTTTTTTTTAAAGCCATTCCACCAAAATCACATGGTATAACTTTGAAGGCAGAAGCAGATATGGGAATCTACCTGTCTTTAGTGAAAGGAGACATTAATGTAAATGAGGCCATTCCTCTCACAATTTTTTGGTATTGGAAATGTGTTTGAAATAAAAATGTTATTCAAGTTAACACATGCTTGGATTATCATTGTTATTTTTAAATGAATAAATAAATAATCTCCATTTTGATTTCAAATGTGATACTATTACTAAAATAAAATCCCACATCATCAAAAACCCTTTGGGTTCTCAATTGTTTTTAAGAGTATAAAATATTTCTGACATGAAAATTTGAGAACCACTGTTTTATAATCAAAACCTTTCCACCTGGAAAACAAAGGTGGTATCTGTTTTAGTAACATAGCCTGGAATTTTACAGTGTTCCTTACTGTTTTTCTTCTTTTTGTTTTTTTTGTTTTGTTTTGTTTTGTTTTGTTTTGAATCTCTTCTTGCACTTGATCATTTGAGGCTTGACTTAATTTGGGTGGGGGCTGGGGCGAGGACAATCTTCTTTTCTTCTTTACCTAATTATGTCAATGCAAGTTCCGTCTCTGGTATCTTACCATCTCTTCCCTGATATACTGTGGTATACCTTTTAGAAGTCTTTGTATAGGACACAGCTTCATTATGACTTTTATGTAATGATGGCATGTTCATTCACAATATTAATTAACCTAATTAATTAATTAGTTAATTAATGAACCACAAAATTAATGCACCTAAAAGCAGTATTATTTTTCTTGGTAAGGATGCTTCATATTTCAGAGTTTTTTAAAGATCTTTTTTATTTTTGTGTTTATATGGTTCCTTTCTAATTGATTAATATTTATAGAAGACGTTTTTTTCCCCAGAACTATTTTTAAAAGTTTGTGTTGTGGAGGGTGGAGGGACATAGAGTGATATTCCTAACTAGGAAATTCATTTTTAAAAATTTTTAAATGTTTATTTATATTTGAGAGAGAGAGACATACAGACAGAATGTGAACAGGGGAGGGGCAGAGAGATGGAGACAGAATCTGAAGCAGGTTTTAGGCTCTGAGCTGTGAGCTACAAGCTGTCAGCACAGAGCCTGACACAGGGTTCTAACTCAGGAACTATGAGATCATGACCTGAGCTGAAGTCGGATGCTTAACTGACTGAAGCACCCAGGCGTCCTAGGAAATTCCCTTAAAAAATAAGTTTAATCTTTATTTCTTAAGAGCCAGTTGACTTTATGAGCTCTTTTTTAAAACAATGCAGCTTCTCTTTTCTTTAGTGCCATGAAACACTCTTATTCCACAAGTATGAATTGTTTGTTTCAAAATACTTTTGATTCAAGTGAGTGTCATTTGCTTAGAATCTCTGTTTCTACATGTGTGAAGTAAGAAATTTAGGATTTGCAACAAGATCCAAAAGAGAAACTTACTGTGATTTTAGAAAAGTATCAATTATGATGATTTTGGAAGTATAATATTCTTACATATGCCTATTTTCTACCAAAAAAGTACTATCCTTGCACTTGGGGTATATTTTTCAATGGCAATATTATTTTTCATTCATAGATTTACCTGAAAAAGCCAATATATGAGATAAATTTATGTATAGAATATGCATATGTATCTCAATTTGTGGTTTCATACTTTTCTACAGAATAATATATGGTTTTGAATTGCACTTTTGATTTCAAAGCTCACAAGTGTTTTATGTCAAAAAGTTATTGTAAGTGTATTTCTGGCATTTGAGTTTTTTTAATTTGTCTATTATTTTTGTTCAAGTAAATGTATGTCAAATGTTATGAGGTACAATAAAAAGTAATATTTTTTCTGAGATATGTTTTTAAAATTCTTTTTTTTTTTACTTTTTTAATGTTTTATTTATTTCTGAGAGAGAGAGGGAGAAACAGCATGAGCAGGGGAGAGTCAGAGAGAGAGAGAGAGAGACAGAATCTGAAGCAGGCTCGAGGCTCTGAGCGGTCAGCACAGAGCTTGACGGGGGGCTTGAACCCACGAACCGTGAGATCGTGACCTGAACCAAAGTCGGATGCTTAACTGACTGAGCCACCTAGGTGCCCCTGAGATTTGTTTTTAGATTTGAGGTGATGTCAAACTTTTATACTCCCGTGCTAATAGATATTCTATTTTATATTTAAATATAGTAACCTATTACATATTACTTATAATATGGGTATATACATACATGTACAAAATATATTTTATATGCACATATATACATTTTTTATACATCAGTATGTATGTATGTATATATATTGATTTTATAAACAAGACTATATTTTTTACATAAATATATTTTTATGTATGTATTCTAATATTTCTATTTATTTATTTTTACTTTAATTGACTACTGGTTACATTTGTGCTTTTCACTTGTGTTCAAAATTTTATAAATTCAAAGAAAATGAAGAATTCTATAACAGAAATTAGTGGAGCTTAAACTTAGTCATTGGTTTTATATAGATATTTGGATCATAAAAATAAATATTTCTTAGTTATTTGACATTTTCTTCTTTGTGAGCTTGCCAATCGTATCTAGGCTTCTGAGAAAATACCCCCACTTCTTTATTTCTCTAACATAAAATGTACAAATATGGCACCTAAACCTTTTCTTCCATTAAAAATTCTTGTCTTACTCGATACTACTGCAAAACTGCATCACCCTCTGACTTTTCAATCTTTAGATGGCCTTAATGATGGTTCCTTGTGATTTCCTGTCAAATATAGAACACGTTTGGTCAATTCTTAAATAATTATGTTTCAAAGTTGTATATGTAATGTCCATGTCAGATACAAATAACAATATCCTCCAATAAGTGGAGTCTGTGTCTGCTCAAGAAACCATTAACTTGGTTAGATAACATGTTCTACCTCCTGCCATCTTGAAGGTCATGCTGATTTTATTGATCTGGTTTGCTATTTTTTCCCATTAACTTTTCTTTTAAAGGCAATTTTACTGAAAAAGAAGCAGGATTCGCTGACAGCTTTCAGCTCTAAGTCACCCATGGAGATCTTTAGTTCTCTGTGGTGTTTTCGTGGTCCAGGTTGTTAATGAGCTGTCTTCTCCAGGCTGATTGTCAGTCATAATACTATGCTGATTCAGCAGAGCCATCCCTAATCTCCTTCTGTGTGCACTTGTAAGGAATGGTTATCAGTTTTCTAGTTTCTTTGTTAATAATATCTGAAGAAGTTGTTATGATGCCCTTGGCTTATTGGACTAGAAAGTTTCTTTAGACCAACTAAGAAATGTGAAATCTATCATGGCCTTCGAAGTATCTTACTGCCTTTTTGTACATAAGTATATAAAAACAATTGATGAAATTCAATCTTATGCTGCACTTTTCTAAACTTTTATGGTGAAGAAAAACAGTCTGCTGTAACACTCAAGGAATGAGTAGCTAATGTAACACATGGAAACATGCTTTTAAAGTTAACCAGCGTCTCCAAAGATTTTTGAGGAACGTTCATACACAGATGCTTTGCTGCTTACAGTCAGTGTATTTTGCACTCCGGTATGCATTCAAGGCGAAGAATAGTAACTCTTTAAATATATTGACATTTTATTGCAAATTTGATTGTATACTTGTGTGAATGTGTGAATTTTGACATACATTTAAATAATTTAAAAATGTATTCTGTTGGGGTGCTTGAGTGGCTCAGTCAGTTAAACATCAGACTCTTGATTTCAGCTTGGATCATGATCTTACAGTTGATGTGTTTGAGCCGTGGGTTGGGCTTCACACTAACAATGTGGAGCCTGCTTGGTATACTCTTATTCTCTTTCTCTCTTCTCTCAAAATAAATAAAATTTTAAAAAATTTTGAAAAGGAGGTATAAAAATCTTATAGTAATGCCACATAAAAAAAAAGAATGAAGACATAATTAGTGAAGGTTTTTATAGGACATATACCTATCAACTTGCTTCAGTTAGATGACTGTAGTGAACATTTCTGATGTAGTACTCACATCCCTTACCTAAAGTTGTAACCATCTGCAAGATGAAGATAATGACTTCAGTTTTTAAGCTTATACAAGGAATTGTTTTTTTGCTGTGAGAAGCCGTCTGGAAAGATATCTGCCCCAATTTTTAGAGTCAGTCGCATGCTAACAGGCCTGGGGTACAAAAGCCTAGACTTTTGTAAATAGAATTTTAAAAAACCTAAATGTATTCTGTTTTGTAGGATTAACATTAGGAAGTGTATGTGTATGACATCAGCATCTGACTTTTAGACTAAAGTCTAACTAAAAGTCTAAAGTCTGACTAAAAGACTATAAACACTTTTATTTTATACCAGCCTGATTATCTGAGTGAATACATTTTCTTTAATTTATGTTTTAATTAAGTTTTTAATTTTAATACCAGTATAGTTAACATTCAGTGTTATGTTAGTTTCAGGTATACAGTGTACTGATTCAACAATTCTATATATTACTCAGTGCTTTTCATGGTAAGTATACTCTAATCCCTGTCACCTATTGTACTGCTGGTCTCCCACCCACCCACCTAGCCTCTGGTAACTGTCAGTTTGTTTACAGGTTTTGTTTGTTTGTTTGTTTTTGTTTTATTTAAATCCAAGTTAGTTAACATATAGTGTAATAATGATTTCAAGAATAGGATTTACTGATTCATCACTTACATATAACACCTAGTGCTCATCCCAATGAGTATCCTCCTTAATGCCCCTTGCCCCTTAGCACTTCTCCAAACCCAGCACCCCGCCAGCAACCCTCAGTTTGTTTTCTGTATTTAAGAGTCTCTATGGTTTGTCTCCCTCTCTGTTTTTGCTTCCCTTCCCTTATGTTCATCTGTTTCGTATCTTAAATTCCATATGTGAATGGAATATGATATTTCTCTGACTGACTTATTTCACTTAGCATAATACCCTCCAGTTCCAACCACATTATTGCAAGTGGCAAGATTTCATTTTTGATTGCTGAGTATTATTCCAATCCATGTGCGTGCATGCACGCGCGTGTTTGTGTGTGTGTATTGGTGTGTATATATATAGCACCTCTTCTTTATCCATTCATTAGTTGATAGACATTTGGTCTCTTTCCATACTTTGGCTATTTTATCTAGTGCTGTTATAAACTTTGATGTGCATGTGCCCGTATGAAACAGTATACTGTATCATTTGGATAAATACCTGGTAGTTCAGTTGCTGGGTCATAGGGTAATTCTATTTTTAATTTTTTAAGGAAACTTCTTACTGTTTTTCAGAGTGGCTGCACCAGTTTGCATTCTTACCAGCAGTGCTAGAGTGTTCCTCTTTCTCTGCATCCTCACCAATATCTCTTGTTGTCTGAGTTGTTCATTTTAGCCATTCTGACTGGTGTGAGGTGGTATCTCATTGTGGTTTTGATTTGTATCTCCCTGATAATGAGCAATGTTGGGCATTTTTTCATGAGTCTGTTAGCCATATGGATTTTTTCTTTACAAACATGTCAATTCATATCTTTTGCCCATTTCTTCACTGGATTTTTGGGTGTTGAGTTTGATAAGTTTTTTATAGATTTTGGATACTAACCCTTTATCTGATATGTCATTTGCAAATATCTTCTCTCATTCTGTCAGTTGCCTTTTAGTTTTGCTGATTTTTCCTTCACCATGCAGAAACACTTATATTTATTTATGCATATATATTTATTTATGATTCAGCATGGTGAATACATCCTTCCACTCCTTTCTGGCCTGCCATGTTTCTGTGGATTGGTCTACAGTGAGCCTGATCTGTTTTCCCTTGTAGATTAAGGACTTTTTTTCCTTTTGTTTCCTTTGTAATTCTTTCCTTGTCTGTGTATTTTGTGAATTTGGCTATGATATGCCTTGGTAATGGTCGGGTTTTGTTGAATCTAATGGGAGTTCTCTGTGCTTCTTGGAGTTTGATGTCTTTGTCTTTCCCCAGACTAGGAAAGTTTCCCACTATAATTCACTTACATAAACCTTCTTCTCCTCTTTCTCTCTCTTCATGGGACTCCTGTAATTCAGACGTTATTCCTTTTAAATCATTCACTGAGTTCTCTAAGTCTTGTATCATGCTCTCTTGCCTTTTTTGTTCCACTCTTTTATTCTGATTCATTTTTTCTATAATTTTGTCTTCTGTGTAACAGATTCACTGCTCTATTTCATCCATCCTTGCTGTTGTGGCATCATTCGAGCTTGCATCTTGATTATAGCATTTTTAATTTCATCATGAATGCATTTTATTTATTTTGTTTCCACAGAAAGGGATTCTATGCTTTTTTTAACACCAGCTAGTATTCTTATTATCATGGTTCTAAATTCTAGTTCAGACATCTTGGTTTTATGTTTGTTGATCAGTCTCCTGACCGTAATTTCTTCCTGTTCTTTCCTTTGGGGTGAATTCTCTCATTTTGTCCTTTTGAAGAAAGAAAAAAAATAAAAACATAAAACATAAAAATTAAAAATTAAAAGCAAAACAAAAAATCCAAAGAAGATAGACCTAGGTGTGTTTTGATCTGAAACACAAGTTTCTTTTGTTGAAAGAAATTTGATTGAATAGAGAAAAAAGGAGAAAAAAAAGAAAAAATAGGAAAATATTTAAAACTTAAAATAATTTATATAATAGAATAAAATGGAATAAAGAAAATGAAATAGAATACAAATTTTAAAAATAAAGTAAAAAATGAATTTTCTCTTTTTGTATTCAAGAAAGAGGAAGAAATGAAAGAAAGAAAAAAGAAAAGAAAAAATAACTGAAGCAAAAACAGAAGGAAATAAAATGAAGAAATAATTGAACCAGAAACCAGAATGAAACCTAAATGAAGTTATATCTATTTTCCCTAGAACTGAAACTGTGAAGTTCTTGGTAGTCCGTACACTAAGAGGTGGAGTGACTTGTGGTAGTCTTCTAGGGGATGTGCTTGGAGGACACAGTTGGACTGACTTGGTGTATCAGCTCCATTCTCCACTAAGTAGTGCTGCTTGGCTTACTGGAGTGGATCAGTGTGACATGCATGTGTGTGGACACTTTTTCTTGAGTTGAAAAGTGGAAATGGCTCCACCCAGCTCCCTTGTCTCTGAAACAGGAACTTTGTGCTCTCACTGACAGGTGATCAAGCATCCTTCTTTTGTCTCAGGCCTCAATCCACTACCTGCCTATACCCTGTCCATGTCAAAGCTGTCTGCCTGCCGGTAGCACCTTCCTCCAGAGTTTTATCTCAGTTGAGCTTGTGTTTCAAAACCCCACATTTCAGAAACCCCAGAGGCTTGGACTTGTGCTGACTTTCTCGGTGAGGGTCTCACTGAGCAGTAGCTGGGTGCCAACTTGCCCCAGAAAATGTGGGGCTACTGCACAACAGCAGAAATTCAGAGATTATGGCAAATCACAACACCCAGCCAGCCCCAGGTTTCATCACACTCTGGCACCTTTGTGCCAATACTAACAAACATGGCTATTCTCCAGGGTCCACTGGGACCTTTGCCTAAAGGGAGGCCATATGGTCTCTACCAAATGCACTCCACATGGGGTAACTGCTTCTCCCCATGTGGCATATGGATTCCTCAGACCCTGCGGTCTGTTCCAGGGGATTTACCCTACTTCCTCACCAGAGCACCATCAGGCACTGAGCTCCAGAACTTCAGACTGTACTACTGTTTATAGAATGCTGGTGTTATTGAAACCCTCTACATTCTTCCTGTCAGTGGTTTTGAGGGAAATATTTCTTGTTCAGTCCTCTGTGTTTTCATACTTTCTTTACCTTTCTCTCCAGCTACTTTCAGGGGAGTGCTTTTCTTGCACGATCCCGATGTGCCACTTTCTCCTTCTTTCTCTTTCTCTGTCCTCTCTCCACCAAAACAACTTCCTACACTGCTGCTTTTCTCTCCCCCAGTTCACCTCTCCATACCACATACTGCAAATTTCTGTGTCTCAGATTTTCAGAATGTTGTATTAATCCTCATATCAATTTCCTAGATGTTCAAAATGGTTTGGTGCTGATCTGGCTGTGTTTCAAGGACGAGAAAAGCTCAGGGTCTCCATGCTGCTCTGCCGTC
The DNA here is from genome assembly GCF_003009895.1 of Hyaena hyaena. Classification (NCBI taxonomy): domain Eukaryota; kingdom Metazoa; phylum Chordata; class Mammalia; order Carnivora; family Hyaenidae; genus Hyaena; species Hyaena hyaena. The sequence goes on along the minus strand of NW_024081497.1, from coordinate 643,478 downwards.
TTAACTCCTCCACTTTTGAGTGAATTCATTTTAATCTAAAGTCTGTAAAATTCTCCCTATAGAATATCCAATTAACTGGTATTTGGAAACCCCAATATTGACAGAATTAACTTATTAAAAATAGATGCATGACTATAGTCATTTCAGGATAGTGGGTGCTTGAACTGGGAATTTTCTTCCTTCATCAGATTAAGAAAATTTTCTCAGCCCTAGAGAGATTCTTATAAGATTCATTTTGACGAACTATTAAAGTCTGAAGAGGATGTTTTCAACTAGATATTTCTCCATATGCTGAAAACTTCAAAGAAGTTATTCATATATTTCCATATAATTTATTTTTATTTTTTATTCATTATCAGTGACTATTTCTGTCTTAATTATATCCTCATAGATAGAGGTATTATTTTTTACTTGTTCCTAATTATTAGACTTTTTAAAAATTTTGCTTTCTCCTTTATTTCCCAGAATAGATTGAAGAATCCACGTTGAGAAAATTATATTTATGAAGTTGTATCACTTGTGGAATGCATTACACAATGTATCATACAAGTAGTTTCCTATCAAACAATGCTGTATGTCACATTTCATATTATTTTGTTCAAGATTTATGGTATCAACTTGATATCTTGTGGTATTGGGTTGCTGTCTAATTGTCCCTCATATGCTGCTAATTATTGTATACTGATTTCCATGTGCATAGTGCAAGGTTTAACCTGTCCAGAACGTTATCTTTGCCACAAATAAGGGGAGAGGCATTTTCTTCTATGTTCCTACCTAAGCTTTTCTTCTAAGCTATGTTCATATCTTCATGACAGAGCCACTTTAATAAGAGTAAGCCCTTTTCCTCTTGGTGAACTCACCCAAGTTCATGCACTCCAAGAAAGAAGGTATAGACACTCATTAGGGAATTTACTTGTTTTCTAGGATATATGCTTGTTTGTGGCTATCATGAAATTTTGTGACTCGTGAATTAAAAATGTACATATTGGCAATCCCAATATATGGATTATGTGATTGCTTTGAGGAAAAGAAACAATAACAGTTCACATATATTTAGTATTAATAAATCTCATACATAACTGCAATATAAATAAGGTTAGTAATATTTCATCTATCTCTTGGTATGACTCAGCTGAATAATGAGGGAGTATACACTCTCTTTGTTAAAGATCATTGAACATACATTCCTGATAATTGACATTTTATCCAAGATCTTAATAGTTATTTTAGGGAGGACAATGTCATAGCAGATTAAGGAATAGAATTCTATCTTTGGAATGGTAAATTATAAAGGAAATGAAAATCTTTTATTGAATTGTGTCTTCTATCTCTGGCTTACATGTGGCAAAAATCATGATAAAATGCTACCTAGACTACACTACTAATGAAAGGCAAAATTATTTACTGATAGAAATATTATATGCATTATATGTATTAGGAAATAAGGTAGAAGTAACCAGGAGAGTGTCTCTACTCAAAACATTCGGTTGCAAGGCAGATTCATCCAAAGGAAGCACTGGAATATGGATGTGGAATTAGAAAAATGTCACCCCCAACTAACCTGACTCCTTCTTGGTTAAAAGAAAAACTACAAGTCACAAATTTCTTTTTCGCATTTGATGCCAAAGTTGGGAGGAAAAAATATTTACATAATATTGTGAACATAAAAAGTATCAGAGTAATTATTATGCTTGGTTGCACACTTAAGAGAGAAGGTTAAAAGAATGATCACATAAGGAAAACTGCAAGCGAGATTAATTTTTCGAAATGAATCTATATTTTTCTGTAATTGTGGTCATGAAATTGCCTTTAAGCCTTTTATTCCAAGAAATAATTACTTCACTGTTTAATTCCAAATTTCCTGTAGTCACAGTGTTTGCAAGGATGTCTGTTAGAGGGAATTTAGTTGAATCAAACATACAACATCTCTGCTCTTGATGAATGACTTACTAAACATAAACTTACATTGATTACCTTGATAACAATTATACATTTTCTTATTCTAAACAGAAAACATTTAGTCACTGGCTTAAGTGTATCTTTAGAATGAAAAGACAATAAATGGAGATGCTGACTAGATACAGCATCATACTGAGGAATTTCTCTTAATAGCTTGCTAAATAACTTAGGAGTAGATGATGAATTTCTATCATTAGCATTTTTTTTTGACTCAACCAAGAGAAGCATGTGTTTTATCTCCTTTAATCTGTTAAAATGTTCAGTTTTATATGGAATCGTCCTTTCATGATAAACTAGCTCTAATATTAATGGGCATGTATTTAATCCATTGTTTATATATTTGTCCTAATATTTAAAAGAAAAATATAGAAGGGATTATGTTCATAATTGAGATTGGCCTATTGTTTTCCTTTGCAGTGGTCTTGTCTAGTTGGGTTAAATGGGTCTCATATAAGTTGGGTGGACTTCCTACTCTAGACTCTGTTTCATGAAAGATTGTTAGAACTAGCCTATAAAATTGTTGGATTTAGTGCAATTTGTATGGATTTTCTTTATCCTCAGGGCATGTATTGGGGGTTGAGTAGTGTGCCCCTAAATTCATGTCCAACCAGGACCTCAGAAGGTGTCCTTGTTGGAAATGGGGTCTTTTGTAGATGTAATTAATTAAGATGAGGTCATTGGATAAGGTTGGGTCCTAAATCCAATGTCCTTGATTCCCTTGTAATGAATACCACTTCACAAACATTAATTTTATATGCTTCTTAGATAACCCACTGTTTCCCAATTTGTTTTCATAAATGCTAAAATAAAATTGTATAGTATTCATAGAAATAAGGTTATTCACATACATTTAAAAAGGTGTCTTTTCTTTTGCTTAAAATGTTATCTTCACATAAGAACACTGATTCTTTACGGTGATTAACATTTGAAACACATGGCTTAGACAAACTTTAAAGCAAACCAAAAACATTGTTTGGATAAATCTGGTTTCTTTGGTAGATAAGACCTTATAGTATGTGGAAGCTATGTGAGAAGATGTTAAAACTGATTAATAGTGGAAAGGTGGTGAAACTGGTCAAGAAAGTAAGCTATTACTAAATAGATTTTTTCCCTCATTTTTCCCAAAGATTATCATCTCAGTACTTTAAATTTTGATAACTCCTATCCAGTTTCCTGAAACCATGGAATACACAATTATACCACTACTAGGAACATTTAAAAAATAATAAATTGGATTAAATTTCTATTTCTTTTGTATTGTATGGTGACATCTTTACTAGTGGCTTAAATTCTCAACAACCATACAATGAGCCAAAACACTTTAACATATTGTAGACAAACACAATTTCATTAATAGATTTAATTATTAATTTCATTAATAGGTTTGATTTACAGAGTTCACTTTAGAGCTAAAACAATAAGTGATACCAAGTAAAAACCAATAATTTTCTTCTAGCCTTTTCAAATATTTTCTAAGAAGTTTTTATAATCTGTTCAGTGGGAAACATCATGTGAAGTCTTTATTGTGTAAAGTTTTCTTTAACTCGAATTTTAGCCTTATGTTGGAATATAGACGAGTTTCTGTTAAAAGTTAGATTGGGAAAATCAATCAATTTCATATATGCCACCAAGCAGTCATTTAATTGAAAGCTATCTGTCTTTTATTTTATTCTGGTGTCTTAAAGTGACATTTCTTTGAACAATTTCTTTTCTTCTAGCAATTTTAGTTAATATTTCCCCCTTGACTACTTTTAGTTTCTGTCTTTGAAACTTTATCATTGTTAGTTTGCAATTCTTCATTCTGTCTTTATTTCAACTACCTTTTCAAATAGTTTTGGACTAATATTCCGAATAATACTTGGAGAAAAAAGAACCTAACACTACAATTCAACAAAACAAAAATATATCTCAATAAAGATTTCTATGTCCTAGCAATACTATTCATCTTTTCAAAACAACACTGTATTGCGAACTCATTCTCTTGAGGGAGCACTAGTAAAGAATTTCTGCAACTCACAAGCTAAGTTCCAATATTTTATTTTATAGCAAGAAATAAGGTTACAAAAAGTCCAAATCAACTTGTATCAGCAAGTAAACTACTGTGATGTGCAAAACATGGCAAGCCAGACTTCCTCATCTAAAACTTTTTGTGTAATAAGAAAGTAAAACCAGATCTAAGTATCTGAGTATTTTTATCTAAGCACAGAACCAATTTAGCATTTTGAGATTGTAAAAGTCTTTTGCCTCTTCATTAAGCAAATATTACTTATTTATTTTTTTAATTTTTAAAATTTGTTTTTATTTATTATTGAGACAGAGAGATATAGAGCATGAGCAGGGGAGGATCAGAGAGAGAGGGAGACACAGAATCCGAAGCAGGCTCCAGGCTCTGAGCTAGCTGCCAGCACAGAACCTGATACGGGGCTCAAACGCACGAACCCAGATATCGTGACCTGAGCTGAAGTCGGCTGCTTAATGGACTGAACCACCCAGGAGCCCCAGCAAATATTACCTTTTTTAAAGGAACAAGCTCACCATTCTTTGTTTTGTATGTTTTTATAATTTTAAACTCGGTATTTTTCTTACAAAGTTAATATTTTTAGTTATATATGGATACATGTAGAGATTTATTATTACAGTGTGAAGAGATCATAGAAATCATAGAATTCACATCTGATGTACATTACATGTGAATGTGAAACACATTAATCAAGAAAAATATAATTGTGTAAAATGTCTTAGGTATCTCTGCCTGTATGTTACTGTCTCTCTGTTCCTCTACTCATTCATTCCTCAAACTCTTGCCTTCTCAACCTTTCTATGCTATAATCCAATGCATATTATAATAAATTTGCTAGGAATTCATAGTTAAACAAGACAGTTTTGCATCCTCATGAAACATCCAACCTAGAGAAAAGAAGAAAAAATAATGTTAAAAAATAAATAATATATAGCACAATGATAAGTAAAATTAGAAAATATTAATAAAACATGGTGATGATTAGGAAGGGGGAGAGTTGGAAAGCTTTAAGGAGACGTTCAGGAAGGATTCTCTGAGAGCTAAAACATGAATGATGACAGGGAATAACCATGCAAATTGTGGGGTAAAACAGAATGAGAAGAGACAGGAAACGCAGGTGACAACTGATTTACATTAAGGGCCACAAAGAAGCTAGTGTGATGTATTCAGAATGAGGAAAGCAGGTAGTGTTAAAAGGCAGATTTTGCATTGCCGTGGGAGTTTCTGAATGGTCTGAGGCAGAAAGGGAAAGGATGAGTTGGTATCAACTTTTTTGCATGATGTAAAAAAGGACCGTATCAGATCAAATATGTTATCAAGGAGCAGTTCACAAATATATTCATGATGAGATAGCCTTTGACTGGAGTGAAGGTTGTGGATATCAAGAGAAGTGATCCAATATAGGCCTGATTTTGGAAGTGTAAAAGAAAGAACTTTCTGTAAGATTAAATACATCGTTAGAAAATAAAGAGCCACAAATTCAAACCCCTTCCTAAATATCTGGGTAGCTTCACCTCACTCGGATTCTATAAAGTGTGATGAAGGTAGAGGTACCAATATACAACTTTTTTAAGTAGGCAGTTGACCCAATGTCTATGTCTTGAGCAGTTGGCACCCAAGCTCAGAATGTCCCCATCATATATGATTGGTCATTAGAATGTTAGCAAAATCCACCATATTCACACATCTGTTTTGAAAAATGTAGAATAGCAATGTGATAGGATGGCTTTATGGAAGAACAATCTGACTGTGCCCATGTGATAAGAACCTTCTTTGTGCTTCTGGCCTATTATTCCATTGGAGATAAGCTTAAGGAATGAAATGAAAATGCTTTCTGCCTTGACGACTGTCCAAGTGGGTTGACGAACTGAGATGGGGACAGGAGGGGGATCGTGATCTTTGTAGGAAAGTTTCTATCATTAAGTTTACTTTTTAAAAATTATTTTAAAGTTCGAAATAACCTTATAGATTATCTAGTCAACTCACTTGTGATGAAAGTAAAAAATATGACTCAGAAACATGAAATGACAACTTGTCCAAGGTTGTGTGACAAGTTACGGCTGCAGTGGAGCCTAGGATGCAGGATAGCCATCCGTTCAGTTTCTTTCCACTGACAGCACAATGCATTTCAGTTTACCACTTATCTGCCAAGAAAATATATTAGTTAATAAGTGCTTAGAAGCTAACTTCCTGGAAAACATCATGGTATGCCTTTCTTGTGTACACTTATGTTTAATTCAAATCGCAAACTGCCCTCAGAATGTAAATGAGTTTGTCCTTCTCAGGTTAAGTGGTAACATTGTGACAAAGAATAATTTAAAATGTAAGCAGTTTTATTGGTTATTATGCACAGTGTAGAACAGAGATACCATCTTGCTGGTATAAACATTTTATCTTTTCTCTAAGTGGAAAAATGTCTTGGCATTCTAGGGATCACCACAATGAAACATACCTAGAGTGTGGAGACAATTAATTATACCTTGGCTCAGCCTATGAAAACTCACACAATGCATTCCACTGCATTGAGCCTCAGTTTCCTTTTTGTGTGTTATGAATAGGATAAAAGATGTCATTACAAGAATTAAACAAGATAGCTCCTTAGAGAATGTGTAGAGCATAATATGCATTCATTAAATGTTAGATTTAACCAATACTAGAATATAAGGTGGCCTATCACTTTTTCATTCAAAAACAGTTGCTCCTTGAAGGAATCTTAATATGCTACCTATATCTTCACAGGCATAACTCCTCTTGTGGTCACTGTTACGGATATCATTACATACCTTTTCAGAATTGTGATTATTCACATTTGAATCACTGGGAGGAACTGTAAAAAATTGTAAGAGATGCTAGAGAACCCTTTTAATGATTGTTCAGCAGAAGTTTTCCTTAGGGAAAATGTATTCATTAAAATTCTCAGGTACTTTATTATCATCTCATGCAATTCCCTGAATAACCATATCCCTTGTTAATCCACTAATTTATTCTGAGGCTGGTCCTACTGACTAACGTCCCCAGATGTCTTTTAACTCAGTAGAAATACTGTCAATTATGGAGTTTCTTTTGACCTTTGACATTTCTATTTTCTACCTAATATTGATTATTAATATTGGGATGAGATTTATTATGCAGAAGGTATTTTTATCTGAGTGAACCAGTAGATAAAAATTAGTGTGGCAGTAATAGTTTCCCACACTCAGTATGTGGTTTCATGAAGGAGGAGTAGTTCTGGACAAATCTAGAATATTATTTTATTAACCTGGAGATCTAACTACAAACAGGGCTTTCAACTTTATGTCCCCAAGATCTCTATACAGTTGGCATGGGTAGTGCTCAGGACTAAATATTATTGAGAAATAGGAATTTCTGACAGAATTGTTTTGTCTTCCAAAATACAAAGCCACTTAACACTGTATAAGGATGTAATGAAAATGCATGTGTCTGAATAACATCCAGCAGTAAAATCTTGGATTGTGAGTAACTTGTTCTGCGAGTGTTCCTCAAGAAGAGCAAACATTTCTAATAAATTTTAACGTGATAAATGAGTGATGTCTTGCAATACAAGTAGTACATGACGCTGAATATCACATGATCACAACTGAGCCAATAGTTCTCTCTCGCGCTCACTGCGGGATTGTGGGTGCTCATCTCCCATACTCAGATGCTTGATCTTGGGATGCATTTGAAAGAAATCAGTGATTTTCAGAAGGTTGGAAGGTGCCCACAACTGGCATCCAACTGTTGCATTGCGAGTAACAGCAAGAGGCTATGGAGGAAATCTTGTCTGCAGAGGAGGGGGAGAAAAAGGAGGAGGAATCCTTCACTCCAAATGAGATTAGGGAGATATGTAAAATGTGGGAAACAGTGCAAAATTTGGTAGAAAATCACCACCCGGATGAGACTGTAGCAGTGGGAGCAATGAATCTGTTTAACAGCAATGCAAGGTCACATTTCCACAAAATCCTCAAAAGGAGACAAGTGTCATTGGATAGGTTCCTTGTTAAATTGCAGGAAAAGAAATTCCATTGAGCCAATAGACAGCAGTGATTTTGTTAGTGATAGTGCAAGTCGCCCTACACAATAACCCTCCTATCTCTTGTCTCCCTCCCACCAGTCACAAAGGTTTTCAAAGTTAAGTTCACGTCAGTTTATTTTCTTTATATTTTGTATTTTCTTTATTATTTTGTATTATAATACAGTGTTCTAATTGTGGGAGCCCGAAAGTGACCATGAGAAAGAGTGGTTAAGGAAGCGGGGATGTGCCTGCAAATGGGACTCTCTGCTTGGGCAGATCATGCCTGCAAACAGGTTGCTCTGCCAAGAGGCCTGCACACAATATCCAAGGTTAATGATCCGCTCGCATAGGAGGGAACATGCCCTCCTTAAAAATCAGGAGGAGGCTGGAGTTGTGGGCAGGCCTCTTAGTAAACATGTTGTGGTCGCTTCCTCCCTTTGCTCCCCCCCGTCCTTGGAATGTGCTTGGCTCTTTGTCCTTATTTGGTAAAAGAATGCACTTCATAGATTTCAGTATGTATCCAGCTACCGGGGTATAAAAATAAACCGCAAGGGGGCTTGTGGGGAGTTTTCTCCCTCCAGCCGAAGTTGTGTCTTTGTCTGTCTTTTGTGTGTCTTGTCTTTGTGTCATTTCGTCCGCAACACTAATCATTTTTATATGAACATTTTCGGGTTGTGGAACAAATCATTGGAGTTTCAATTTCTTATGGGGAAATTTGCTCTGATATACAGGTGCTTTACATTACAAGTATGTTTCCAGAATTAATTATGCTTGCAAACCAAGGTTTTACTGTATATGTGAATTATAAGAAATTTAGTGAGTACGTGGTCCTTATTTTATTTATCCTTCTCTTCACTTAATTTATTTTACAAATTTTTAAGGATGCCTTTCACCTGTCAGGTTTTTTCTAGACACTGGGAATAGAATGAAAGATAAAAGAAAATACAGTTGCTGACAAAACTTAGCATCAGCTCTACTAAGGGATGTATATTATTCAAAGAATCACACAAATAAATAGAAAATTAAAAGTTGTTTGTAATGTGCCAAATAGAAAGGCCCTTGGTGTTATGAACTGCATTATGGAGAAAATTATAGTTAAGTGTGTAAAAGATCACCTGCTGGAGGCCGGCTCCAGCATGTCCAGGGGTCCCTGAAGGATGGATGGTGTGGGCGAGAGAGTGAGAGAGCCCCGGAGATTCTTTCTGATCACCAGGCAAGCATCTCTGCTCTGACTGGGGCTCAACTTTATTTTAAGTGTTTTGGAGATGGCACAGATGTGGCATTTGCTTTAGACAATGATTTCTGACAACAAACTTCTTTGATACGTAAGAATTTCCCAGAACATAAATTTGTAGAAGACTCATGCATAACCTTTATCAATAGCGATTGAGGTAGGGGATTTAGATGCTTATCTTATGGGGAAGGGAGGCATCTTTAGCATACTAGACAATGGTTTTAGCATAAGAGGATGAAATTACTTCTCTGTGAGCAGGGGTCAAAAACAGGTCTTTCAGGAGATACCTTTGCTCTCATAATCACAAAAGGAAGAAGTTCCTCAATAGGTTCCTTCACAGGGAGTAGTCAGCATATACAATGCCAGAAAATGCTCCAGGCAGAAACAAATGGGTGGGGGTAGATATTTGCCCTTAACTCTAAATTAGGCTCTTTGCCTCAGGGCTAGACTCATGCCCTCTTTATTATGTAAGTCTTGGATCTGCAAGACCCTTAGGAAGAGCCTTTTGACAAACATCTTTGGAAAGACAAGGACAGCCCTTTGCTTATGATCAATCTGTGTGGGGAATATCGTTCTGATCTGGAATATTGTGAGACCTGGTCAATACCAGCAGCCTCATTTGCAAACATGAGCCAGTAGTAGCAGAAGGAGATACCAGTTTCCTTGCTGTGACTGCCATCCAGAGGGGCTGGTGCGGCTCCCGGCAATCACCTAATGAAATAATGGAGGTAAAATTTAAGACAGAGGAGTGCCTGGGTAGCTCAGTTGGTTAAGGGTCCAACCCTTGATTACAGCTTGGATCATGATCTCATGGTTTATGAGCCTGATCAGGCTCTGGGCTGCTTGGGATTCTCTCTCTCCCTCTTTCTCTGCCCCGCCCCTATTTGTGCATATATTCTCTCTCAAAATAAATAAACTTTAAAAAATAAAATAGAGGGGCACCTGGGTGGCTCAGTTGGTTAAGCGTCTGACTTTGGCTCAGGCCATGATCTCACATTTCATGGATTCGAGTCCCGCGTCAGGCTCTGTGCTGCCAGCTCAGAGCCTGTAGCCTGTTTCAGATTCTGTATCTCCCTCTCTCTCTGACCCTCCTCCGCTCATGCTGTCTCTCTCTCAGAAATAAATACAACATTGAAACAATTAAAAAAATAAAATAAAATTGAAGACAGAATAGAAGTAACATGGCAAATGGAGGAATGAATGAGAAATTGCTAGTCGGAGAGAAGAGTGTACAGGAAAAGGCTCTGTGATAAAGTGAATATGGAGTATACAAGGTAAGAATAAAATCAACGTAGTATATCTGGGGCACCAAGTTCAAGACAGGAATATGTTTAGATGAAGTTATATAGGTAGGTAGGATACATTTTGCTTTTTATCTAAGGAAAAAAGATACTAAGATATTTTAAGCAGAAGGCAGTATGATCAGATCTGAATTTTGATGAGTGGGCTTTTGATGCTTTGTCATCAAGAGGGGACATTTCTCTGATATTTTCCCTGGGAATCTGGTTGAGCCTTTGGAAATTAATCTCAGAAAAGTGTGTCACCACCTATGACTGGATCTTCCTGGAGTTTTTAACTCTCACACTGGTCCACCCTGAAACTTTAGCAATTCATTAATTACAGTTGGGGTTTTCCTACTCCGGCACTGTCAAACATGAGTTTATACCAGTGTCTGCAAATCTAATTCATCATTCACCAACTGGATTGTTCTAACATCCCCCCTTGCTTATCTGTAAATTCCCACCATATCAGAGAGAAACCTAGCTCCTAATTATTCAGTTAGCAGCATACATGTCTTATAGTATCAGAAATGTTAACCCATACTCCATGGAAAGCAATCCGAATGCCATGTTGATGGGCAGTTTCTTTTGTCTACAGTCCTAAAGACTCCATTTCCAAAGTTAGTTACATCATCACGTTTTTCTATTTTCATTCGTTTGTCATACAGGTAGATTCACTTGTCAGAGTCTGTTTTTCCTCATATCTTTCAGGTTTCTAAATGACTTTTTAAGAAAATTCTTGTTCATTAAGTTTCACTTTTTTTAGAATGTTTATTTTTGATAGAGAGAGAGAGCACGAGGGAGAGAGTGGGAGAGGGAGAGAGAGAGAGAGAGAGAGAGAGAGAGAGAGAGACTCCAAAGCAGGATCCAAGCTCTGAGCTGTCAGCACAGATCCCAAAGTGGGGCTCAAACTCATGAACTGTGAGATCATGACCTGAGCCGAAGTTGGACACCCAACTGACTGAGCCACCCATGCACCCCTAAGTCTCACTCTTCACACTGCATTTGATTTATCCACAATGCCATAGATGCACCATTACACAATAGTTTACCACCATCAAAGCCCCTATGCTTTCTCTATTGAGACCTTCCTTTTTAACCCTCAAATCACTGGCAGCCACTGAACTTTTTATTCTCTCACTAATTTTGGCTTTTCCAAATGACATTTAGTTGGAAACATACAGTGTGTATCCTTTTAAAACTGGCTTGTTTTACTTAGAAGAAGACAGTTAAGATTTGTCCAAGTCTTTCCATGGCTTGATAGCTCATTTGCTTTTATCACTAAAAGTATCCTACTGTATGGATATGCTCTATTTTATATATCATTAACATATTGAAGGACATCTTGGTTGTTTTGAATGAATCTGATAGACACATTTATGTGCATTGTTTTTATGGAAATAAATTTGCAATTCACTTGGGTAATACCTAGAAGCATAATTGCTGATTACATTGTAAGACTATTTTCATAAGAAACTGCCTAGTTGTCTTCTAAAATGGCTAAAATTTTGCAGTTTTGCATTCTCACAGCACTGAGAGGTTCATGCCATTCAATATCTTTGCCAGCATTTGGTAATGTCTGATTTATTGATTTTTCTTCTTAATATTACAGATATCCTAATAGATTTACAACAACATCTTATTGTTTTATTTTGCAATTCCCTAATGAGAAATTACTTTGAGTACCTTTTTATTTGTATATTTTCTTTGTTCAGATATTTTGCCCATTTTTTAAAAAATTACACTGTTTTATTTTTTTTCACTGTGCATTTAGACATCCTTATATGTTTTGGATCGAAATCACTTATCAGATATCTTTTTTTTCAAAATTTCCTCTATCTGTGGTTTGCTTTTCATTCTCTTAATAGTGTCTTCTACAGAGCAAAAAAAAAATTAAATTAGTTAAGTCCAGCTTTAATTCTTTTGTATTTTAAATAAATCATGATGTTATATTTAAAAACTCATTGGGAAACCTAAGAGTAATTAGGTTTTCTCCTGTTTTGTTCCAGAAGTTTGGTTAATTTTGCATTTAGGTCTGTGATCAATTTTGAGTTAATTTTTGTGATATTTGTAAATTTCTTGTCAATATTAACTTTTGCATTTGCATGTCCAGTTTTTTTAAATCTAGTACAGTTTGATGAATAGACTGTTTTTTTTTTTTCCCCATTGAATTGTCTTTGTGCCTTGGCCAAAAACTGGTATACTATATTTGTATGAATTTATTTTAGGCTCTCTAGAAAATGGTTATTTTCCATTCATATAGACTTTTTTTTGTTTTAGTTTTTGGTTTTTTGTTTGCCAATACCATCTTGTCTTCATTCTTGTTGCTTTGCAATAAATCTTGATATCAGATAGTGTCAGTCATCTAAATTTGTTGTTCATTTTCATTGTTATGTTTGGTGACTCTTCAGTGTCTTTTGCCTTTCCATACAGACTTTAGAATATGTTTCTATCAAAAAACCTCAAAACCTTTTGAGACTTATTACCAGATTCTAAATTACTTCAAAATTTTAAGTATTTGGGACAGCAGTACCTCACTCTCATTACCAAATCTCTTAATATTCTATGTCTGCCATTATCAAAATAGCACAATCTGTGTGATGTTAAACAGAAATTTATTTATTCTTTCATAGTTCAGTAACATCTAAGTCCAATTTTAGTATATGTTCTGCCAAAGTGAGCACTAGTAACCTAAAAGTCCAAAATAAAGTTGTTGGAAGGTCCATTCTCTCTCTGAAGGTTGTAATTCCTTCCTTTTTCTAGCTTCTTAGTGTTACTAGAAACCACTGACATTTTTTGCCTTGCAGATGCATCTCTCCAATGTCTGCCTCCACTATCACCTGGCATTATCTCTGAGTGGGTCTGTGTTCAAATTGTCCTCTTCTTTTAAAGATACCAGGCATTGGGTTAGGACCTACACGCTGTAATTTATTATAACCATATATTGACATAATTATACCCATAGAGACCCTATTTACAAAGGAGGTTGTACTCATTATGTACCAGAGTTAGAAATTCAGCGTATGTTTTTAGGGATACGATTCAACCTATAGCATTGTGTAATAGGAACTGATGTAAATAAGTCTTTCATGTGAAATTTGATGTCAATAAGGTTAACATTGGGCTGTTTTTACGATTTACTGTAGCTTTAAATGGAAGAGGTTTCACGATTCTCAGGTGTCTCTTGTTTTCCCTAAGCCCATCTTTCCCCTCCTCTATTTAAAGAGTATTTTTAAATTTTTTTATTTAAATTCCAGTTAGTTAATGTACAGTTAACATTAGTTTCAGGTATACTGTGTGTGTGTGTGTGTGTGTGTGTGTGTGTGAGCCTTCCTCTAAAAGAGAGGTCGAGCTTTGTGGCTCTTTTGGCTGTAATCCTCTGTTCATATACTTGAGCCTTGGTGATGCAGTGGTAAGGAATTGGGGAAAAAATGTTTGGTTTCAGCATCTTAGTGAGCATATGTTCCTGGACTACGACCTTTATAAGGTTTCTTCATTCTCCTCCTTCCCACAGGTTAGCAAGGAAAGCTAGAAGGAGGTGGGGTCAAGGAAATGCCCTTCTACCAGGTGAAATAAATCTTTCTAACTGAGTGTAGGCATTTGCTAAGGAGAGCACTCTCAGCTACTTTAGAACAGTTACTTTCCTCTCTTCCTGCCAGAGGTATGAGGTGAGTTTTTTTTTTTTTAAATATATCTTTATTTTTGAGGAACTAGTGGGGTTCTTAGAGGTAACCCCCACAAAAATAATGGTATTCTCCTAAGACCGAATACTCCAAGAGATTCATACTCCCACTCTGTTTCACACCCAATCTCCAGCAATTTGTCAAAATTACCTTCTATGTGTTTGTACCAGCTTATGGCTCCAGGAACTTAGCCTCCAGGTAAGCTTTCTCTGTGATTTTCTGAATTTTCTAGTCTCCCCAGATGTAAAGTGTCAGTTTGGTCTGTGATCTCTTTTCTCTGATGGATCCAAGAAAACTTATTGATTCTTAGTTTGGGAATCTTTCTTGTGGTAAGGATGGGATTGAAGTTTCCAAGCTTTTTCATGTCAGTGTTGAAACTAGAATCCTGTTGCTTTCAATGCTTGAACAACAGTTAAATTATTTTTAAGATTCTTATTTGGTACTTTACGCACCGTGACCCTGTCTTTGCAATGCCTTCTGACCTCATTGTTTTCCCTGAGCAGTTAGATATTTTAGTTTCTTTTGTATCAGTAACTTTATTCTGGCTCCTTTCAAAATTTATTATCTTTGGTTCTCACTATTTTTACTATTAATGTGTCTGGGTGATATGTTGACAAGATTTTTCTGCTTCTATCACTGTTATGATGGTTGAGTTTTAAATATCATTCTACATAGATATTTCTGGTATGAAAATAACCTGGCTTTGATTTATCTTTTCATACATTGCTGGATTTGATTTTCACATAAGTTTTACAATTGTGCATCTATATTCAGGAAATAACACCCCCTTCTTGTATTGTCCTCATTAGGGTTTTGTACTGAGGTTGATTACTCTGGCCTCATAAAAAGATCAGGAAATGTCTTCTCTATTCCTATTATGAATTAATGTAAATTTGTTATTCATTAAATGTTTCACTTGTTTTGCCAATGAAGCTATAAATTTGTGCAGGTTATTTTGGGCTTGGGATGATCTTTAACAATAGATTAATTAGTGTGAATTAGACTAAATCTGTAATCTTCAGTCTTATTTAGTTATGCTATTGAGGAATTTGTTTTTTATTTAAATCTAGTTTTTATATGTATTAGAATAAAGCTCTCCTTTAGTACCAAGTTATTTTTCTAATACATCTCTGTTATCTAAAAGATAACATTTTATCCTGCTGTATGACAATATGATTTGAATTTTCTCACTTCTTTATTAATCTTGCCAGGGATATTATCATTGAGAAAATATTTTTCTTTGTTTATTTTTCTCCATTGTAATGATACCAGCCCATCAATTTTGTGTTACCCTTTAGTATTTTGTTCCTGATACATTTTGTTTTAGTTTGATTTGGTTTTCCCCTAAACTCCTGATATTAATAATAAATCCTATAACTCTGACATCACTTTTCTTATATAGAGATTTAACTATAAACTTCCGTCTGAGCTTTTAGGCTTGAGTGAGTGTTTTGAAATCTACTCTATTATCATTGTCTTTTTTTTTCTTATTTTATGGATTTTCTTGACTCGTGTATTTAGAATTCTATGTTTTAGTTACAAGTGATGTGGAGCGGGTAGTTTCAGACTTTGCTCTTTCTAAAATAATGGCTAGAACTCCACAGGTCATAGATCCAGTGTAAGTGTTTTGGCTGCTGCTATTTCTATCTCAATTATGCAGTTCAATGTGGGAAATAACCACCAGCTGTATGTTTAAAATCACTGTGTACTGTGCTTGAGCTCTAATTTCATTATTTCTCCTAGCCTAATTCCAGCTAGAGTCCATGCAAATGCCACTGCTCCCACATACATCTGTACTCCATGTTGTCCCTCATGAGAAAATATCAATCATTGCAATATGCCTATAGCCAAAGGTTTTATCATTGTATATACTAGCATCAATTGAGTTTTTATCACCACTTTAAGAGAGATAGAGGTCATATTCTAAAATCCCATTCTGAAGGTCTTTCTAGGGCCACCCCCAATAGTAGTTGCATTAGTTTACTTTCTTCAAGAACAGAGAGCTTGACATAGGACTTGAGTACATATATTTTAATGTGAAATAGTATCTGATGAAGAAGACAAACTAGGGAAGAGTAAGAAAATAGGGGCGCCTGGGTGGCTTAGTCGGTTAAGTGTCCGACTTTCGCTTAGGTCATGATCTCGCGGTTCGTTGGTTCGAGCCCCGCGTCGGGCTCTGTGCTGACTGCCGGCTCAGATCCTGGAGCCTGTTTCAATCTGTGACTCCCTCTCTCTCTGACCCTCCCCTGCTCATGCTGTCTCTCTCTCTCTCTCTCCTAGAAATAAATAAAACATTAAAAAATTAAAAAAAAAAAAGAAAATAGAGAAAGAAAATAAAGAGCTATTATTGACCTCATTTCTTCTTTAGTTAAGTGGGCATGATTCTGCTGAGATCATTTGAGGATTATACTGAGATCATTGTATGAAAACACCTAAAATGTATTAACATTACATATAGAGGGAAGCATATCTATATTGGTTCATTTTCCTCATTGGTCAAAGGTCCTAATACGGAGTAAACTTTCCTTATAATGTTGGGTTTTTAATGTTCAAGAACACCGTGTGTTACTATAGGATTCAGGCTCCACAGTGTTACAGAAGATGTGGGATAGAAATCTAGAATCTCATGGTGGCATTGAAGTAAGGTCTTGCCAATGTTTATCTGCAAGGCTAGTTACCATAACATAGTTAAGATCAAGTGTGGGTTAAGTGAATTTCAGGTGATACACAAGACAGCTCTGATAGAATAGTGTATTCTAACTCTTAAAGTTGTAAATCTCGAAAAAAATGTTTCAAAAATAGAAAAAAAGAGGTAAGTATGCCAAGTAGATAAATTCTCTCCTCTGGTTTATATTTAATATTTTTACGTTTTCTAGAAAGAAGTACTAAAATGTAATGTTTATGGTTACCTTTTGTGTCAGTATAACTAAACTATAGTTTCCAGTTCTTAAATCAAACACAAATATATGTTTGGTATTACAATGTGTTAAGGTAGCTTGTAGATATGACTAAACCATATTTAGCTGACCTTTAAGAAAACTTATCCTTGATAATGTGGGTCTGATTTGATTAGTTGAAAGACTTTATTAGCAGAGCTTAGACTTCTCTGAAGTCTAAAAAATTCTTCAAACCGAAGAATTCTAGCTAGCTTTTCCCTATGCCTTGTCCTTGGAATTTCAGACTTATATAGCTAGACCCCATAGTTGTGTTAATCAGGTATTCATAGTATATCCCTTAATGTATATCTTCTGCTAGTTCTCTTTCTCTGACAGGACATTTTCTGATATTGACTTAGTTACCAAAAGTGGTTGTAGAGAAAACAATTTTAAGAATGTGATTTTTTGAATTGGTTCCGTGTCTTCTAAAATTGGTTCTCTAGTCAGATTAGATATAAAGCCACTAAAGACTGCATTTTCAAGAGTAGAGAGAGCACTGATATTTCATGATTTGATATGGCAATATCCATGAGGAAAATACTTTCATCGGATATTCTTTTTTATTAATATCTACCTATTTATTTATTTTTAAAGTGTGTGTTCCTATGTGCATGAGTGAGGGAGAGGGGCAGAGAGAGAAAGGAAGAAAGAGAATACCAAGCAGGCTCCATGCTGTCAGCACTGAGCCTGACATAGGGCTTTATCTCATGGACCGTTGAGATCATGACCTGAGCCAAAATCAAGAGATGGATGCTTAACCGACTTATCCACCCAGGTTCCCTCATTGGATATTCTTTAAAAAAATCTATATCTATATAATTGTTGACACTCTGTTGACTAAGTATCTACTTAGAACATTTTAGTCAAACTAAAGACTGATGGGATTGGTTAGTTGCTCATAACTGAACTGGAAAAAAAAATAAGGAAAGAACGGGACAGTCTCACAGCTTCAAATTACCAATTTAAGTTCCACACAAATGATCCAAAATCAGCTATATCTGCTCCCAAATAAAGCCTATGCCCAGGAGCCTCAGGGCCAAACTTTATGAAAGTCATATTCATAAAGTGGTTAAATTATAACACAAATTGAGTTTCCAACTTAACTTCTGTTAAAAGTTATGACATGTATAGGGAGTGTGTAGAAATGGCATCCTGAACATTAGAATGGGAACATATGGATACATGGTGATAAATTTAAGGGCATTGACACGGAGGTTCTACCAATTCTTCTTTGCCTGTAGAAATAGCTCTTCTAGGGGCACCTGGGTGGCTCAGTAGGTTAAGTGTCCAACTTCAGGTCAAGATCTCATAGTTCATGGGTTCTAGTCCTGTGTTGGGCTCTGCCCTGACAGCTCAGAGCCTGGAGCCTGCTTCCAATTCTGTGTCTCTCCCTCTCTCTGTCCTTCCCCCATTTGTGCTCTCTCTATATCTCTCTCTTTCTTTGTCTCTCATAAAAAATAAATACTTAAAAAATAGAAATAGATGACTATGGAGTTTAGCACTTCTTTGAGTAAATCAGTGGTCTCCACTGAATTAGTTGTCATGCATGGAACTGCTAATCCTCTTTAGGATCTACCTGCATTACCTTTCTTGTGTCTAGACCAATAGCATGCCCCATATGGGCACATAGGGTAGAAACAAAGCTTGACCCACAGAGAGTTCTGCAGTACGCAAATAGAATTACACTCCCCCCCCCCCATTTATCCTAATAGAAATCTGAGGAATATGTATGGAAAATGATCATAGTAGACGGAATATAAACTTGGATCAAGACAAACTTACTGATTTGTATCCACTAAACAGATTCCATATTCAATGTTTTAGCTTGAAGATTTAGAAAAGGCTGTAGCAGTTTGCATGGTTTGCTGAAACATGGACCCAAAATAAGTAGGTTCAAATACCAGAAATTTCCTAGCCTATAGAGAAAAATATCAAAGCTCAGGGTGGTTGGATTATTAGAGTGTAATTATCTTATAAGAATTGTTAACATACCCCAATGAGACCCAGAGGACACCTTTCACCACACTGTGAGGAAAGCCCCACCATGCTCAAGGGCTCTCTGGTTTCACTCTTTTCTGTAGGTGAGAGGTTACAGTGAGAATTGCTACCCTTGAACTAGAATCCCTAAACTCACTGGAGCTAATTGGATCCTGGAGCCAAAGGGCAAACTGGTGGCATTTAATCACCAAAGATAAGGAAAGTGTGGTTACCATAACAGACAACTGAGTCAATGCAGTTGACTAGTTAATCATCACATCCCTAAAAGAGAAATAGGACAATTTATTAAATATTTATTTGATCTGTGTAAGCAAAAGAGTTCAGGATTGAATGAGCAGAATTCTTATTTTAATTGCCTAAATAGAGTCATGGCTCTTACATCAGTTCTCAAACTAGAGGCAATTTACAAGATAAAGAACCCTTTGAAGGACAAAGAGTCTGGGTACCCTTGAACAAGAATCCTGCTAAACTCTCAATTAGTACTGCTAACATATCTCTAACTTTTCCTTAGGCACTATACAAAGTTAGTGTGACTGTGCAATAGAGAGAGAGAAATGATAAGAATCCTCTGAGATTACTTTGGCTTTGAACTGGTAATAATTCCTGGAAACCAAAACATCTGTTGGAGCCCATGAGTCTCAGTAGGGATTTTTGGAAGTTAGGTGATCAATGGAATTTTAACTTAAGTCTGTTTCACAGTGGGTCTAGTGGAATTTTGAACCCATTCTGTCTTTATTTTTCCAGTTCTAAAGTGTATAATTGAGGGAAAAACATATTCAGCAACTATCATAATATCCACATTGGTATCCTGACCTGTGGAGTGAGGACTTTTATATTATAAAAGACCAAATAGAAGCCACTACAACACCTCAACTGACAGAAATAGTAAACCAAAGGCAAGGTCACATTCCTGGAGTGATTGCAGAGGTTAGAGTCATCACTGAGGACTTAGAAGATTCAGGGGTTGAGACTCCCTCCATATGCCATTCAATTGCCTTTTTCACTTGTGAATAAAGTAGAGGTGGACAATGATCCTAGTCCTAAAATTAATTGGAGACTCCAATTGCAACTGCTATTTCAGATGAAGTTTTATCGCTTTAATCACATCAGCAGATACCTTGGTACCTGGTATGTATCTATAATCAGTCAAATGATTTTGTCAGTGTTGCCATTGTTTTTTTCATTTCTTTCTCTTAGCACAGCCAACAATCCTTCTTCACTGTAGTACATGAGGGGTATATCAACTCTCTGGCTTCATGTCATGATTTAGTCTTCGGAGAACTTGATCACCTTTCCCTTCCATAGGATATCATATTCATTACATTGATGAACTTATGCTGATTATACCCCATGTGCAAGAGTAACAACTTTACTAGACATGTTGGTAGGACATTTGCATGTCACAGGTTGAGTAATCTAAAAACAGAAGAGCCTTATGCCTCAGGGGAATTTCTAATGCTCCAGTGGTGTGGATATACTTTCTAAGGTAAAGGATAAATTGTCACATCTGTCTGCTTCTAGGGAAAAAAAAAAGGTACAATGTGTGGTGGACTTATTTGAGTTTTAGAAGCAACATATTTCTCATTTTGGTGTTAGTTTGGTCCAAGAAACCCCAAAACTTCTACGTTTGAGTAGGACTCAAACAAGAGAAGGCTCCACAACAGGTCTAGACTGTTATATAAGGTACTTTCCCACTTGGCCTCACGATCCACCGGATCCAATGATATTTGGACTACCAAATGGGAGATAATCATATTGTTTGGAACCCTTAGAAAGCCCCTGTAGGTGAATCTCTGTTCTGACTCTAAGGAGCAAACTCTACTAAACTAAATGGATAACTACTCTCCTTTTGAGAAACAGCTTGGGCTTGCTACTGGAACTTAGTAAGTGATGAAGGCTTAACCATGGGCCAGTACTCACCTAACAACCTTAGCTGCTCATTTTCAACTAACTGGGTGTCATTTGACCCTCCAAGTCATAATGTTGAGTGCTCCCAGAAACACTCCATTATCAAATGAAAGTGATATGAGATCAGTCTCTTGCTTTCAGGGTCAGCTTAAGAATAAGATAGGGACACCTATTTTTAGGGCCCTAACTGCTACATTACTTTCTCTTACCAGATCTTTATCTATGAACTCATAGGGATTCCATTACAATAGTTGACTGAGAAAGGGAAAAGCTTTAGCCTGGCTTATAAATGCTTCTGTGAAACATACAGGTCCCACCCAAAAGTAGACAACGGGAGCTCCATGGCTCCTTTCTAGGATAGCTCTGAAGAACAGAGATAAAATCCTCACAGTAAGCAAAACTTCAAATGGTAAACCTGGAGAATAAGGGGTCAGAAGGAAGTGGTCTGTATAGGTTGTGACCAGTGGTTTGGCTGGATGGGCAGGGACTGGGAAGGGACATTAATGAGAGATTGGTGTCAAATAGATCTGGGAAGTGTATATATGGATAGTTCTTTCTGAATAGGAATCAATGTGAAGATAAGTGTATGCCATGTGGATTGCCACCAAAGTGTGACCTTAGCAAGAGATAGTTTTATTTTTTAAAAAATTTTAAATGTTTATTTCTATTCTTGAGAGAGAGAGAGATATACAGAGTGTGAGTAGGGGAGGGGCAGAGAGAGAGGGAGTCACAGAATCTGAAGCTAGTTCCAGGCTCTGAGCTATCAGCATGGACCCTGATGCGGGGCTCAAACCCACAAACCATGAGATCATGACCTGAGCTGAAGTCAGACTCTCAAATGACTGAGCCACCCAGGCACCCCGAGTGAGTTTTAATAATCAAGGGTGTAGGATGACTCATTCTGAACAAGTCCAATCTTGATCTAGCCACTGCTGAATGACTAATCTACCAGCAGCAAAGAACATTAAGTCTCCAATATGAATTTCATTCCCAATACGACCCATATTCCCAGCTGGTGGTCAACCAGCTATCTGCTGGCTCTTTAATTACACTGCACTGTTTTTATCAGAGGAGGGGTATCCCTTTGTAGTTTCTGAAATAGTTACTCTGGATATGTATTTTCCTTCCCTGAATGCAAAAACACACATTTGTAGATATATGCAGTGCCTAATCTGCCTTCATGATATCCCACACAGCATTTTTTCATGATCAAATAAGCCATTTTGCAATAAATGAAGTATGGCAGTTGGCTCATGCTCATGGAATGCACATATCTTTCAGATTTCCCATGATCCTGAAGCACTTTTCTAGACAGAAGAGTGGAATGGCCCTTTGAAGTAAACAGTCACAGTACCAACTGAGTGGCAGTGCCTTATAGTGGTCAATATCAAAAGTAAAACCCTCTTTTAGTTTTGTGTATCTAGTTCTCTCCTAATCTTCCACAAATATTTATAAAAGTTATGCCACACTAACATTATAAATAGAATATGATAGATTATGGAGTTGAGGTTTAGAGAACTTGTTTTACTTTCTTAAGGCCTCAAAGATAATAAATGTTAGTAACATAATTCATATATTTTTTCCTAACACCCTGGAACAAATTCTTATATATTATTGGACTTTGTTTCTGTATAGACATAAAAAATAGTTTACAAACTGATTTATCAACCATTAAATAAACTAAAAAAATGTAACTGTTGATTGGGTATAAGTAAGGGAAGGAAGGAAAGAAAGGAAGGAAAGAAGAAAGAAATAACAAGTGGGACCCTTTCCGTCTAGCTTCCTCATGTCAGTGGTGTTGGGAAAACTGAATATCCACATGAAAATGGAGTTTGACCCTTATACCACACACATGGGTGCACGAACACACACACACACATACACACACACACACTCAAAATCAAAGACCTAAGTATAAGACCTAAACTCTTAGAAGAAAACACATGGGAAAATTCTGATGCCATTGGACTTGACTGTGATTCCTTGCACATGACACCAAGCACAGGTAAGAAAATAAAAATAAATATGTTGAATTATATGAAAATTAACACTTCTGTTCCCTAAAGACACTAATAACAGAGTAAAATGAGAACCTACCAAATTAAAGAAGTTTGCAAGTCTTATATCTGATAAGGGGTTAATATCTATAACATGTTTAAAATACCCCTACAATTTAGCAGCAGCAAAAAGAAAAACATAATTAAAAAATGTGCAAACGACTTGAATAGACATTTCTCTAAGGTGATATGCAAATGGACAGTAGCATATGAAAAGATACTTAACATTAATTATTATAAATGCAAATTTCTCCAAATCATAATGATATGCCACTTCACACTCAGGGAAATTGAAAGGTGAGGGGGAGGAGAATGAATAGTAAAATGATATTTTCTATCTCCATAGCTTTTTCTTGAACATCATTTAGTTGGAATTAGACAGTATGTAGCCTTTTTAAATTGGGTTATTTTACTTAATAATATGTATTTAAGATTCCTCTGTTTCTTTTCATGACTTGATTATTCATTTCTTTTTAGTGCTGAATAAAATTTCATTGTCTGGATGTAAGACCATTTATCCATTAACCTAATAAAGAACATCTTAGTTTCTTCCAAATTTGGGCAATTATGAATAAAAATGCAATAAACATCTGTGTTTAGGTTTTTGTACAGACCTCAGTTTTCAGCACATTTGGGCAAATACCAAGGAAGACAGTTGCTAGATTGGTGTACTAAGAATGTGTCCAGTTTTGCAAGAAACTATCTTCTAAAGTGATTGTACCATTTTGCATTCCCATTAACAAATAAGGGTTCCACTTGCTATACGTGAACCATAACTAATATTCAGTTATCTCAATGTTTTGTAGCATTGCCCTGAAGAATTGAGGTTCTATGTAGAAGCATTAAATTGGTGGCCAAGCTGAGCTCCTACTCCCTTCTTTGCATTTTCTGGGGGCAGTAAAAGAAAGTGTCTTGCTGCTTCATCTTCTGAATTAATACATGAAATACTCTTTCATTGAGAAATGCAAAAATAGGAAGAATGTTGGGATATTATTAATTTAAAAGTAAATGAATAGAAACATAAATAAATGTAAATAAAGCACTGAACATTATAAGATCAGAGTATTAGATGGCATATTTATCTCTCTCTCTCTTCTTAACTTAAAAATGGTGACATTATTAGTGCCTCTGCAAAGGACTGTTGTAAGAAGTACTTGACCAATGGCCCAATGACCATTTTTATGTGATATAAATGTCACAGTAATTATGTTTGAATTTAAATAAAAATTTAAATTTATTTTGCAAGATATATATATTGAGTTCTGTTTAGAGATAAAGAATCTGAGAATCAAAAGTCAATGTTTTCCCAAGTTTTCATTACTAGAAAATAACAGAAATTTATTTTTCCCTGGAGTAACAAAAGGTAATACATCATTTTGTGAATTTTCAGAAGTGTTAAAATTTAGAAAGGAAATTTTTCTGTTGGTAAATAAGGGTGAGTGTGTGACATAAGTTCAAATACGTGTTCTATACAATCATAGAGATTTATAATACTCTAATATAAAGCTATATTGTTTGATAGTGTTAACATACTTGTCTATCTACCCCACTAAATTTTGAGCACCTACAGGTTTAAAACAAAGTACGCTTCAATTACTCTTTGAATCTTAGAGTCCTTAGCCTGGAGTTCAATTTATAGTATTCAGTATATATGGGTCCTATTGATTGATTGATGGAGTCCATGAAGGATCTTATAAATTCCAATTACTATAGAATAGTAACAAAAAGTGATATGTTAACTGAATATTATGCATCTAACTTCTTCCAATTGGAGAAAACTGTCTGTTTCAGGATATATATTGTCATGATGAACTACATATATAAATTAACATATGGTTTATATGTATATGTATAGCATATACCACATTACATATACACATTATATACATGATAAATACTTAAGTGTAAAATGTAGAGTGAATCTTGTTTTATGGAGACAAGAAAGAAATGTTTGTAGCAATTGAGTCTGTTATGGAGCTTATAGCTTACGATCCTGCTGAGTCCATAGTTCTAAAAGGATATCTTTCCTGCTGAGAGCAGGGCTTGGTGCATGCATGACTGGGCTTTTTGAAAAAGCATAGCATGCTCTAGCAGTGAGTCACAGAGGTGCTGAGAAGCCTCTGTCTTCATTGGTTCAAGTAGCATACATGGGAAAATAGCTTCAATTTATTATTTTTATCATTATTTATCCAGTCCCAGATTATTTTATGATTTTATGAGTAATCACTAAAAACAAATATTTCTATTATTTCAGCAAAAATAAATACATTTTATATATACTATAGCTGATAGTTTTAGTGATTATTCTTAAAAGAAAAAAAACTAAGAATACTTTTTCTTGTTTTTTTCTTTTTTAGCCTTTTGCAGATTTTGAGAATGAAGGCAATTCTCATGTGTCTTTTTTGTTTTTCTTGCAGAAATTTTTATGTTGAGATACAATAAGATAAATCCATTGCTTAGATTTTTTTTTCCTGAGGGATAAAAATATGAAGATAATGATAGATTGATGTTTGGTTTTGGAAGTATTTTTTTATGATTGAAATCTCTTTAAGAGAATTGTTGTGAGTTTGTCATGCCTTTATTGGCTTCCTAATAGAGAAAATATTTTTTTTACAAATGTCTTATATTTGTAAATATCATATGTCAAAACTTATGAACAGAATTTTCAATTGATTTCTAGGAAAGGTCATTTAGAAATAAAGAGTGACTTATTTTTCTTTGTTAGTATCAATAAATTTGATATAATAAGAATTTAATTATAGAAAGATGAATGGTATGATCATTTACCAAATATAATTACATGTCTGTTTTTCCTAATTGCTGCACTAAGAATTAGTGACTAATAAGATGTATCTGAAAGATTTAGTGGGCATTTTGAGTCCACTTAGTTCCTCCACAGTGAATGTCTTTAAAACTCCAGTGTGCTCTTTTCTTAATACTCAGTAGCCTGGTGTTTGTTTTTAACCTATCCTACAGTATCACCTGTACTTATTTCCTCAGTTTTCATCCCCTTTAACTCTTCTTCAGTATTCAATGCTCAGTTTTTATCCCAGCTAATCATATGCCATCTTCTATGTTAATATGTTCTTTAATTTTTCTAAATCTCACTGTCACTGTATGTGTTTCCTTTAGTTGTATCCGTATTTTGCATTTACTAATACATGAGACATTTCTCTCTTGCATCAAATTGCTTATATTTCTTTAAATGAATCTTCATTTTAAATTTGACTCCACATTTCTAGCTAATATAACTCATGCTGCCTTGGATGCTACACAACTAACTCACATACAGTGTATATAAAATTAAATTTATTGCACACCCCCATCTCTACAACCAGAATAGGTCCTTTTCTTTATTTTCTTTATTCTGAAAATTCATATAATAACCTCCTTTGACTTGTTTTTCTAGAATAAAAAAGAGAATGCTTTTGTGTGTTTTCCTTTTTTTTTTTTTTTTTTTACACCCCCATCTCTACAACCAGAATAGGTCCTTTTCTTTATTTTCTTTATTCTGAAAATTCATATAATAACCTCCTTTGACTTGTTTTTCTAGAATAAAAAAGAGAATGCTTTTGTGTGTTTTCCTTTTTTTTTTTTTTTTTTTTGGTGACTTCTCAATGGGATATATATTAACTTACAGTGTATGAAATAATTTTACATATACCTTTTTCAGCTGATATTCCTACCAAAAGCAACCTATATTTTTTATCAAAATTAAATGGCTTTACTAAAAATCTATATATTTTTAAATAAATATCTCATTACTTATTTATTCAAATCTTTGTGGAAAGACAAAATGCAATTGGCTTTAGTTTGGATAAAAAATAGTTTGGATTATTTTTTATTCTCCACTCATAGAGAAAATTGAGAAAGTTAAAAAATTATATTTTGTTTGATTGAGCTAGAGAGATCACGAAATTACAAAGCACAGTTGAGGAGAAAGGCAGAACGCCTATAAGCTTCAGTGTAGTCAAAGAAAAGAGAGGGCTGAGAGATAGTTCTCTCCTTCTCAGTCTTGTGTTTAGGTAGAAGGGGTCCAGTGTTTCTTCTGTCATCTGGGGGAACTGATGTAAAGACCCCAAGAATTCCAGTAGAATGCTCTCCTTGTGAGAATTCTTTCTTGGCAGTCTTTGGAAATGTATGTTTTACTCCGTATCTCAGTCTGGATAATTGGTTAGGAACATGGGAAAATATAATTCTTTTGTGAGAATTAGATTTTTGACAAACAACAGAGATATTACTGGTTCAAAGGTATCCACTGATATCAAATCAAAATCAGGACCCTTGATCACTTCTGAGACCCAAAGCAGGGCCAGACAGGAAAGAAGTGTTCATGGTGTAATTAATGACCCCTGCTTGTAGTTGTGGCCATGTTATGAATGTTTGTGTGTGCCCCCAGCTATTGTAAAAGGTGAATCACTTAAATTTAAAAAGAAAAACCAAAAACCAATATTAATATGCTTATATACATGGTACACATTAAACAAATCTTATGAGTGATGTTCCAAAGAATAACCTGTTTTGGAGCAAATTTTACCCTAACTTCAGCAATTTACAAGGTAATTTGAAGGCCATGATTATTTGAATACTACCCAATAATACTTGCTGGCATTTGTCAGTACATCAATGTTCATTATGGGCTGTAGTCCATTGAATATAGTAACAAACCTAATATTTCTTATGCTTTAAGTAATGTGTAGGTATCGAGTATCAGAGTAACAAGTATCAAGCATATTAGAAATATTTCAAGAATGATTCCTGGTTTAGGATTTTATTTAATTCCAGAGAATTATGATTTCTTAATTCTGAATCCCAAAGATTAATATCTGTTGGTAAATTAGAAATATTCTGAGTAGGTTTTAATGTTTGGAGTTCTACATGGAAATTGACTCTGTTACTATAGATTTATTTCTGTAGTTTAGAAAACCTCAACAAAATCTGGAATCAAGCAAGAATATTTAATAATTCCAGTCCTTATTCCAGAATTTCTATTTTTCTTTAATGGAACTGTATTCTTCTACTCATTCTTCTTTCCAAGTACTTTAGAACTCTTTTACAGCTGATAAAGACTTCATCATTGCTACCACATGGTAATTTGACTCACTTTTGCAAGTCTCCATTCTTTCTCACTGCTAATTACTGTATACCTCTTAGGCTGCCTTCCTAAGTGAACATATTTTCTATACTCCCCCTTTTTAAATGATAATTAGTCTTCTGGTTTAAAAAAAGCATATAATTCCCATGGTCTTTGAAAAATGACTATTTCCCTTACTTTTGACTTTCAAGTCTCATAAGATACCTCTTATGGCCTACAATAATTTGAAACAATGCAAAAAAGAGAATTCTAGGAAATGGAGTTCTGGTTTAATTAGGTTGACGTTATTCAAAAATTACCACAATCAAACATTAACAACTTGGTGTCTATGCACACTACTTTCAGTCAGATTTAATATGTATTGCAAATAAATATATTCACAAAATCATTCTTCTCCCTAAACAAAATATCTGTTTGTAGAGCTGAGAACACAGCAACATTCTCTCCAAATAGAATGAAAAGCACTTTTTTTTTTTACTCATCTTCAGTGAATTCCTCCCCCCACTTCTCGATGAGTAGAATTCCTCCTTTAATATCTTATAACTTAATATTGAGATACATGTTTAATCACTCTTACAAAGAATTAGAATGTGATAGGAGAGAAGTAAGATTAAAATATAGACAAATATTTATTTCAAAACAGGTAGGAAATAAACATACCTATTACATTATTTAACTGTAAATTGGGTTACATAGTTGTAGCTAGTTGTAAATCTCTATTGAGTGAGCTCATATTAATAAACTCAAGGTGATCCAGTGTGGGGAATAAGTTTAAGAATTCTCTGAGCTTGCACCAATAGGTTAATAAGGCTTAGGGCAAAAAGCTGCCATAGGGTAAAAAAGCCCAGCATAGAACCAAGCAAAGAGTGGAAAGCTCCTTCCACAGGATGATGTTGTCCAAGAATAAGTAGAGGAACAGGTAGAGATAGAAAGCTGCCACAGCAGGGTGAAAGTGCCCAGGGCTAATTAGTGAGTAAAGTGTCTTGTTAACCCTGAGGTAGCATGCTCTGTCTTATCCCCTAGACAAGTTAAGATAAACAGACATGGTGCCTGGTGCCTGCAGTAAATGGCCCTCTGCTTTGCACCGGGACTTTGATTTTTATTGACCCTGACCCCTCACATTGCATATCGTTCAAATCCCCTTTCTCTCACACTCATTAACATGAATTAATGATCACTCTTTTATTGTCTCTTTCTGCATGCCCATTACGCTTGTAAGCCTTCTGATCCTAATAAATACAGAGCAAGACCCTTTCTCAGGGCTCTTGTCTCCTCCTGGACATTAGCCTCTCTTGTATTCAATTCTGCATCTACTCTCTTGCTGGACAAGGGAGACCTCCAGGCTCAAAGTCTGTGACTGTCCAGCTTATTTTCTTCCTTATTTCATTGATCCCTCAATCTTAAAATACATCCCCACACATATTCCCTAGGTTTCTTTTGGTATCACTTGCAAAATCATGCAATTATAGCTTTTGATATACCTCATCTCCTAATGAGGTTATACTTTGTCATTCATTCTCAAAGTTCTTTTTAACTCAAGTCTGATGATAGATATGGGATCAATGAGAACTGAAGGAGTATACGCTGTTCATGTTCTTCATGTCATCCTCCTCGGATGTTCATAATCCCCAGAATCTGTAAATTTGTTACCTGATATTGCAGAAGGGACTTTACAAATATGATTAAATTAATAGCATTAAGATGGAATTTTATCCTGCATTATTTGGGTGGGCCTAAGAAGAAAATAGGTTAAAATCAGATAAGGAGATGAAAACAGAGTCTGAGACCGAAAGATACTACACTGCTGTCTCTGAAAATGGAGAAAAGGGCCCTGAGCCAAGGAATATGAGTAACTTCTAGAAGGTGGAAAAGTGACACCTCAAAAATTCTGGAATTTCTTTTGTGTTATAACTCAGTAACAAGTAAGATTAGATTTGGCACTTTGTTTTCAGAATTCTTAACCTTGCAGCTTCAAGTTTCTTTTAGAGCATTCATAGAAGCAAGACCTCAGCTTAGTAGTTAAAGTCATGAGCTCATCTTTCTACTCTGAGTTCTCTGGTATATTTAGAAACAGTTGCCTAACTCTATTATATACTTTATTTCCATTATAGTATTTATGTCCGCAAATAATTTGTCACCTAACACTCTTCATAGACACTTGACTATAGGTGTCTACAAGTGACCCATCTTTGTTTTGGCACTTCCAATATTTTTTCATATTTCATGAACTACTAGCACTGTCTTTACCACTAGAAATACTATCATTAATGCTTTGAAATATAGTCCTATAGGATAAATCATTGCAGATGAAGTGTACCAAATAATCCATTCCTAAGATTTTGTTCTACTTGAAACACTCCCTGTACAAAATTGTGTATCAGAAAGTTAGTGAAGAACTCACTAGAGAGTATGGATAAAAGCATTTATTACAGGCAGCAGAGGGGATAGTTAAAAAGATTGAGATGGCTGGTCCCACATCTGGAACTAGATTCTAAAGTTGGTAGGGCTATCAGTAAGGAAAGATAAACAGAAGTAGGAAAACCAAGGAAAGCTGTAAGCCAGGTAGGTATGCTGGTATGCACAAGAAAAGTCTGGAACCGTCCTCAGTCTTGAAATACCTGATGTCTTCACCTTCAAGATGAAGAGGATGATGCCATTTATAATGAAGCAAATCATGCATCTGTGATTTTCCAGGAGCTGAACATCTGTAAGGAAGAAATCCATAAGGAACTAGGGATGCTTTGGGCCTACTTGCTGCCTCATATGAACAGCAGATGACACAATTATGCAATAAGATGCAATTCAATTATGCAATTATTGCAATTATGCATTATTTTCTCACACTCTGCACTGAATTTTTGACTGTAAAAGAATGAGTCTGCTGCTTCAATTCCATCTTCAACACCACAAAATATCTGTGGTTCACAATAACAGCATACTAAGCAGGAAAGAGAATTCTGGGTAATGTAGTACCGTTCTAGCTGAGCTGTCCCAATACCAATCCACAATACCACACAAAATATTTAAAACCAGTGTACTAGTGTTGGGTATTTACTGTCAGTAAAAGTCATAGAGTTGAAATAGTGTCCCAGAGATTATCTGTTTTACCTGGATTTTAGCCTTTAATTATTGGGAGTGTGGGGGCCCTGAGGTGTTGAAGAACACTCATGGGAGGGTTGGGACAGTGGCTATGAAATAATCTGTGAATAAGTATTTCAAATTTTAAACGTTTTTATAACTGTACTGTTACCACATGTTCAACAAATATTTGAAGATGAACAAACTTTCTTTTGGTCTTGGTGTTTAGTAGAAGTGTCCTTGTGTCTTCCAACTTCATTCCTCTTTTTAAACTTTTAGCTTAATGGACTATTTCTAATGACACTTAACATTTAATTTAATTTACATCTGATTATGGTGAATATATATTTCAAAGATTCTCCAGGTTACAGATTTTTAAAAAATTTCTTTTAATGTTTTATTTATTTCTGAGAGAGAGAGAGACAGCATGAGCAGGGGAGGGTCAGAGAGAGAGAGAGACACAGAATCTGAAGCAGACTTCAGGCTCTGAGCTAGCTGTCAGCACAGATCCTGATGAGGGGTTCAAACCCACGAACCATGAGATCATGACCTGAGCCGAAGCTGGACGCTTAACTGACTGAGCCACTCAGGTGCCCCTCCAGGTTACAGATTTAATGAGAATAATTTGAACATATTATTTAGTTTACTTAATATATTTCAAATATAGCCATATATTTAAACTATCAAGAAGATGATCTAAGGGATCTGAAAATATAGAGTGTCTTAATTTGTGTGTGTGTACACACACATACACACACACATATGAAATAAACTAATATGTTAAAATTTTTGTTTTTCATTTTATGATAATTACTGTTTGCACAGTTATTTTGTGAAAGCTTAAAAATCAGTATTCCTTGTTATATGTCAGAAAAATTTCACATTTCCAAATTTTATATGAATATTAAAAATTGTAATTTTATCACTTATATATGAATAATTTTACATTTATAATCTCACAAAATAATTACATAAACTCAATTATTTCCCTTATTCAAAAAATTCTAATCCAATGTTTTTTTAAATTTAATGCTCTAATAGTAGCTTAAATATTGTTTTTTCCCTAAATTCTGTTTGATATTTACACTACATAAAATTGTATGATATAAAACTTTCTCAGGAGGAAACTAAAGACTATTTGACCCTTAAATCTCATTTTCTTCCTAAAACTCTAGAGAACTGGGTTCATTATTTCTTCAATTCTAATACTAATAGTATTTTTCTGAGTGTACAAAATCTCCATTAATACATAAACTTGATTTCCATTTTTATAATATATTTTGGCTTTAGCCCATCTGCTGTTAATATATGCAGTAAACCTAAATTACAGTAAAAATATTAATGTAATCCATTATATTATTTATAATTAGTATTCTCTGATCATTATAGTAGGTTATATTTTAAATCAATAAAAAGTAAAGTTCATTTATTCATGAATATTTTTAGGCGGTACAAAAAGCGTGTGTGCATTGGTTGATGGTTATGTATGGAAACCCATCTAGGAACCCAATGACTCTGTCACTTGAAGTGAGAAAACTTGGGGTTGATATGTTTAGTTTTATTCCTTATATATGTTGCCTTTCTACATTCACCGATAATGTTGATGTAACAGAAGCAATAGAGAACTAAATATTTCCCAGTTTCTATGGATTTTATATACTTGTATATTTATTAATTTTTATTACAGGTCTTGTGTACTTGCATGACAGAATGTCATCCATTCATTCATTGAACATTGGCTGCATGGTAGTGAATAATCTTCCAAGCAATAAAGGTTTTATTTGGGGTTATTTATTCTGGAAAAGGGAGAAATTCAGCAATTATGTGCCATCAACATCCAATACTTGCAACAGTTCTTGGACAGGTGCCCCAGCCTCGTAAAGAGATCTGGATATAACCATTCAGGCATTTACCCTTGGCATTGCTTACATTCATTTACTTTTCACATTAGCTTTACTCCATTTGAGCAAAGCTTCACCAGGGTCATTTTCAGTCACCACTCTCATAAGGACAAACTTATGAGAGATGAATTAGGGAGACAATCTGGTCTGCTCTGCTACAATGGAACTTGGGGTCAAAATGATGTATCATATCACTTCTGTATCATCCATTCAAGTGCACCCCATCTGCCCCCTCAGGTATATTTCTCTGATTGAAGATGTTTGGCTAGAGGAGTGATCCAGGACCTTCTCCTGATGGTCTTACAGCTATTTCTTTTACAAATTGTAAATAGAAAGTACCAAGAGTTACACAAGTATATCCAGTGAATGTCAAGTCTATTTATGACTGCACCTATTAATTTACAACCACTCCCCTTTCTCATGATAATAAGATTCAGTTACTTTTGCTAATATGGGAATGCTTCTCTTTGCCTTTGCTGGACTGACATTAGAACTCAACTTGATAAGTCAAATCAATACGATTAAATTTAGTTAAACTCTTAAAATGTATGTTGGTGGAAATAAGGCCATCTGAAACTCAGGCTCTTTGAAGAGGTTTACATTTATAGGAATTAGGAATCAAACATTTTCAAATGTGTTATCGGCAGTAATGGAGAATAGGGCCTACTTCCACCCCTCAGTTCCGAGAGTCATGTTTTTAGTCTTCCAAAGCCAGAACACATAGACCGACTCTTGGTTAAAAGTGTATCCTTCAGGGGCGCCTGGGTGGCTTAGTCGGTTAAGCGTCCGACTTGCGCTTAGGTCATGATCTCGCGGTTCGTGGGTTCGAGCCCCGCGTCGGGCTCTGTGCTGACTGTCAGCTCGGAGCCTGGAGCCTATTTCAGAGTCTGTGTCTCCCTCTCTCTCTGACCCTCCCCTGCTCACGCTGTCTCTCTCTCCTAGAAATAAATAAAAATATTTAAAAAAAAAAAAACTGTATCCTTCATTATGAAATATGTTACATTACTGGTGTCAACATCAAAATGGCTCTGTCTCAAAGCTTTTAGTGTTCTAATGGGCCGATAGTTTCTGCAGAGGGAGTGAGTGTGAGAATCCTTACATCTTCCGGTTGTGTTTGTTTATTACTATATTATTCTAAGAGGTGGGTCTGTTCGAAGGTATGCTACCTGGAATTTCATATATGTAGATCAGATACTCTGTGATCCCTTGGGAAGTACCGTTGGCTGAAGTATTTTCTGCAGAAAAGGCAAACCAATATCTGTAATATGTGTCTATTCTAATCAGGATGAAACATTGACTGATGTTATCACCTCACAACTAAGTGGCTGTCGTCCCAAAAGATGATCTTATTCTTGTATCTCTAAAATTAGTTGATCTACCACTTTTTTGAGAGGTGGTTTGGTGTTTTGATTTATTACCTTGGTGGAGAGGAACCCGTTTTTGGTTTTTCAATTTGGACTGTCCTGCTATGATAAATCTTTACAGATCAAAGAATTAATGTAGTATTTTTGCCAACTGCTAAGAATGTTCATTTTGTTTATAGATTTATATATTGAGAGAATAACTAATTGAGCTGAGGAGCATCACTGAAACCAAGGAATTGCCCACTTCCCAACTCAACTCACATATGATGATGGGACGATACAGAGCTATAACAGTTGTTAGGGGTAGAATTGTGTACCCTTAAAATTAATGTGAAAGCCCTAATCTCCAATGTAACTATTTGCATCTAAAGCTTATAAAAAGGTAGTGAGGGTTAAAGGAGATTAGGGTGGGGCCTTAATGCAACAGGACTGGTGTGTTTATAACAGCAATATCCGGGATGTGCATGCACAGGGAAAGGGCCATGTAAGGATACAGGTGGTGGCCCTCTGCAACAAAGAGGCTTCAAGAAAATCCAAGCCTTCCAACATCTTGATTGAAGAATTTAAGCCTCTGGAAATTTGAGAAAACAAATCTCTGTTGTTAAATTGTTCAGTCTGTGGTATTTTCTTATGGCAGCCCTAGCTGACAAATACAAGATAGATCTATACAAATATATATATAGATATATAGATGGATATCTATATATATAACTTTTTTAATGTTTATTTATTATTGAGAGAGAGACAGAACACGAATGGGGGAGGGGCAGAGAGTGAGAGGGAGACACAGAATCTGAGGCAGGCTCCAGACTTGGAGCTGTCAGCACAGAGCCAGATGCAGGGCTCAAACTCCTGAGTCGCGCTAGATCATGACCTGACTTGAAGTCAGATGCTTAACTGACTGAGGCATGCAGCTGCCCCAGAGCTCAGTACTCTTGCTCCATCTTTGGGTCACTATGAAGAGTCATCTCAGTTTCAGAAATCCTCACAGGGTCAGTTGAGGCCTGTGACTACATTATTGCATAAGTCCTTCTGTGCTACATAAATAGCTGGTAGTCCAATTGCTAGATGGTAAGGTAATTCTGTTTTAAACTATTTTGAACATAAGGAACATGAATTCTATATTTTGTATACTAACCTTTTCTTTCTTTAAAATTTTTAATGTTTTATTTCTGAGAGAGAGAGAGAGCGTGCGAGTGAGCATGAACAGGGGAGGATCAAAGAGAGAGGGAGACACAGAATCAGAAAGAGGTTTCAGGCTCTGAGCTAGCTGTCGGCTCTGAGCTAGCTGTCAGCACAGAGCCCGATGCGGGGCTCCAACCGACCAATCATGAGATCATGACCTGAGCCGAAATCGGACGCTTAACCAACTGAGCCACCCAGGCGCCCCTGGATACTAACCCTTTTATCAGATATGTCATTTGCAAATATCTTCTCCTATTCCATAGGTTACTTTTAGTTTTGTAATTGTTTCCTTCACTGTAAAGAGGTTTTTATTTTGATGGGAAGTCCTAATAGTTTATTTTTGCCTTTGTATCCCTTGCTTCAGGAGACCTATTGAGAAAGAAGTTGCTATGTCCAGTGTCAAAGAGGTTACTTCCTGTGTTCTCCCCTAGGATTTTAATGGTTTCTTGTCTCACATTTGGGTCTCTCCTCCATTTTGAATTTCTTTGTGTGTATGGGTATAAGAAAGTGGTCCAGTTTTATTCTTCTGCATGTTGCTGTTCAGTTTTCTCAGCACCATTTGTTGAAGAGACTGTCTTTTTTCCATTGGATATACTTTCTTGCTTTGTCAAAAATTAGTTGACCATATATTTGTAGGTTCATTTCTGGATTTTCTATTCTATTGATCTATGTGTTTGTTTTTGACAGTACATACTGACTTGATTACTAGTTTTATAATAGAACTTGAAATCTAGAATTGTGATGCCTCCAGCTGTGCTTTTCTTATTCAAGGTTGCTTTGGCTATTCAGGGTCTTTTGTTCTATACAAATTTTAGGATTGTTTGTTCTAGCTCTGTGAGAAATGCTGGTGGTATTTTGATAGGGATTGCATTAAATGTATAGATTTCTTTGGGTAGGATAGACATTTTAACAAGATTCTTCCAATCTGTGAGTATGGAATGTTTTTCTTTTTCTTTGTGTCCTCTTCAATTTCTTTCATAAGTGTTCTACAGGTTTCAGAGTACAGATCTTTTACCTCTTTGGTTTTTTCATTCCTACGTAAGTATCTTATGTTTTTGGTGCAATTGTAAATGGGGTTGATTCTTTGATTTCTCTTTCCATAACTTCAATATTGGTGTATAGAAATGCAACAAATTTAGGTATGTTGCTTTGGTATCCTGTGACTTTCCTGAATTCGTGTATCCGTTCTAGCAGTCTCATGGGTTTTCTATATAAAGTAACCTATTATCTGCAAATAGTGAAAGTTTGATTTCTTCCTTGATGGTTTGGATGCCTTTTATTTCTTTTTGTTGTCTGATTGGTGTGGTTTGGACTTCCAATACTATGGTGAGAGTGGACATCCCTGTCTTGTTCTCGACATTAGAGCCAAAACTCTGTTTTTCCTCATTGAGAATGATATTAGCTATGGGTTTAATGTGTATGGCCTTTAATTATATTGAGGTATGTTCCCTCTAGCCCTTCTTTGTTGAGGGTTGTTATCATGAATGCACATTGTACTATGTCAAATGCTTTTTCTGCATCTATTGAAATGATCATATGATTCCTTTTTTTTTTATTAATGTGGTTTATTGATTTGTGAATATTGAGCCATACTTGCAACCAGAAATAAATCCCACTTGATCATGGTGAACAATTTTTTTTAATGTATTGTTGGATTCAGTTTGTTAATATCTTGCTGAGAATTTTTGCATCCATGTTCATTGGGGATATTGGCCCATAGTTTTCCTTTTTAGTGCAGTGTTGCTCTGGTTTTGGTATCAGGGTAATGCTTGTCCCATAGAATGAATTTGGAAGTTTTCCTTCCTTTTCTGTTTTTTTTTTAATAGTTTGAGAAGGATATGTATTGACTCTTCTTTACATATTTGGTAGAATTCACCTCAGAAGACATCCAGTCCTGGACTTGTTGGTGAGGAGACTTGATTACTGATTCAGTTTCTTTGCTGATTATCACTCTGCTCACAATTTCTATTTCTTCCTGTTTCCGGTTTGGTAGTTTATATGTTTTTAAGAATTTATCAATTTCTTCCAGGTTATCTCATTTATTGTTTTATGGTTTTTCATAATATTCTCTTATGATTGCATTTCTGTGGTATTGGTTGCTATTTCTTCTTTCTCATTGTGATTTTATTTGGGTCATTCCTCTCTTATTTTTGGTAAATCTGACTAGGGATATATCAATTTCATGAATTTTTTTCAGACAACTAGCTCCTCTTTCATCGATCTGTTCTATTGTTTTGTTTGTTTTTCAGTTTCTATATCATTTATGTGTGCTCTATTCTTTATTATTTCCTTCCTTCTGCTGACTTTAGGCTTCATTTTCTTTCTACCTCCCTTAGGTGTAAGGTTAGTTTCTTTATTAGAGATTTTCCTTGCTTCTTGAGATTGACCTGTATTGCTATATGCTTCTCTCTTAGAACACCATTTGTTGCATCCCAAAGGTTTTGAACTATTATGTTTTCATGTATTTTTTTTTTTGTAGTTTCTTCTTTGATTTCATGGTTGACCCATTCATTGTCTAGTAGCATGTTGTTTAATCTCCATGTATTTGTGGTCTTTCCAAAATTTGTCCTGTGGTTAACTTCAGGTTTCATAGTGGTTGTGGTCAGATGCATGGTATAATCTCAATCTCTGTACTATTTGAGGCCTGATTTGTTTCCCCAGTATGTGATCTATTCTGGAGAATATACCATGAGCACAGAAATAGTTCTTAATTAAGAAAAATCAATGATTTTGTGCTATTATCTACATTATTCACTTGGTGTGCGTGCACGTTCTCTCTCTCTGTGTCTCTCAAGAAATCTTCCTCTTTACAGAAAGCAATGCCAAATGCCCATCTGAGCACCCAAACTTTAATGACACCTTTTTGACTGACAGTTTTTCCCAGGGAGATCTTGACATCTTAACTTCTCTTCCATTTCTCCTTTTATGTGACCAGGAAGTCTTACTCCCAAAGTATATTTTCATTTTCTAACTATATATGATGTTCATTAAATGTCTTCCTTAAGGTTATATTTTTGGCTCCCTTCTCTCAGGGTTCCCTGCAAAAGAGAATATATTTCTCTCACATATGTGGCCTCATAGAATTCTAAACATAAATCTGTTTATGTTTAAGTAGCCCTTGCTACTTTTTAAAAAGTTTTTATTGATTTTTTTTTGAGAGAGTGAGAGAGTAGGGGAGGGGCAGAGAGAGGGAAAGAGAGAGAATGAATTACAGTAGGCTCCATGCTGTCAGTGCAGAGCCTGATGCAAGGCTCAGTCTCACAGAACTGTCAGATCATGACCTGAGCTGAAATCAAGAGTCAGATGCTTAAAAAACCACTCAGGTGCTCCACTTCTTTTAACATAATAAATTC
Organism: Hyaena hyaena; assembly: GCF_003009895.1. Taxonomy (NCBI): domain Eukaryota; kingdom Metazoa; phylum Chordata; class Mammalia; order Carnivora; family Hyaenidae; genus Hyaena; species Hyaena hyaena. Next base: position 604,412 of record NW_024081497.1, on the reverse strand, counting down.
CATGTCCTTTATTACTCCTAGGCATATTACTTACTATATCACTGCCCTAAGCATCTGCCTGTTTGCTTCCTCTCATTCCAGTCCTTTATATTCAATATCACACCATAGAGAGTAACTGGAATCACTGAAGTGTCTTGACAAATGTGAGTGGAAACAGGAATTAAGCAGCTATGTAAGTGTGAGACTGAAAATAAAATTTGGTTGCAGAAACTATCTGTTCATATCCTAGATCCCATAGTACTACAGAAATTATGATGGAGGGGATTTCCTAAAATTCTCTAATACAAAGTGTTCCTATTTACCTTTAAATTATCTCCAGATTCTCACATCCAAAAGGCTGCCACTACTGTAGATTGGATAGTGGCACAGGTTACAAAATACATCATGTTTAGTTTTTTTTTACTTCCAGAATTGGACAGTATATCTATTTGAAGTTATACCTATCTTTATATTTAGGTTATACTGAGGTTATAATGAACTATATGAAACTATTTAGAAGTCTCAACTTAAAGTAAAATCTCCTTATCTCTAGTGTGATGAATGCTGTATGTACCACATTCTGGTTTTTTTTCAAGTTGATATAAATCTGTATAACTGGGTTTCTTAGTATAAAATATCTACAGTCTTTGTCTCCTCTCTACATTGACTATTTCTAGTTAAGAGGACATATAAGCTTTTTATTTCTTAGCAACAAAGTAAGAGTACTGTTAATATAATTAAAATGATAATTTAATATTGTAAATCTTGACCTAACCAATTTAGTGACCGCTATCTTACACAGTTTCCAAAGGAAATCAGTCCATACGCCTAATCAAATATGTTTGTTGTATCAACTATGTGTAAAACCAGTTAACTAAAATTGCTAAGTAAGCACTTTCAAGAATATCCAAGTACATTATCTCAGGAAACTCCGGTATCCAACCCTTTTGCAAATGAAAACACACAACTCCTGTACTGTATGCTAATTCCAAAAGATGGAGCTGAAAGGAAAGACTTGCTCCACTAATGAACTGTTCATTTTTTCATTGCCCCATTGTGGCAGCCTCTCCTCTTACCTTATTAGATCCATTATATTCTTCAAAAGGAATATTGATAACAATCAAGTGGTAACTCATAAGAGACCATGAATCATAGGAAATTTTCCACATCAGGTGGCATAAAAATTAAGATCTTCTGAAGTTAAATATATAGAGTTATCTGAAGAAAAGGTGAAATTATGGGTACATAATACATGCTATGGACACAATAATTTGAAGAGTATTTACTTCTTTAGGACACTGTTGTGAACTTACTTCACAAGTAGAAGAAGTAGTAGATGTAGAAAATTTACTCTTAAATAATAAAACAATTTGAAAATCTGTTCAGGAATTAAGTATTCACCTGGTTTTTCCAATAATATATATTGTATTTACATATTAACACAGTACAATATTATACTGTAGGAAGTACTAAAATGTTAGCCAGAAAAAACAAAACAAAACCCCAGAAAACAATACTACTGAAGGCATCTTACATCATTTGAAGCCATGTTTTTAGAAGTTGGAGTTCTAAGAAATTATCTAATGGTAGGATCCTTCCCCAAGTTATTTTTCTTGCAAAATATTTGAGAACACTAGCAATATAACATAAAAATTATATTATTGATGTAGTTTTTTAGTAGAGATTTTTCAAGTGTACAAGTTATAGGTATTCACACAAAGACACTGTGGTGATATAGTTTACCAAGGTCAAACATAAAGGTGATATGAATACTTTTTCATTATTTATGAGTACATGGAAAACCCAGAAATGGAGATGAGTCCAAAATGAGTAATGAAGGTAGTTATGTTAAGAAAGGAAATATTGGGCTATTGATTTTATTCTTTTAAATAATGTCAGTTTTCTAAAATATGTTTGCCATATTTATTAATATCAATTTTAGAAAATGGTTTTATTTTTACAACTGCATTTATTTCTTGTATCTTTTTGACAAGCAGAAACTGTATCTTAGAGCCAAATGCCTCTGCTAAACTCCCACAGAGAGTAGATTACAGGTTGCCATCCTCCTTGATATTCATATTCCAAGACCCTCAAGAAAGATAACCCCTGGAATGTAAAACTGTCAAGAGTCTCATTTATCATTTTTTAAAATATATATATATTTCTCAAAGATATAGAGAAATTATTTACAAACATAAGTGGTTTTTTCCCTTGCTTTTCTTTCTTTTTGCATTTTGTTGGGAGGGAGGAAGGCTAAAAGAAAAGATGAGGCTATTTCTCTTTTGGCACTAGGGGAATCCAAAATTTATTATTTTTAGATTAGTATTTACCTTTCTGATGTCCCCCAATTTGTTCCTATTTGATAGTAACACTACAATTCTTGTTATTATCATTTCTACTAATTGTTGTTTTCTCTGGGTAATTAAAGAAAAATCTGGCTATCTAAATATCTAGTAGGTCTCCAATATGGTGCAAAGCAAACAATTATTGGAATTACAATAAGATGAATTTTTTATTGTTTATTTTTTGAGAGAGAAAGAGACTGAGTGGGGAAGGAGCTGAGAGAGAAGGAGACACAGAATCCAAAGCAGGCTCCAGGCTCTGAGCTGATCGCATAGTGTCTGACATGGCGCTTAAATTCACAGAGCTTGAGATCACAACCTGAGCCAAAGTTGGACACTCAACCAACAGAAAAGGATGAATTTCAAAAATTAAGTACAAGGTGCCTGGGTGGCTTAGTCGGTTAAGTGTCTGACGCTTGGTTTTGACTTAGGTCATGATCTCACAGTTCCCCATATTGGGCTCTGCACTGATAGTGTGGAATCTGCTTGGGATTCCATGTCTCCTCCTCTCTCTGTGCCTCCCATGCTCGTGCCATCTCTTTCTCTCTCAAAATAATAAACTTAAAAAATAAAAAAAATAGGGGCACCTGGGTGGCTCAGTTGGTTGGGCATCCGGCTTCAGCTCAGGTCATGATCTCGCAGTTCATAGGTTTGAGCCCCGGGTCGGGCTCTGTGCTGACAGCTAGCTCTGAGCCTGGAGCCTGCTTCACGTTCTGTGTCTCCCTCTCTCTTTGACCCTCCCATGCTCACGCTCTCTCTCAGAAATAAATAAAAACATTAAAAATTTTAAAAAATTAAATTATTTTAATTTAAAAAAATTAAAAAATAAAAAAATTAAGTACAATATTTGCCTTGAGGGAATTACCCTTAAATACATTAATAATGAATGATTAAAGTAGATTGTTAATTAGCAAAACAATAAAATTTGTCTTGATCATGCTTGACTCTGGAGCTTGATAATCTAAATTTTTATCTAAGGGTTTTTCTTGTAAAGCTCAGTGCATTTCTCTTGAGTTTTTGTTAATCACATAAATTACTTTATATTTACACACTAATCTAGGTGTTTCAGTAAGTATTCATTTTCCCAAATAATTTTTCCCACATGTGAAACACAAAGACACTCATTACCATTATTCTGTTTCAAAGTCTTATTACGAGGTACTCACCGAATGTAGATTGAAATTGCAGTTTTTCATTTACATAACTTTAGTTGTTTTAAGTCACTAGGACAAACAACACAACATACAGGCCAATGTTCACATTGGTCAAAATCAGTGCTATATTGATATCAGTTAGGTCTCTATAATAATAGACCTCTACCTTTGTTTATCTACCTGTACTCTTGCTAGAGAGAACCTCCCTCTCATTATTAACTGACATTGGATCTGTCCTTTGCAGCTTCTTTCCATACCTGCTAAATTGTTTGGTCTTCTAATTAGAAGTTTTTTCTTTAACATCTTTCTATATTTCTTGATGTAGTAGTTGGCTCAGTACCCTAGTTGTTTCCTTGTGTATGCATGGGAATCATTACTAGAACTATAGGGGTTATAGTGCAATAGACTTAATGTTTGTCTTCTAGTAAAATATCCTTAAAGTAATTGAAGTAGCCATCATTGTGAGTCGGAAAGCAAAGTAAAATATGAGAATAGTAACAAGTTCTCTGTAATACTTCCTTTCAGTTGAGTTTAATACCGGTATCTGTTACTTGGGAAGACTTAGTTTTCAAGTGCTTGTGGAAGCCACAGTTCAGTCCTCCTAATATGCTGACTTCTCATGGAGCATTATTCCTGCTCAATATTCATGTCACTTTACAGTTTTCTGAATGGTCAGTGACACCTGAAAGGGTCCCTCTCAGCATAAGGAGAGCCCATCTTTCCTCTGGAATACTGTTATGCATATGAAATCACCTAACAGATAATGGTGACAGATTTCTTCATGTGGATCCATCCATGTCCTTTTGTCTTTGTCTCTGGTTTCTTAGGAAGAGAGATACCCTTTTTAAATATGAAAATGATTATGAGAAGATTCATTTAAATTTGGCACAGGACAGATTCTCAGACCCAAATTTATAGGTCTGTCAAATATAAATCCAAAAGAAGAGGTACCATTCCTGAATGCCAGATTACTGTCGTTTTTTAACAAAACTAATAGTAAATCTCTAGGCCATTTTGTTGAATTGGATTTTTTTTGCAGTTGTAGTTACTGCTGTTGTTGTTGTTGCATTTGGTTCATCCATTCCATTTGTCCAAAGAACCAAAGATCAGAAAATATGAAAATAAGTAATAGAAATCTATACACACTTTCAAAATTTCTAGACTATAGTAGGAATAATTCTCCCATTTGATTCAGTAGATCAAAATTCCCCAAAGTAGGAATTTCGTGTATTAAGAGCTCTTAACACACTCTTAAGTTCTCTTAATACATTCTTACCACTGTCTGATAATCAGCTTTTGAAGAGGGAAAGACTTCAGATCATCTGAACATCATATATTCCATAACTAAACCAAGTTTCTTTCCTTGTATGGGCAGTGATTCTGTGAAACACAACTGCCACCAGGTTCCTTGTGAAGTTGATGGGCAACTTCCTGCAAATGCCTTAGGAGTGGACTATAAAAAATTCTGACGTCTAGAATTTCTTTTGTGTGTTTTGAATACTTTTATCTTTTTGGTAGTTATATTAAGAATCTAGGTACTCAGATGGTTGTATAGGTGACACAGCAATTTTAACCAAGCAAATAAGACTGTGGTCTTATTTCATCAGATAATTCCTAGTACTCATTGAATTATTTTTATCCTCTTTCTATAAATCTGTTCATTTCCTTTTGTGAGATTTTTTTTTACATAAGGAAAACGTTTTATTGTGTTAAAAGTGGGGCTTCTAAGTTTGGAATCTGCCATATTTTGACAATTTTTTTTCTGTTTTTAAGTTTGTCAGCAAAAGTATTGCCTTTAGAAATGTTATTCTGCCCTCCGTGAACTCTACAATGCTTTACTGATATCTAAACAGGCAGTTAGTTATAAAGCGTCTCACAAATCAGCAATGAATTCTCTGTGAGACATTTTAGTTTGCATCAAAGTCAAGAATCCCTTGTTGCTTTTTTCTTCTATGTTTCCTGTTGCATGACAGACACCAAACTCACTGTGTGTGTGTGTGTGTGTGTGTGTGTCTGTGTGTGTAATAATCTTTAAATTGTAAACCAACAGTTTTAGTTCCTATATTTGCCATAAATTCAGCTACTTGTACCTACTTTATTTCAGACGAAGTATAAGCTTTTAGAACTTCAAGGGAAATAACCACAGCATTGGATAACTTAAGTTGGCAATTGTTGTCCCAAGGATGTGACTCATAAACACTGCCATGTTCCTGTTCCAAATACAGATATATCAGACATATTCAGTGAGGGACTAGTTTCTTCTATTGGCATGATACAATCATGATCCTCCATTTGATCAGCATATGGTTAAAAAATAAAACAAAACAACAACAATAAAAAATGCAGCAAGCTTTAGGCAACTGTGTCTCCTAAGTACATACCGGTATTAGAAAATGATGCTTGGGGTGTCTGGGTGGCTTATTCAGTTAAGTAACTGACTCTTGATCTTGGCTCAGGTCATGATCTCACAGTCCGTGAGATGGAGCCCCATGTTGGCATTGGAGTCTGCACTGACAGAGTCCAATCTGACAGTGCAGAGTCTTCTTGGGATTCTCTACCCTCTCTCCCACTTCTATGCATGCACAAGCACTCTCTCAATCACTCTCTCAAAAATAAATAAACATTAAAAAATAATGCTCATTCATAGCTTGTCTGAAGTGCACTGACAAATGCTGGGTCCTATGCACTTGTAAGGTAGCAGCTGTCCAATAACCCAAGGTACGGCTCAAGCTTTTCCCAAGTGCGGCTTGTTGACCTGCTTGGAGCATCCAGACATTCCCAGTGTCACTGTTTTCAGAAGGAAGGCATATACCATTGGTCTCTAGTCTATATACAGCTTTGGAATTAAAATTTCACTAGCAGCACGTTTATTTAATGACCAAGAAAAAAAAGTCTTTCAGAATCTGGAATTTCTAAGCTAAGAGCAAGACCTAATAGCCAGTTTCAGTTCAAAATCTCTTCAGTTCCTGGGAACTATCCTAGAATCTGGAGAATTACCACGCAGTTGCTCTGTCAGTCATTTGGCTGCTTCTGCAAAAGCTGGGATCCACTGTCTACAGTATCTTACTAGTCCTCAAATTGCCTATCTGGGTTTTTGTTTGTTTGATTGCTTTTATTTTTTGTTGTTGTTTTGTTTTTAGTAGGCTATCACATTTGCAAGCTCCCGGATTATAACACTGACTGTGTTAATTAGCTGATCCCTTAATTGTAATACTTGTTGCCTTTAACAGATGTCCTAAATATTTTACTTCACTTTGGCAATATTGTAATGTGTCTAATGAGGTCTTATGCCCCTGTGAAGCAAAGAATCGTAGCCAAATTTGAAGTATCAGTTTTGCATTACTATTTTATTTCTCAGGGTATCAAGAAATCATCTACATAATAAATAATTCATGGATCCTTCTGGTGGGACAAATTTCTATAAGTCTCCCTGTGAAAGACTAGATAAAATAAGAAGAGTACTGAAACTTGGCGGGATACTCTGCCATAAATCCTGAACTCCTTCCTAAACAAGATCCAGTATAAGACTTTGAATCATTCACACAGATGAACTTAATAGGTGTATTCAGAACATCTCATCCTAAAACACCAGAATACACATTTTTCTTGAGCACATATGGAACACACTCCAGAATAGATCCCATACTGGTTCACGAGTCAGGCCTCAATAAGTACAAAAGAAGATCAATATCATGCCATGCATATGAAACTTGAAATCAACCACATGAAAAAAATTAGAAAGACCACAAATACTTGGAGATTAAAGAATATCCTACAAAATAATGAATGAGTTAACCAGGAAATTAAAGAGGATATTTTAAAAGTATATGGAAGCCAATGAAAATGAAAACATGAAAGCCAAACCTTTGGGATGTGACAAAGAGGTCATAAGAGGGAAGTGTATAGCAATCCAGGCCTTCTTATAAAAGGGAGAAATGTTCCAAATACACAATATAATCTTATACTTAAGGGAGTTGGAAAAATAATAGCAAATAAAGCCCAAACCAACAAAATAAGGAAAATAATAAAGATTGGAGCGGAAATCAATGATCTCAAAATCAGAAAGCAATAGAAGAGATCAATGAAACTAGGAGCTAATTCTTTGAAAGAATTAACAAAATTGATAAGCACTTAACCAGATTTATCAAAAAGAAAAAGATCCAAATAAATAAAAGCATGAGTAAAAGAGTAGCGATCATATCCACCATCACAGAAATACAAACAATAATAGAATATTATAAACAATTATATGCTAACACATTGTGCAATCTGGAAGAAATGGATAAATTCCTAGAAACACATAAACTACCTAAACTGAAGAGGAAGAAATAGAAAGTTGAACAGACTCATAACCATTAAAGAAATTGAATCAGTAATAAAAAATTTCCCAACAGTCAAGAGTCCAGGATTGAGTGGCTTTCCAGGGGGAATTCTACCAAATATTTAAAAGAGAGTTAATACCTATTCCTTTGAAGCTGTTCCGGAGAGGGAGGGAGAGGGAGAGAGACAGAGACAGAGACAGACCAGGAAAACTTCCAAACTCATTCTACAAGGGCAGAATTACCTTGATTCCAAAACCAAATAAAGATCCCACTAAAAAGTAGAATTACATACCAATCTCCCTGATGAATATAAATGCGAAAATTCTCAAAAAAGATACTAGCAAATTGAATCCAATAATACATTAAAGGAATAATTCACCACGATCAAGTGGGAATAATTCCTGGTATGCAGGGCTGTTTCAGTATCTGCAAATAAATATGATACATCATATTAATGAAAGAAAGTATAAGAACCACATGATCCTCTTAATAGTTACAGAGAAAGCATTTGACAAAATACAGCATCCTTTCTTGATAAAAACCTTCAAGAAAGTAGGATCGAAGGAATATCCCTCAACATCATAAAGTCCATATACAAAAAAACCTACGGATAATATCATCTTAATGGGAAAAAAATGAGAGCTTTCCCCCTAAGGTCAGGAACATGACAGGAATGTCTAGTCTCACCACTGCTGTTCAGGATAGTGCTGGAAGTCCTAGCCTCAGCACTCAGACAACAAAAAGAAATAAAAGCATCCAAATTGGGAAGGAAGAGGTCAAATATTTACTCTCTTCAGATACCATGATACTCTATGTGGAAAACCTGAAAGACTCCACCAAAAAACTGCTAGAACTGATACAAGAATTCAGCAAATTTTCAGGATATAAAATCAATGTACAATCAGCTGCACCTCTATATACCAAAAATAAAGCAGCAGAGAGAGAAATCAAGGAATTGATCCCATTTACAGTTGTACCAAAACTCACAAACTACCTAGGAATATATCTAACTGAAGAGGTAAAAGATCTCTATGCTTAAAACTATAGAAAGCTTATGAAATTAATTGAAGACACAAAGAAATGGAAAAACATTCCATGCTCCTAGATTGGAAGAGCAAAGATTGTTAAAATGTCAATACTACTCAAAGCAATCTATATATTCAGGGCAAGCCCTATCAAAATAACACCAGCATTCTTCACAGAGCTAGATCAGACAATTCGAAAATTTGTATGGAACTACAAAAGACCCCAAGTAGCCAAAGTAATGTTGAAAAAGAAAACCAAAACTGGAGGCATCACAATTCCAGACTTCAACCTATATTTCAAATCTGTCATCATCAAGACAGTATGGTACTGGCACAAAAGCAGACAAAAATATCAGTGGAACAGAATGGAAAACCAGGAAATGGACCCACAAACATATGGCCAACTAATCTTTGACAAAGCAGGAAAGAATATCCAATGAAAAAAGACAGTTTATTCAGCAAATGGTCTTGGGGCATCCAGACAGCTGCATGCAAAAGAATGAACCTAGACCACTATCTTAACACCATACAGAAAAATAAGCTCAAAATGTACAAAAGGCTTAAAGGTAAGACAGGAAACCATCAAAATCCTGGAGGAGAATACAGGCTGCAACCTCATGGACCTCCACTGCAGAAACTTCTTACTAGAAATCTCTGGAGGCAAGGAAGACAAAAGAAAAAGGGAACTGAGACCTCATCAAGATAAAAAGGTTCAGCACAGAGGCACCTGGGTGGCTCAGTTGGTTCAGTGTTCAACTCTTGGTTTCAGTTCAGAAACTTGGAATATTCTCTCTCTTTCTCTCTCTCTCTCTCAAAATGGGTAAATAAACTTAAAAAAATGAGACATTCTTTATAAAAGAAAAAAAGGTTTAACAGCTAAGGAAAAAAATCAATAAAATGAAACAGCAACCAACAGAATGGGAGAAGATATTTGTAAATGACATATTTGATGAAGAGTTAGTATCCAAAATTTGTAAAGAATTTATCAGATTCAACATCCAAAAAACAAATAATCCAGTGAAGAAATGAACAGACACATTCCAAAGAAGACCACCAGATGGCTAACAGACATGTGAAACATCACTTATCATTAGGGAACTACAAATCAAAACACAATAAGATACCACCTCAAACCTGTCAGAATGGCTAAAATTAACAACTCAAGAAACAACAGATATTGCCAAGAATATAGAGAAAGGGCATTCTCTTGCACAATTGACGTGAATGGAAACTGGTATAGCTACTCTGGAGAACCAGTATGGAGGCTCCTCAAAAAATTTAAAAATAAAGCTACCCTAAGACTCAGCAATTGCACTACTAGTATTTATCCAAAAGATACAAAAATGCTGATTCAAATGGGCACATGCACCCCAATGTTTATAGCAGCACTATTAACAATAACAAAATAATGGAAAGAACACAAATGTCTATCAACTGATGAGTAGATAAAGAGAATGTGGTATATTTATACAATGGACTATTACTTGGTGATCAAAAAGAATGAAATCTTGCCATTTGCAGCAACATGGATGGAACTGGAGTGTTTCTAAGTGAAATAAGTCAGAGAAAGATAAATGTAAGATTTTATTCAGTGGAATTTAAGAAACAAAGCAGATGAATATAGAGGAATGGATGGAAAAATAAGATAAAAAGAGAGAGGGAGACAAACCATAAGAGACTCTTAAATACAGGGAACAAACTGAGGGTTGCTGGAGGGGCATTGGTTGGGGGGATGGGCTAAATAAGTGATGAGCTAAATAAGGAGAGCACTTGTTGGAATAGGCACTGGGTATTAAATATAAGTGATATAAATCACTAAATTCTACTCCTGAAATCATTATTACACTATATGTTAACTTAGATTTAAATTTTAAAAAATAAAAAACATAACTGTAAGTCATCCACTAGAGGAAAAAATGAAAATAAAAAAACTGAATATAGATCAACTACAGAGAAAAAGTTTAGAGATGATGGTACCAAAATCAGAATAGGTACAAGGTTACGAACTACAGTAGTTATTAGAGCAACACATTTATTTACTAAGATCTTTAATGAATTCATACAATGGATAAGTGGTGACCATCTTAAGTAAATTTACCTCCCTTCAAGGGAAGCATGAAAGAATTACAGAGTAAATTCCCTTTTTACTTCTTGTTTTCTGATTTTTAGACATAAATATTTTAGTCTTTCTAAATGAACATTTGAGAAAGGATATTATGTTATACATGGCTATGGCTAATCATTTTACTTAGCTATTTTTAGTAGTTTTATATATCAAATTAAACCAGTATCATTATTTGTCAGGGCCCAAAGTAATATTGATTTCCTTTCATTCAGGACATTTTCCCCAACATAGTGTGAGATTGAACTCTATACCATACCTCTTTTCTTTCAGAAAGGACAAAATAACTAAATTAGATGCCTTCCTCCCTAATCTCCCAGGGAACTCTGTAAGCATCCCATCTGGAGGACAAAATATGAATGGAGGTCTTTGTATAGCAAATGTCTCCCCATTTGGTTTACAGATGAGTCAGGAGAAAGAAAGCATGTTCCTCTGTTAGAGGGAACTATTTCTATGAAAACTACAGGAAAAAAAAGAAAACTAACAAAGAAAAAAAGTAGAAGCCTTATGAAAATACCAAATAATATTGATTTATCATCATTCCAAACACAAAATAATTATGAAACCGATAACCCCAGTATTTACCCGAAAAGACAAGGATAGGGTAGCATAAAAATATCGAAACATTTTTCACCGTTTCCTACCCCTGAGGTTCCTTCAATCCATCAATCTAAGCCATTGACAATTATTTTCTAGCTGAGAATGTTATCCTCCTGGGATTTCCTGAATCCCTTGTTCTTGCTGTTTCTGAATTTGCCAGGGTCTCTTTCTACTATCCATCTTCCAGTGTCCTGGCCTCTTGTGATAATGATATACGGTGTTTGTTTCTTCTTTTTCTGCCTTCAGAGGATACCAGACTAAGGATTATATTGAGTAAATAGTTCTGACTCAGCAGTTAATCTGTGTTTTTGTTTTCATTTCTACTTGTCTCTGTTGTCCTTAAACTGAGCAGCTGCTGCTAATATTTGAATAATAGTCTGGCTTTGCTATCCTACCACCTTTTCAGTAACTTGAGTTTGAATAGTTGTCATGAGAACACAGAGGAAAGGAAAAAAAAAAAAACTTTAGTAATATCAGCAGGTGAATAAGGCAGGTGAATTACCTAGGAGACCTGGGGAGCCTCTCAGTGGCATCAGCTCTGCTGGCAATTGGAATAGGAAGGGCTGATTTCCTTCCTATTGAGATGAAAACAATGTAGAGTTTATGATGTTGAGTTTTTCTCTGTGCTACTATTTTTCTACCTAATAATTCTGTTTACCTATTTCCAAATGTCCAATGTAACTACTGTCCAACTGATTGCCCTCATGTAGGGGCACAGTATTATACCCCAAGTTCTCAACTATTCTCTGATCACATCTCTTTCATTTCTACTTCATTGCTACGTGATGCATTGATGTCTCAAATGATTTCTGTAGAAGAAACTGGGCTAATATATGAAGTGAACTGAGAGCTAGGGCATGAGATACAACAATGTATGTCCCCCAACTAAGCAAGTAATTCATTACCAGCTAAAGATATTGTGTACCCATCCCCTTTTGCAGATAGATTCATAAATGAAAAACCACATTCATCTAAAAGATCATTTTCCTCCTTCTTCCTTGATTTGAGGAATGGACAGAAGTAACATATGCAGCAGGATAAAAGAGTGCAGGGAAACCAGGAAAAGGAGGGGGGTTCCGTAAAGAAAAATTAATCTTAATTTTTACTTTTCTATTTTTCTCAAGATTTTCTTCTGGTTATCTAATTTTTAACTTTGCTGTTAGAATAATTTACATCATCAGGGGCGCCTGGGTGGCTTAGTCGGTTAAGCGTCCGACTTTCGCTCAGGTCATGATCTCGCGGTTCGTGGGTTCGAGCCCCGCGTCGGGCTCTGTGCTGACTGCCAGCTCAGAGCCTGGAGCCTGTTTGTCTGTGACTCCCTCTCTCTTTGACCCTCCCCTGCTCACGCTGTCTCTCTCTCTCTCTCTCTCCCCCCTAGAAATAAATAAAACATTAAAAAATTTTAAAAAAAAAAGAATAATATTCATCATGAAAATACCTGCATTCTATTTATTTTAGACAAATCTTTTCTAAGTACTCCCATAAATACCTTATTTCATCCAAATCAAAGGCACCATCCTTAGGCTGCTGCCAAACTAGATTCATATATGTTTACCTATCCCAAATGTGATGGATATATATACTCATTTTTGAGAAAGACCCCCAGGATGCATTCCTGGCTTACCATATTTTTATACCATCAAAACTAATGGTGGTCTTCACTGGTTTTAAGAGCCTATATTACCAATGATTACTTGACCATAAAATCTTGAATTTGGAGAGTATGTTTTGTCTGGCTCCTATTTCAAAAAGCACAGGGCAAAAAGAAAGACCTTTTATAGTTTGAAGCCTCTTACTTGATTTGTTATATTGCCCAAAAAAATCTCAGCTGGCCCGCTCAAATTGGGAACTGTCAGACCAATTCCATCCTCTCAAGTTGTTGACGAAATATAATAAAAAATAAAATCTCCTGCCAGTCCAATAAACCTACCCACAAAATAAAAGAACAAAACCATTTTTGTCACTGAATAAGCATTAAGCCAGACTATGATGTACACCACGGGTTAATCTGCTGAAGAGATTATGAAGACCAAAAGAAATCTCACCCTATTATATAGCCAGACAGATAAAATCGATTGCATACATGCTGTTTTTTTGTCCAAAGGAACTATAAAACTTCTAATGTCTTTGTAACTAGCAGAAGATACTACTTGGAATCAAGTGCCTAGACTACACTCCCCCTGGAGTGTCACCCTACTGGATGTTCACAGTTTGAATAGACTTCTCAAAGATCCCCCTAGAAAGACACCTGTAAAATTTACAGTTGGCAAAAGACTCATTTGGCTTTTAAAATATTTAAATATACCTCAGAGAGATAGAGAAGCAGTTTATTTTTTTTTAAATGTTTTTAATTTATTTCTGAGAGAGAGAGAGAGAGACAGCGTGAGCAGGGGAGGGTCAGAGAGAGAGAGAGGGAGACACAGAATCTGAAACAGGCTCCAGGCTCTGAGCTGGCAGTCAGCACAAAGCCCGACGCGGGGCTCGAACCCACAAACCGCGAGATCATGACCTGAGCCGAAGTTGGACGCCCAACCGACTGAGCCACCCAGGTGCCCCTAGAGAAGCAGTTTAAAAATACTATTTCTCTAAGAAAATGCTGAAAGAAAAGTTCATGGAGGCTATTTTTTTCTTTGGGCACTAGGAAAAAATTAAAGGTTTTTAGTATGTATTTAACACTGCAATATATATATTTGATGTAGCTACAGCTAGTGAAATATTTTTTGCGTAAATATGTGTAATATATTATTAAAATAGTGATTTCTGTAATGGAAAAAAATAATCTTTCCCTCTGATTTCTGAAGATTTTATGGTTATGTCCTTTCATTTGAACTAAAACATTATTTCATCTTAAGTTTATTTATATAAAAATTAAAATTAGTACTGGTTAATAAAACTACGTGTCAAATTCTGATATATTTTCATTATTATATTTATTCCTACATTAGTCCTATCACCTTCTAACTTTTATAGATAAGGAAATTGAGATTGCTGAAATTAAATAGTGAATACAATATAACGTTCTTTCAGTGGTAGGTAATTTATATTACATGTAAGAGTGACAAATATGCAATTATAATTCATTAATGTCCATAGACATCCTTCACCACCTTGTCTTTACTGTCTTGATTTATTACTGAGAGTAGTTGGATTATTTAAAAGAAAGAATTAAGTCACTACCATTTTGTGACTAATCTTGAATAAAGAGATAGTAAATCAGTTCCAATTATTTTCCTGACTCTTCTATGCTATTACTTTAGAAAATTTATTTAAATTAACTTAGATTGACTAATTTTGGCTAGAAATAGGTTAAACAATGTCTACATCTCAGAATACATTTGATATATAGTAAAATACGTTAATGTTCCTGAAACATTTTAAGTGATCAATAAATGTCTGTTTCCTCCCACTTAATATTTAATTAATATCACCTACCCCCATACCCGACTAGTTTCACTTCAAGGTAGTCATCACATTACACTTTGAAGTCAAGTAACATTCTATTCCTAAGGTTATCTTTCTTTTATTAAAAAAAATTCCGTTTATTTATTTCGAGGCAGAGAGAGAAAGAGCTTGGAGAAGGGTTAGTGAGAGAGGGAGAGAAAGTGAATCTCAAGCAGGCTCCACACGTAACAGCACAGAGCCTGATGCAGGTCTCAAACTCACAAACTATGAGATCATGACCTAAGCTGAAATCAAGAGTCAGATGTTTAACCGACTGAGCCAACCAGCCACCTTTCTCTTCCATCCACAATATAGCAGTGATAGTACCTATATGAGGGCCTGCAAGTGTTCTTTGTTTTCATACAGAAGGCAGGTCCAATGACACTATCTCAGTGATTCATCCAGAAGTACAAAATCTTTGATATTTTTGTCAGGTATAACAAATACACATTTATTTTTTTTCTTTACTCTTTCCAGTACAGAGTTATCTAAGTTATTTTCTGTGTTATTATAGTTGAACAATCCTATATGAATGAATAAACTAGGAATTTCTTTAGTTGTCTGAGGAAAAAGCTGAGTTAACCATGGCCATTCTTTTTTCCTGCAACACCTCTTTGGTGATCAGTTTATCACTGACATGATGCTTTGTGTTTCATGATATTCTCATGGTCCTCATGGTGAAGGAATCAAAATTCTTCCACTAAATGCTTCACCATGAAGGCATAGACTCTCAATTTTACGGTACAACATGGCAGTTAAAATTTAATTTGAGCTATTTCCTCTTTTTGGCAAAAAAATAAAAAATAAAAACTGGTGGAAGGGACAAAGATGTGTCAAAGGGCACAAGTTGGTTATCTATAAGAAGGTGTTCTGGCATCAACTACATGCCACTTCTAGTTACACATATTTGGCCCAACTTTAGACACATAGGCATGTCTCAGGGAAAAGGAAATGAAATGTAAATCTTACTCAGAGAAGAAATAGACCCCATAAGCAGTTCTATGGAGAGAGACAGAACTGATACCTGGTAACAAGTTGGCATATCTGCCACAAAAATGGTATTAATTTTTTCTTGAAATGATGGTCTATCCAATACTTTTTATGACCACTTCTTTATTATTCATCCTAGTATACTTATGGCTTTGTTAGAGAACTCTAGCCATGTTTAACCATGTACCTTTATCATTCACTTCTGTTTTTTTTTTTTTAAGATTTTTCATTTATTTTGAGAGATAGAGAGCAAGCAGGGAGGAGCAGAGAGAGAGAACCCGAAGCAGGCTCTGCCTTGTCAGGGCAGAGCCTGATGTGAGGCTCCATCTCACCAACCCTGAGATAGTGACCTGAGCTGAAGTTAAGAGCCATAAGCCCCACTGACTGAGCCACCCAGGTGCCCCTGTCATTCACCTGTTATTACATTACCCTATCTTAGTTCTTTGTAGAATATGAATAACAGACTCATATTTTCCACATGGGAATTTGATGATTCATTCATTTTCTTTGCTTTTTTGTTCCTTCTCAGAAGAATGCAGGCTTTCTGTGAAGAGAAAAGTATCTGCCTTGTTCAGAGATGAATTTCAAGATCTTCAAATACTGCTTGGCATATAATAGGTATTGAATAAACACAAGTAGATTGGATACATGCATATAAAGTCAACTACTTCCAAATATTTTTAAACACTTTAGACTCAATGTAAACTACCACCTACCTGTTTTATGCCTTAACCACCTCAAGTATTTTAGGAATACATTTCATTAGAAATTATAAATATATTTCCATTATATGAGGAGAAATTTAATGGTTTTTCACACTCCTACCTTGAAGCAAGATAAATGGAAACAATACAGACAAAAAAACCATGAAAAATTATATAATTTCTGTAAAAACATTTTTATTTTCAGAGTATTAATTCACACACAAGAGAAAATGCTACTTTGAGGATACTTGGTGCATTTTTTTCATCAAGCTGAAAAACTGTTCCATTTCACCATAAGGACAACATAAGCTTAAATTTAGTTATAGCTAATAGATCATTTTGCACAACATTAAGCCTGCAAATGCTTTTAAGAATTTCTGATGCTGTAGTACTTTTAAACAACTGTGATGCAATTAATCTCTACTGGGTATGGGTAATAGAGGCACCATTCAGGCAGTTATACAGAAAATATAGAAATAGTTAGCAAAATGAATTAGAATTGAAAGAAACCTGTGGAAAAGGAAAATAATTTTGGTTTGGATAATTCCACAGCACAACTTCTCTTGTTTCATTTCCAAACTGATACAAGTAGAGAGAAAACTTTATATATGACACACAAACCAAGTTTGTTTGGTTATTTCATGATTCTATGGCCAGCTTTCGAGATTATTATATTGTGTAAATTACCTCCTTGATGTAAACTATTTTCTTTCTTTAAGCTACATTTTTCTTGTTTTAGTTGGTGTACATCATTTTTTCTTATGTTCAAGATGAGAAGGATAAGTTCCCTGCCACTTCAATTTGGTGATTCCTTTATAGATTACTGACCTACTACCCAATTTCCATCAGCATCTCACTTGTCTTTTGAAGTAATGCTATCCTGTGGCCCATACAGCCTGTTTTTAACCTTTGAATCTTCATCTGAAATACTCTTGCCATACTATTTGATTTTAATTTTTCCTAATTAGAATCAGATATTGTGAAACATTCAAGAGTATATTTAAAACATTTCAGAATAAACTACTTCAGGTTTTAAAGGGTTCAGTACTTGAGAAAATGTGAATTTACTAGTTCAGTCGTCAGCACCTTTTTCCATTACATAATTTTAAAAAATACAATATATAATAGTAACTCTGTCCGAATTAGGGATTCTTTGTGCCATTTTAGAGTGGGTGGTTTCTTAAAAATGACAAAGCCTAGTGGGAAACATTTCAAACTATGGAAAGCAGCTTCTGGTATGTTTTGTTACAGGGCACTTCAGATCATTTGCCTGGCTCTATCTCTTTGGTCACTTCCTCTAAACAAATTGGATTTCCTTGAGGAGCTTGGCCTGTGTGCAGCTGATAAGTAGTGCAGCAGGCTATCCTCGTATTTGGTATTCCTCCTAGAACTTTGACTTGTTTCTTTTCATCCAATTTTCTGGTTGTTATAGTTTGCACTGATGGTTTTCCTTGTCTGCCTCTCTTTTCCCTTTCACTGGAATACAATTTCTTGTCCTTTTCTGTGCTTAAATAATAAGTTGCTTTGTCAAGCAGTACTAATATGCTGTCTCCAGTCAGATTCCTTGGAGTGACTCATCTTGTATAAAGGCATTTTATGTTGCTTGCCTCCAAAAATATAGATAAATAACTATAAAATCTGCAGGAACGTGGATTAGAGTTTAGCATAAAATGCAGTGGGAAAAAAAAGCCACATTAACTCCATAAGATTGTTTGCATTTCTGCATTTAGTAAGTTAAACTTGTATTTGAGGTTACAAAAATCATAAGAGATTAATGTTCACCAGTTCACGGATTTACAAATTAGGAGGAATCATGTGTGATTGTAATAAACAACAATGAAAAAGCTCTCCAAAGAAAAGTGCAGTAAAGTGAATATGATAACAAATCTTATCTGTGGCTAGTTCTTTATATTAATGAAGTCCCTAGGATGAAGAAAGTAGGATGTTTGGAGTTGGCAATTCTGGTTATTATCAGACATATTTATTTGAATTAATGAGCATGGAAACAGGATTTCCATCAAAGGATTTAAAATAGTAATTATAAACATTGCATTATTCAGCATAACGCTGGGATTGATGAGGCTAAATAAAGGTTATATGTAAACCTTTCACAATGTTTAGGATCAGCTCCAAAGGTCAAATAAATTTGCATTAAAATATGTTATAAATAATTTAATACCAAAATACAATCAAAACAATAAAAAGGACAAATGGATAGCTTCTCCTCTGTATATGTGAATCAATCCACTGCAAGAGTGGGAAAGTGACGAGGTCAGTTCTATGCAAAATACTTTATAGAATTAGCTTAAAAACCACAATATTGTGCATTTCAAATAATAAAAATATACACAGCAATGAATCACAGGAGGAAATATATATTTTGTTTGTTTTATGTGTTTATTTTGGATTATCTAAAGAAAAGCCACATATACTAGCAAAGATTGTTTAAATAGTTTAATCAACCATAACTAAAATATCTTACTTTTAAACTAGGCAATTTTCCAAAGACTATAATGCCAGTGAAATATTGGTATGTCAACTCTACTTTTTCCTACAGGGTAACATTTTAGTAAGCCTGATAAATTGTATCATTAAAGAAATTGACCTAGATAATTATTTTCTTGCTCTTTTTTATGCTGCTTTCTCTGCTATGGTACATAGATGGCAAAATTTAAAATTCAGTTAACCTCAGATAATATTTAAAAAGCAAACACAGATTTAATTCAATTTGTTCCTTCTAAGCGGTTTTCATTACATACTCACTGTAATTCTTGCACTAATATTAGAGCAATGTAGAATAAAACATACTGATGCTTATCCAAATGCTTTTCATGCTTTGAGAATTGTAGTTTATCATGGTGAGTGTTAAAATACTAAGATTATAAAAACCAAAAATAAAAACAAAAGCACTAAAACAAATAAGCAAGAAAGGAAACCCTGATGTTTAAAAAATGAGATATACTGGGGCACCTGGGTGGATGGTTGGTTAAGTGCCTGACTTCAGCTCAGGTCCTCATCTTATAGTTCATGGTTTCGAGCCCCATGTCCAGCTCTGTGCTGACAGCTCAGAGGCTAGAGCTTCCTTTGGATTCTTTGTTTCATCCCTCTGCCCATCCCACTCATGCTCGGTCTCTGTTGAAAATAAATAAGCATTACAAAAACATTTAAACTCGAGATATAATTGACACATAACATATAAATTTAAGGTATACATCATGTTGATTTTTTAAAAAATCTTA
The DNA here is from genome assembly GCF_003009895.1 of Hyaena hyaena. NCBI lineage: Eukaryota > Metazoa > Chordata > Mammalia > Carnivora > Hyaenidae > Hyaena > Hyaena hyaena. Next base: position 584,494 of record NW_024081497.1, on the reverse strand, counting down.
TTTGAGAGACGGAGCATGTGTACATGTGTGTGCAGGGGGTGGGGGAATGGGGCAGAGAGAGAATTCCAAGCAGACTCTGTCTTGTCATCTAGGATCCCAAGGCAGGGTACAATCCCAGAAACCTGAGATCATGACCTGAGTCAAATTCAAGAGTCAGAGGCTTACCTGACTGAGCCACCCAGATGCCCCCATTCTGATTTTTGTGGTGGGAACAATTAAGATCTAGTCTCTTAGGAACTTTGAAGTTTATAATATAGTAGTAGTAACTATAATCACTATACTTTGCATTAGATCATCAGGACTTGTTTATCTATTGTTTGCAAGTTTGTATCCTTAAACAACATCTCCCCAATTCCCCAACTCCTCAGTCCCTGATAACCACCATTCTACTCTGTTTCTAGGAGTTCTGCTTTTTGTTAGATTCCACATTATCAGGGAGAACATATAGTACTTGTCTTTCTCTGTCTCACTTACCTCACTTAACATCACACCCCCAGTTCCATCCATGTTTTCACAAATGGCAAGATTCTTTTATTTTTTCTGCCATGGATGAATAATATTCTGTTGTGTGTGTATGTATGTGTGTATAGCACATCTTTACCCATTAACCTACTGACAGATACTTGATGTTGTTTCCGTATCTTGGCTATTGTGAATAATACTACATCAAACACAGGAGTGCATGTATCTTTTGATATTATGAGAGAACTCAGATTTTTAAATAAGTTATTTTATTTTTTTAAATAACATGTATTTATTTTGAGGGGGGAGGGAAAGAGAGGGAGAGAGAATTCCAAGCAGCCTTTACACTTTCAGTACAGAGCCCAGCATGGGGCTCAAACTCACAAACTGTGACATCATAACCTGAGCCAAAATCCAGATTTGGGGCCTAACTGGGCCACCCAGGTGTCCCTAAACAAGTTCTTTTAAATGCTTAGGTAGTTGGAAAATACGGTATTCTTAAGGGAGCAAATAAGCTAAATGTCTGCTTATACTACATCAAAAATTAAACTATTTCTATACAATCTGTCTATATAAATGTTGGATTAGCTTTCCCTTTTTGAGCTTACAGATTTAAATGTTTACCCCAAATCTATACAAGTATGTATAACAAAGCACTGAGACTACTTGAAATTTATTTTCAGTCACCAAAATATATTAAGTATCTACTTTATGTCACATGATATGCTAGCCTTTAGTGATAAAGCAGTGTGTAAGACTTTTTTCCCTAACTCATTTAGTTTTCTGTTCAATGCTTGGGACACAATATTTTTGTTTGTTTTCCAAAAATGAAGTTAAAACTATAGTAGAGAAAATGATAATCTATGGAAGCACCAAAAAAGTAGAACTAGGCTCATTTGAAATAATAAGTGATACTCAATCTGAGGCTGCAAGGTGAAGGAAAGGATTGAATGATCACTCACAATATAGAGAGAGGATGTGCAAAGTCCCTGCAGCAATAAAGACCATCAGAGAAGGGGATCAAAGCAGCTAAAGATTAATGAATGAGGCAGAGTTCCATGAAATTAAGTCGAGATGAAGCAAGAGAGTCTTTCTGCTAGGCATGTTGAAATTCATTCTACATTTAATAGGAATAGAGTGAGTGGTATTATGTGAAAGAGCGACAAGAATAAATTTGCTTTTTAAAAATATCACTCTTGCTGTCATTTGGAGAAGAGAGCAGAGGTGACAAGTTTAATGGCAATGAGGAGGTCATTTAGGAGTTTATTCAAATGGTCCAGATGAGAGATGGTGGTGTTGTGTTAAAAAGCAGAAAATATCTGCCCAGATGGGCAGCTTAAATATTTTTATATTGTATAATTTGTGTAATCCACATATTGTACATCAATCATGTCTTTTTAAAACTGTGTACTATTGTTTTCATTATACTAAGTATAAATATACTTTGCACAAATAGATTGTTATGACAAGCTTTAACATAAACATATTTTGAAAATTGAATTATATTTTCTATAAGCCAGAAGATCTAGTATATGAAGGAAGAATATATATTTAAAGATACAGATATACTTTTAAAATATACATATCATTTTTAGTGTATCAATTTAAGTCTTAGGTATAAATTCTCTTTTACATATTTTATATCATTTTATTTAACATATGCATTTTAATAAGGTTTCTTTTTAATGTTTTTTTTTTAAATTTATTTTTGAGAGTGTGAGCAGGGGAGGGACAGAGAGAGAGGAAGACACAGAATCTGAAGCAGGCTCCAGGCTTTTAATTATCAGCAGAGACTGACATGGGGCTCGAACCCACAAATTGTGAGACCATGCTCCAATAAGGTGGTTTTTTTTTTTATAAGATAGATATATCTGTATGAAAAAGTCTGATTTGGGCCCAACTAATATTTACTCACTTAAGCATATAGAAATGCTAGGGTTTTCCTACTGATTTACTGATATATCTATTAATTTACTAATAAAAACTTGTCATTTTTAGAACTTTTAAAAATAAACCTTAGAACTCAACTTGTCAAAATGCCAAGTATAACATAAACAGAAAAAAAACAAAACAAAACATGGGTATTAGAGTATTCTAATTCCCAAATCTAAGTAAGAGAGCTTTCCACTTAACCCGTTTAGAGGTTTGTTTGTTTTTTTTAATTTGATACAGGAGATTTTTCCATCCAGTAATCAGCTATGTCCCATAAATCTATTTTTTGCAAAAATCAAAAGCTAAAGTAAAATACTATATACTTTAAAATATGTTATCACTTTCAAATAACAATGAATTGTCCATTACTCAATGTACTCTTTGAAATAAAATATATATATGTATATATATATATATATATTTCTTGTAAGTCATACATTATTGGATTTGAATATTAATTCCTCAACAAGCAGTTGATAATTTAAAAAAAATATCAAGTGTGCCTAATAGAAAAGATATGGTTTTGGTTGTACGATGAGATAAACACTATGCAATGAAATGGAAATGAGGTTGCTTTGGTTGTGTGTCCTCAAAAATAATATCAAACAACTTTGTTCCTTTTTTCCCTTTTTAAAATGGAAACAATAATACATGCTTTGAAAAACTGGTAAAAGGTTTTAAAATATACTTTGTTATATTTACAAAGATGTAAAGGGATTATATAACATTAAATTAATGATAGCTGTAATTAATACGCTAAATTCCAGATTTCATTTTCTTAATTTTATCCTTTTCATACAAATATTATGTATAAAGCCTTTCAATATTATGTCCCAAATTATGTTTAGTATTTGATTATTCATCTGTTCAATGTTTAAAACAAATTTGGCCATTTATCTTCTTGTCTGGTGTTGGAGTCTTATTTTTTAATGATATAGTTCAATTTTTAACTTCAGAAAATTTTGTTTTGAATCAGATTTTGATTCTTTATTTTCTAGAAATGTTTCTGTGTGTGCAGATGCTTTTGTGATAGGAAATATTAAATTTCCTTTCCTTTCACAGAAAGTTTGATTTCTTCATAGATGCTTAAGACTAAAGTTTTATGGCAGGTGAAGATTTAAACAGTTCTGGTTTAACAATTTCACATAACCTCCTTCCTCTCCCCTAACATTATATCATTATGAAAGGGCTCTAATTTAAAGAAGTCATCACAAAATCGCCATGAAGGACAATAGTGTGGCATTGGAGGTGTGTTGATTTTACTTCATTAACTTCACCTAGTTGTTACCATCTGGTAGTAAGAGGATTTTTTCAGTGTAATAATACAAAATGTGATGCTAAAGGGTCTATAACACAAATAAAGAGTATTCTATTTTCTAAGTAGTTCACAGTCAAAATTTTAAGAATTTACAGTGGAATTTCCATGACTGGACACTAATTTACTGCCATCTGGCTTCATATCCAATTAGCAGTGGAAAATTTCAAGGAACAGCCATATCTTTTCGAGTTTGCATTGGACCATCTTGAATAAAGCAAGCCAAATTTCATCTATAAGACCCTCTAAGTTTTTGAAAAAGGATATTGATGTTTTTATCTTTCGTGTGCCTTCACTGAGTCATTGAATGTGAATATTTTTAGTCTTTCTCTTCTAAGAAACATTTTATATTCTTTATATTTACTATCCATTTGTAACTTAAGTTATCCTTTTAAAATATGATATATAACATGGTCTACAACACTCCAGAATTAATCAGCATATGACACTATATTGCATGCTTATTGATACTTATCTTCTGAACTCTACTGAGCAGTCTAAAACTTGTTAATAATTGTATTACTTACATTTAAGAATTGGCTTATATTTAGTATGGAAAGATAAGTAAAATGTATCTTCTTTAAAATGTATTTAAATATTAATGTTTTACATAAGCAATATTTATAATCATTTTAAACAATTGTTTCTCAAAGCTCATTCTCTCTTCTCTTTTCTCTCTCTTTCTCTGTGTGTGTGTGTCTCTCTCTGTCCCTAGACACACACTCATATACACACAATTTTAATTACCAAAAGGAATGCCTTAGAGTAGAATAACCAAATTACCAAGAACTGAGTCTTGACAATGCATTATCAGTGAATAAACCAAACATTTCTTGATAATGAATTGGAATTCTTTTTCTTTAAAATATTTTATTTATTTCTGAGAGAGAGAGAGAGACAGAGTAAGCAGGGGAGGGTCAGAGAGAGAAGGAGGAACAGAATCAGAAGCAGGTTTCAGGCTCTGAGCTAGCTGTCAGCACAGAGCCCAATGCGGGGCTTGAACCCACGAACCGTTAGATCATGACCTGAGCCAAAGTCGGACGCTTAACTAACTGAGCCACCCAGGCTCCCTGGAATTCTTTTTATTTTAAAAAATGGTTTAAATTATATTTTAACATTTACATGCAAATGTAAGCCTGTTTACAATTAAATTCTCCCTTGGTAAATATAAACATGGGGATATAAGTGAATAGAACTGTAAAGAATGTGAACAGTAATTAATCCTGGAAAAAGGAACAAAACTTTGCATTCTGTATTTTCATAAGCAGAGTAAGTATAATTCTTATTTTATATTATCAACTAACATGTTACCTTCAAAATAAGTTGAGTACCATAGCCTTTATCTAAAGTCCATTTTTCCCCCAGGACAATATGATTAATACAACAAATATTGTATATAACTTGGTTTTCATTCTTCTTTCTTTGGTTTACTTTAGCTGTCTTTCTCTCTTTTAAAAAAAATTCTTGTTTATTTTTGAGACAGAGAGAGACAGAGCATGAGCAGGGGAAGGGCAGAGAGAGAGGGAGACACAGAATCTGAAGCAGGCTCCAGGCTCTGAGCTTTAAACACCGAGCCCCATGCGGGGCTCCAATCCATAAACTGCGAGATCACTACCTGAGTCAAAGTCGAACGCTTAACCAACTAAGCCACCAAGGTGCCCCATGTAGCTGTCTTTCTCAACACACCAGTGAAGGAGTTCTTACTAAGGGTACCAGCACCTTAAATCTTGCAAAAGATTAATCCAGTGTTTTCATCTTAATTTGTCTCTTAGCAGGATTTGACAGCATACAACCCTCAATTTCTTGAAAATCTTCCAATCCCAGGCATCAATAACAGTAGAATATCTTGATTATTTGCCTTACTCTCCAACCACTGCTGAGGCTTTCCTTCTAGGCATCAAAATACTAGAGTGCTTTAGGGCTTCAACTTGGGCTTGTTTTTGTTTTTGTTTAAATTATAATGTCATCTATCCTTAAAGCTTTGAGATAACCTATATTCTGGTGAATGCCAGATTGATGACGACAATCTTAATATCTCCTATGAGTTCCAGACTCATATATCCTTATTTCCAACAGGCTACTCAGAATCTTCTTTTGGAAATGTAATAGTTATACATATTTACATGCATGAAGCAGGATACTTGAACCTCTCTCTTTCTACTCCCTTTCATCAGCCCACTGTTGTTCCATTTTCGTGTTGTAGAATCAGTATTCTGTTAAGGCATAAAAATTACCCTGGATGTATCTGTTCGTGTACTGCCTTCAGAAAATTCATTCTCTAGGTTCTACCTCCAAAGTAGTTCCCAAATGAGCTTATTTTCCGCTGTCTCCTCTAATTCTATTTATTATACATCCATTATCTCCTACTTAGATTAATACAAGAGACTAACAATTAGTTGGATTTGGATTGCTGTTTTAAGTAGGCTCAATCTTGTCAACCACCTGATTAAAATCACCCAAAGGCTTTCTACTGGAATTTGAACAAATCCAGCCTTCCTGTCATGGTTTAAAACTCTGATCCCTGCCACCTACTGCAGTGACACCTCTGTAACCTTCCTTACCAGGTTGTAGCTACATTAGCATCTTCTTACTTCTGTTTATGTCTGCTTTATTACTCTCGGTCCTTGTTTCTCCCGTTTCCTCTGAATGGGAATGTATTTCCCTAGGACGTATATGTGACTGGTTCTTTTTCATCATTAAACCCTTAATTCAGATGTTACCGCATTACCCTGACCATTTTATTTAAGGTAACTTCCCAGTCACCAGTTTTCTCATGCTAATTTATCACCATATTGATTACTCTCTCAAGGATCATATTTATTTTGTGTGTGATTCATTTTCTGTATCCCTGACTTTCAGACTCATACTGAAAAAAGAAGCTCTGTGGTGGGTAAAGGCTTCTTTGTCTTGCCCAGATATATATCTCCAGTGCTTACTACAATGATTGATACATTAAAAATATTATTGGTATTTTCCTGAGTAAATGTTGGTGAAATGTCAGCCAATTAAGCAAAATAACAGAGGAAAAACTTAATTTATCAGAAATAAGAATAAATTACAACTTTATAAAATGGCATTTTATTACTTAAACTTTTAAAAAATTATGTGTTTATTGGAGTTCCTGATTGGCTTAGTAGGTAAAGTGTCCAGCTTCGGCTCAGGTCATACTTTCACAGTTTGTGTGTTCGAGCCCTGTGTCAGGCTCTGTACTGACAACTCAGAGCCTAGAGCCTGCTTCAGATTCTGTGTCTTCCTCTCTCCCTCTCGCCCTTCCCCACTCATGCTCTGTCTCTCCATCTCTCTCTCTCTCAAAAATAAATAAACATCAAACATTTTTTTAAAAATTAAGTGCTTCTCTTGAATGCTGACAAAAACTGAGGACTGATGAATGTGGGGGGGAGGGGGGATGGGCATGGAGGAGGACACTTGTGGGGATGAGCACTGGGTGTTATGTGGAAACTAATTTGACAATAAACTATTTGTAAAAAAAAAATTAAGTGCTTATTAGTTTAATGATTTTTTGGGCCAGACATTAGTGATAAGGTTTACCTCAGTAGACCCCATGGCATTGACTTTGTGAGGAAGATGATATCATTTTTATTTAATGTCTCAGGTAGTGCTTATAGAGAATTTAATTCATTTGTGTATATACTCTTATTAAGTTATGGATCAGTTATGGGTTAGTATTTCTACTGCATTTTAATTGCCTTTCGATATGGAATGCTCAGTAACAGAAAAACTAACAAGATTTTCAAAATGCTATTTTGTGTCAATGTCATCATTAAATATAGTCACTATTTAATTTCTGGGGAAGTCTTATGTGGTGGTAGGCTTATGGCTTTTCCACATCATAAAATATGACACATTATAAGGAAAACAAAGTACATTTTTAAAAATAAAATGTGAAATAGTCTTCAGCATCAGTGTCTTTATTTTTATAACAGTCACCTTTCAAGAAGCTATTATAGATGCTATCAAGCTCATACTTCATTTTGACATGTTAACATTATAAGTATTAATATAGAAATAAATGTCACGAAAACAATAAGCCACATTCTAAAGAACTATACATTTAACCTATTTTTCTAAAAACAAAAAACTCATCGTAGAATAGGCAGTTATATTCAGGTCAAGAAGGGATCGTATCCTTCACAAAATCATTGTCATTAAAACTTAAAAAAATACATTAGCCAAGAGCATTGATATTAACATTATTAATGACAAAAATATCTAATTCTGTTAATTACTTAATTTTAAGTTAATTACTTAAATTGTCCTAAGTTAAAACAATTTACATTATGAATATTAAAATACACCTTTTTTGAGTTTAAACTTTTCATGATATCCATCATATTCTAGAAAAAAATACCCTGCTCACCATTACACTTTGCATTTTGCAGCATTCTGTGTTCTTACTCTTCAAAGCCTCCCTCCTGTGTGGGGCCACGGCAGCTGTGATGCTGACCAGGAACCCAGGGCTCCTTCAGTGGCTGCTGTCTCCAGTATTGTGTGGCCACCCTGAATGTCTCCTCCCTGGCCTTATCGTAACCCTCAGCCCCATCCCTCTGCTACTTTGTACCTGAGGTCTCTGGCCTCCTGCCCCTCACCCCACTGTCTCCCTCTTCTGCTCTTCTGGATCTATAGCAGCTGCATCAAAGCTCCCACAGAGGCCCCATGGGGCTTCACCTGGCACTGGCCATCTCAGCTACAGCCATCTTACTGGTCTTGGTGTCTTCGTGTAGCCTTTGATTTGGCCCTCATTCTCTGCAAATCTGTCGTGTCCCTGAACATTACAACTAGCTGCTCTGAAGTCCAGGAAATTCCATGGACATTGCCTGGAACTGCTCTGTAGTTTTACTTCAACCTGCACAATCTTGAAACCTTTTCTTAGCTGAATTTTGTGTTGTGGAGTGTAGTTTTGGTGCTTCAGGTGGTGCAGTGGAAGTCCGAAGCTACCCCATTACCAGCCTCTGGAGCTGGGGACCCTGAATGGAGCTCTGAGACAGATGCTTTCCATGGGTCACACCTTTCCCATTCTGTTTATATGGGGCAGCTGTTTTCCCTCCATGAGGGAAACATGATGATAGGCCCCTTCCACCCCTCTTCCTATAGTTGTTTTTGTACAAACATATTACATTACTTTCCTCAAAACAAACAAAATATTCCCCAAAACATATTTGAGATTAAAATTATAAATAATTATAAGAGAAATCAATGCAGAATGTAAGCAGGCATGATGTTCTAAGGAAAGAAATTTGCATGCAAGCTTGTGCCCTTGAACATGAGGATGAAAATATACATTTAAAATATTTATTTAAGGAATTTAAATATTGTTATATACCTGTGGTTTCCAAATGCATTAAAGTTACATTCTACCTCCCTCACCCCCCACCGGAGCCTCAGTGAACTAAAAGGCGTCCAGGGTTTTTAAAATTTTCAAAGGAAACCGAGACATCTGTCAAACATCTAAACTAATGTATTAAGTGGTTCAGGTTTAACTGCTTATTAAATCAGAACCATGTCCTTAACACAAAACAGCATTTAAGTTTTGTGTTTCTTTTAATATACAGATGGTCTGAAAATCTTATACACTAAGATGGCATGAAACTTAAAACATTTAAGAAACTTTAACTTGCTTGTCATTAGAGATAGTTTTCAAAATCCATTAATATAGCATAAAATTATATAAGTAATAATATAGTCTCATTTTCAATAATTCAAATAATATCGAAACAGAAAAGAATTTTAAGCATACCACCATGCTTACCCCAAAACATTCCTTTACAGAAAGGTAATCACTGTGGATATAGTTAGCCCATGACTCACTAACCAGCAACAACTATTTCTCTACTGCTTAACAAGGTACTGTTGCTAGAAAAGAAAGCATATAAAATAGAGCAGCTGCTTTTATGAAGCCTATATTTTGGTTCATCAAGTGGAATTTTGATGCCTATTTTACAATTCTTTTTCTTTTTAAAACATTTGTGTTTTAAATGTATAAGTTATAGAAGTTTTTTCCTCCATAGAAAAATAGAATTTTATTTCTCTTAAAGTGTCTCCCTCTGCCTACCTGTCCCCCATACCCCTCCCTGGGAGATAATCTCCAAATGTGAACGACACAGGCTGGGAACGGGCTGCCTTGATTTGTTTTCAAGTTTCACCGTTCACCAATTCTGCAGTCTTAACCAAGACCCAGAAAGATCCCTCAGTGACTTAGTGTTCTCATCTGTAAAAAGAGAGTTATAATTTTATCTACACTGCATTGTCATTGTGAGAATGTAAGTGTAATACACCTGAGATGTATATAATCATATTCATATAGAAAAAGAACCCAGTAAGTATTAGCTGCTATAGTATTGTTAATATGAACTACTACCACTTGACCCTATGCCTTTGTGAGTCTTCCTTGCCAGAAATATTTCCACAAAAAGTTACTTTATATGTAACTTTTTAAAACAGCTTGGTAGTATTTCACAGAATGACACCTCATTATTTTATTATTTTTAAGAGTTGTTTGTGACTGCTGTGAAGCAATAATTCTTCTCCCCTCAAAGGTCTTTCTAGCTGAACTAAGAATCAAATTGACATGAGACAGATCAACAGGAGAGAATCACATTTAATAGCATATGTACTGGGGAATCACACAGACCTAGAAATTCTAAAGACAGGCAAACTGGGATATAAATGTCTTCCTCAACTAAGGAGAAGGGAGAGGAGTCTGAGACTTCTGGAGAAAGGAATACACTTCACAGAGAGATGAGAAGAGCAGATGTTTGTCAATTAGATATTTGCCCTGCCACTACAAATGGATCATTCAGATATTATTTACCTGTTAATAACTCTAATTTTGGAACCCCACCCCATTAAGTACTTCTGTGGGGTTAAAGGAGAGACAAAAGTTTCTCTTGAGCACAGAGAATCCTTAAGTGCCTTGAGCTCAAATTAATCTACATGGTAAAGTGACATATTCTGTGGAGGGTGCTGCTGTCCTGAACCCCTTCATGACATTTGATATAAATTAAATGCAATGTTGAACATCTTCGTGCATTTTTCTACAAATGTGCGTGAGTCATTGGGACTAGTGTAATATGCAGTGGAGGAATTTTGATAACAATGATGTGATTAATCCCAAATCAGCACTTTAACAATTTATGATCCTAGTGGCCAAATGTGAACGCTTGCTTGCTTTTCCTACACCATTTTATTACTAAGGTGGGTTCCAAGGTTGTAGTATTTTTGTAGCTTTGTAGTTTTTTTTTCCTTAGGGACTGCTTATAAATTTTAATATGTAAGAGCTGTTTTAGAGACTTTACATATCAACATATTTCTCTATCCTTTTCATCTCCATTTCCTGGCCTAGTGCCCATCCATAAGGGGTTAACTGATTTATTTAACACAAACATGTATTTCCCAATTTCAAGAGCTCATATTGGCTCCGTGTCTTTTCTTTACTAGAGGTAATTGAATTTAATATTGCATAAAATTTGTAACTTATTTGTAGTTTTGTAAAATTTCAAATTTATTCTTTATAAATTAGGAGTGGAAAATGATTTATAATCTTATATGTCAGTACAGAAAGTTGAATGTTGTAGGGGTTGAGGAGAATTTTTGGGAAAACTGCTTTTTGTTCTCTTTTAGGGCATCTTCTTCAATCACAGAACAGATAATTTCTTAAATTTCTACCGCAGAGATCTTGAGAAAATCATCTGGAGTATTATGTGAAAGAGTTAGTTACCTATTATGAAATCAGTTTAGTTAAGCACTTATTATTAGCCAAATCAGGATATGGACATATAAATATAAAGTATAATTATGCATATTTGATGCACTTCATCATATTTCAAACCATTTTGCCTTTTAGAGTAGGAACATTTATATTATAAATTATGACTTATTTTGTATTTCCTCCTTTTTGTGCTGTACAAATTAATGCATTGACAGTACTCACCAAATATTCTTTTTCCACTACATTTTTTGTCTTCCTTATACTTATGCAGTCATATTTCTTAAATATTTTGGCCAGTGAGCTCTGAATGATGATGATGTAGGTCACTTGAAGAGGACATAGGGAAAAGTAAACATTTAGTTCTTCCTTTGTCTTTCCCAGTTGTAGCAAATGAGGTATCCCACATGGTCCAAATGTTGTTATGACAAGGTGGTAGAATTGCTGTCAGCCTGGATCCCAGGGTGCCTTAAGAACAGAGCCCCTGCTATAGAGATCTTTACATTGCTTGTCACTATAGCATATCCTTTTCTACCCTAATATATAGTCCACACTCTTAAAACATGAAATCTTAACTTTTTAGAGACAGGTTAAATTGTAAAGGTGGTTCTTCCGCGGAAAAGGTCAATTCCATTGTTAAATTATTCAGGATCCAGAGAGAATCTTGGTTGTATTGAGTGCTATACAAGGAATTACGAATAACTTAATACAATAGAGATGTTTTGTTGGAGTTTCTTTTTAAGATAAAAACCTATTCTATTTATTTAATTATATGATGGAACTTAAAAGTACCAAGTTTGGTAATCACCAAGAAATTTGTAGCTTTAAAAGGCGAAAGATTTATGCGATCTGAAGAGAAACCAGAGCATAAGAAATTTGTAGCTTTAAATTCTAAGTACTAATGTCTATTGATTAGTGCATGCAGAAATGCATGCATGCACTTATACTTGCCAAATCTGTAAATTGTAGTTTTATGTAAATAAGGGCTTGGACAATCTGCAGAATAAAAGAAATTTCCATAAAAGCTGACTAGTGTCATCTTAAAATATAATAAAATCTTAATCAGAATCTCTGTTTATAGTATTCCAGGAGAATTAAATGCTTTCTTTCCTCAGAAAACATAGTAGATACAATGACATTTGATCTCTCTTTGTGGTTTTTTAACCATTGGAAAAGAAAGATTAGTTTAAGACTGTTCTTCACTTCACAAAGTCTGTTGTGTTTATTCACCTCAACCACAGTTATTCAGTTATAGATGCAAGGATAGGGTCAAGGAAAGGAATGGCAAAATAATCACAATAAAATTGAGGTCGTGATCTTTGTGACCCTAGGTTGATGGAATTTAGATGCATACTGTATATGTTTAAACACAATTATAATCTTTGATACTAAAATTAAGGAATGCTAAAGTTGTATGTTTGGCCTCTACAGAGAGATGATTCTATGAAATACAGTGTCAAAGCTAAGATGTGAGACTAAAGACAGAATTTGTAGGAATATATTGAAAACTTGTTTTGAATATGTTTATTATGAAATGATTTTGATTCTTTCTTTTTCTTTTTAGTATTTTGATTTTTAATAAAGCCCAAAGGACAAGCCTTGTGGTAATGCTTCTTTGCACTACTAGTCTTAGAATATGCATAGGAAATATTCCTTCAATGGCAATTAATGTATTTTGATATTTGCGCTTCATCATGGTTTTTAATTATATTATCATATAATCTCACATCCAAAGACATACTATGTTTTAGAACAACTCCATATCTGTCTGTTAGATTTACTTACATTATTTTATTGGCAACCTAGGTGATTTATACTTACATATAAATGTCCTTATTGGTAATAGATTCTTAATCTAGTTCATTGTGAAGTTTGGTGAATTGAGTTGATACTTGGTGAATTGAGTAAATATATAAAGGTTTATAAGATAAAAATAAATAAATAGCCTGTTAAAGTGACTCTTGTTATTATAATTTCAGAACTATATTCAATCATTGTAACCCTGTACAAGAACACATAATCAAGCTGGAGAAAAGACAGATTTTCTTTCTTGGTATTTATAAAGGTAGTAAACTTTAGTTTTTTTGATACATCATTTGGGATTTCTAGAAATTTAAAAATACCTATAAATTACATTTCATTGATGGAAAAAGCAAACTATTAGTTGCTTGGAACAAACTGAATTTTTCTTTTCTTATATACTAACTCATTTATCAGTTTATATACGTATTTCAGGAATATTGACTGAGCCTTTGGCAAAATATAGAACAGAAGTAATAGAAAATAATCTGTGGTTTCCTTTTTGTTTCTTTTCTACAGAGAATATTCTAAGAGTATTAAGGTTGATAAACTTCATTTGGATTATGTTAATGATAATTCCAGATCATAAAACATACATAAAAGTCAACTTCAAGGTGACTCCGTTTTGTATTGATGGAAAAAATGGCATCAGATATAGCTAAAATATAAGTAGGTTTACATTATGAAAGAGGATATGGAAGCATATTTGTATTCTTTAAGCTACATATAACAGAAGATAGAATAAAATGCTCTCAGATGGAGATAGAACTTTCTTAGCCCTCTACATTCCCCATGAGTGCACAGTCACAATTAATACCATACGTGTGCAATGGGGAAAAATTTATATCTTTATCAGGTATCTCTGTAGCTTCCTCACTCCCTCTGGCTGTTGGGTATATTCTGGCCTTGGTTCCACTTGTTCACCAGGTTAAAAAAAATAGTAACCTGAACAAAACAATCCAGCACTCTCTTGTAAGACTGAGTGACTCGCAGGTCAATTTCCTTTTGTTTAATTCTCTCAGATATGAAACTTTAGTCCTATTAGAAACAACTTAAAAGTGCAAAATAAAATACCAAATGTGTAATTTTACCAAATATATAAGTTATATAAGTAATACAGTTATAACGTAATTTGATTAGAAAACATTATTTGTGAGATTTTGCATGTTGCCACCTTTCTTATCTGTGTGTGTGCTTGTACACACAAACACAGCATGAATTCTGTGTTTCATTTAAACAGGATACTGTCTACATAGAGAATCATTCACTTTTTCACTAATATCAGAACATGAAATCACCTCCACAAATTTCAGATTATTAAATTTTGATTTAAAATAATTTTAGAATATCATATCCATAGTTCAAATGCTTTACATAATATTTTACAATTATAATGTTGAGAAGTGAAAACAGTTGTGTCCATTTGAAACTGAAGAAGAATCATCATTCACTCTCTTTTACAGTAATTTTAACAATATCAAATCAAAGATGATGAAATATCTAGCAAATCAATCAGAAAATAACAGAGAATTTTACCTTACAGAAAATGATGTAGAACTCAAAAGGAGTAAAATCATGAAAATCTAGAATATTGTTTCTATTCTTATTATAGAAATTGCCCATTTTCTTCCATCACATTATATATTTTGGCTGGATTTGTATTGGAAATCCCTTATATTATGACATTAAAAATTTAACCACAAGAATACTTTTGGTTATTTTTTGGACAGAGCACCTGTCCAAAGTTTTTTTTTTATACAATCGTGTAATATACTTACCCAATAGATAGCATAAAGAAAATGATTCTGTAGAAGCTAAACTAAAATTAGGTTATTAAAGTTTTGTTTTCTGAAGAACAACTCTACTAGATAAGCCTTATAGGAAACACAAAGACTTTATTTTCCTTTCCTTATTTTCAGGTAGGTGTTGCTTTATAGTTTTTCACTGATAATGGAGTATGATAGGTTTTGGATACAGTGCTTGAAATACCAATACATTTCTAAATAAATAAGGATAAAAGCATTATTATCATAGTCTTTCAAAAGTAACAAAATTCACTGAACATTATAAAGTTGCCTTAAACAAACATATGACATAACTGTAACTACCTCTCCATCAGCAGGGACCATGACCTGCTGCAATTTATCCAATTAGATACATTCCAGAAGTAATGGTATCTTTGAATCATTTTATTAGCTTTCAAGCAGTACTCATGAGAAGAATAATATGGAATCAAGGAGAGCTGAAAAAGGTCTCTTTTCTTCTTCCACCATTCATCTCTGTGGGCAGGCATCAATATCTATTACATTACCAGTGTGAATGCTTGATACAGTTACAGTAGGATGCCTCATTTCCATTTTTCCTCAACTTACCTCAGTTCCAAAGTTCATCGTCTCCAGGGAAGTACAGTTACTTCCCACTGAGTACTCTTTCAGTCCCTTATCGGACTTGAATTTCTGCCATAAAAGCATAGTCATTATTCAGCGAATTAAGGCATGCCTGTGAGCAACCCATCCTCATTCTGGCCAGTAGATTTTCATTTTAAGGGAAGACAAGCAATGCCTTTTGATTCTCACTCCATGAAATTTCTTCTCACCATGAGCGATTATCATTGAGTGGCCATTATACATCGTTGATCACATTTGTATTCATCTTAGGTTATTGTGTCTTCTATAAAAAATAATCCAAATATAAGAGTATCTTTAAAATTCATACTTAAAAATCAACTTGAATTATGTTCACTAAAGAGCTATAGCATTATTGAAGCAAACCACGTATGGTGGATACAGTAATTGACTTTACTTCCTTCAATATGCTGAAAACCTCTAAATAAAATAATTTTGGAGGTAAAAGTTACTTTCCTTGATATTGAAGTATAAGAATAGTATATCACAGGTTTTAATGAAAATAGCAACAATTGCATAATTTCCTAATATTTGGTAATATGCTTTATAAATTATTTGTGATAATAAAATATAGATAAATAATACAGTCATAATTGGCTCTTGCTAAATTACAAAAATTAAGGATAAGACTAATGACCTGGATTATTTTCTCTTTTTCTTGCACTGGCTACAATAAAAAGAGATTATGTTTTCAAAGAATTCTAATCCATCTTCTGTTGTTTGACTGAAAAATTAGTCTCACCCTAAAACTATTAGAACATATGTATTTCATGATTCTCCACGTACTTGAAAAGCAACATATGTTAGATTCATTCTTTGTTTTATTTTAAATTTATGGTCATTCTATAAATGTTTTACTTATCTTTTAGGTAAATAAAAGAACAAGCTAAATATACGTAAGTCACACTAATTATGTCAAATGATCGGCACCTGATCAGTGAAGTTCTGCCTAGATTGAAAACAAGGAAGTGGTCCAGGCATATAGTAGGTGATTACTACATAACTAGTACATTTGAATTGATAATCACATTAAACTCTTTTCACACAAATGACAACCATTAGATGTATAACAATATTGTAAAGCCATGGCTGATTTTTTTTTTTACAGAGAAAGACATTTACATCCATATTTCTACTCAATTAGTTTATAAATTCCCAACTTGAATCCTGTTTTTAGTTACTATCCCTACTGAGAGGCAAATTATTTTTTATCTCTTTCTCTAAAACAACATTGGTATTCTATCATAGAATAAGATCAGAGAACTTGTTAGAGAGTAAAAAATGGGTTTATTGATAAAGGTAAGAGATCCCCTCACCCCCAAATCTACTTGCTGCTTATAAGCAGGGATGGGTGCATATTGCAATATCTTAGAAACTGCAGGCAACACTACAAGTGTAACACATTTTGGAGGTATGTAAACATATATGAAGATATTGCAGAGTTTAAGTGATTATATTTCATGCTCTATACATTGGAGAGCCTTTCTTCTAGGTCTTTTCTCCCAGTGGCTTACTCTTACCAGCTCCATGCAATTCCATTTTACATTTTCCAGTTAGAGGTTATTTGAATCTTCTCTGTCCAGATAAATCTCTATTGAGTTCTAACTCTATCATGTGTCTTAATCCACAGACCATTCAGTGTCCTTTAATACTCTACCTCTGAAATCTGACTACACATACTGTCTGCGGATCTGGGAGTCTAGCCTGAAGAACTCAAGTTGAGTCTCCCAGGAAGCTGAAGTAGCATCTAATATGTCAGAGAAAGTATTCCTCTGAACATAGAATACTTTTGAGAGACTGAACATGTATTTCTTATTACTACCAGTAAAAATTCCAGTTCTTTTAGCTTTCTTATGCCTTTCATTCATTTAACTTTTATTTATTCACTTAAAAAATAGTTGCTAAGCCCTCCATTATGTCATGAAAATGTCTATAACACTATGAATACATTAATATAGTTATGGTGTTAGTCTCCACGTTTTTTATAATTTAAAGTGGAACACAGAAAACAGACACTAAGCATGACTACACTGGCTTTAAAAACTACATGCTCTCAGGGTGCCTGGGTAGCTCAGTCGGTTAGGCATCTAATTCTTTTTTCTTTTTAATTTTTTCTTAATGTTTTCTATTTATTTCTGAGAAAGAGAGAGAGAGACAGTGTGAGCAGGGGAGGGTCAGAGAGAGAGGGAGACACAGAATCTGAAACAGGCTCCAGGCTCTGAGCTAACTGTCAGCACAGAGCCCGATGCGGGGCCGAACCCACAAACTGTGAGATCATGATCTGAGCTGAAGTCAGATGCTTACCCGACTGAGCCACCCAGATGCCCCAACTATCTGGTTATTGATTTTGGCTCAGATCATGATCTCATGGTTCCTGGGATCAGGTCTTGTATTGGGCTTTGCACTGACAGTGAGTAGCCTGCTTGGGATTTTCTTTCCCTCTTTCTCTGCCCATCCGTCCTCCTTCCTCCCACCCTCCCTCCCTCCCTCCCTCCCTGCCTCTCTCTCTCTCTCTTTCAAAATAAATCAACAGCAACAAAAAAGAAAATGTGTGTTCTCATTTTCAAGTTTCCTTACTATTTTGGGTCAAAAAGAAAATGATTTTAATACTTGCAGAGGAAGTAAACCTAGGCTCACAGTTTAGATTTCTGAGAACTGGAATTACCTAACTAATGTAATGATATTATTCCTCCTCTTATTTTGTATCACTGAATAATCTAAAATACTCGTATCCACTCCCCATCCATTAACACATTTCTGTATTAATACTTAATTCAATAAACATCACATTTCTACTTCAGGGCAGGAACTATTTTAAGTCTGGTGATAAAATGTGAATATAAAAGATCCCATAACCCTTGTCTTCATGGAGTTTAAAGCTCTTCAAAAGTCAAGTGAAACTTCTTTTAAACCATATGTGTATTAAATGGACTATACTAATTAGGTAAATTTCTCTGGAAACCTAATGAAAGAATTAGTGTTCGGAATTCTGAGACTCTCTTGGAAGTCGCACTGAAATTGCACATTTGTCATCCCAATGAAATATTTTTCTAGATACAGATTCTTTTTCTATGTAAAATGGTAATTTTCTCAGTAAACATATTTCTAAACAGACTTGCTGAATGTTAGATACCTGAGTTGATGGTTTCAAAATATTTATTCATGGGAATCTTTCTGCAAAAATCACAACACAAAGGAGACCAGCAATTCTGCCTATTTAAAGAGCTGCAACAGTTCTTTAGAGTCTTATAACAAGAATGAATCTTTCCTGGAGAGGAAGTCTTGCATTCAAGTAGACTTTTGGGATAATGAGTTGGATGCCAGGATACACTGAGTAGCTTTAAAAGTCATCAGCAGCCATTTCACAGACTTTTATGCCTTTTAGATTTGTCTCAAATTTATTGTATTTTTATATTTTCGGCTTATTTCTTCAAACTAAAATAACAAAAGTGCAGTTAACTGGTTATAAAGAAGTCTTTGAGATACTTTTAATTGACATATTTGTAATGTCTAAAACATTCCGATATGGTAAATTCAATACTTAAGAGAAAAGATGAAGTCAGTTTTTTTTTTCTTCCTTCCCTAATATTCATTGTCCGATTACTCTCCATTTAAAGCACCGTGTTAAAATTTACTAGGCATATGACCACTCAAACTAAATTTCTCATCCTTCTTTGCCACAAGGTTTGTCCTTATGATAATCTCAGTCCAAAGGTGACCTTCTAAACTATTGGAAAGTGCCTTTAAACTGAAGGAAATTCTTTCCCCTTCCTAATGTACCTTCTGAAAGTTAGTAAAGCACACTCAACACTTGTGATTGAAATGTCTAAGTCGTCTTTCAAACAAGATAGAAAATAGAAGGAGAATTTGTCTCTGGTGTTCAAAAAAAATTCATGCTAACCCCACATTGCCCATACATATGTGAGAGAGAAACTGCTCTTTTTGTATCCACTGGTATTTTGGTTTTGGTGTCACCCTCAGCCTGACCTAATAACACTAATATACTCTTCATACTTAAATTATAGCTCATATTTATCACTAGATCCATGTTAATTAATGTGGAGCATTAATGTGTTTGGCCTTTGGAAGAGATAAAAATTTAATATATTGTCACAAGTTGGGTTCCCCAGAAAAAACTTAGACGAGGATTTGTATGCAAGAGGATTATAAAGAATTTGCTTCCAAAAAGAAAAAAAAAAAAAAGACCTATAGGGGAGTGGGAGAAACAGATCAAGAGAGAAAGATGCCAAGAACACTTGTGACTTTAGGCAAAGTCCCAGCTTCAATGTGATCATGCAGCAGCAGAGCACTGCAGTATAATTTATGCCTAGAATTTGTTCCAAATCCAGACAAGGAATCCAGGCTTTCCTGGTCCAGCAGTAATCAGTCATTGGAGACTGAGAGTATGGACTAGACTCTCAGGTACTTTAGAACCTCTGTTCTTATGAACAAATGATGCCAGTAGTTCAAGAGCAGTTGTGGGAGAGTCTAAGTGCCAGACTTCAGAAGTGAGTACATCAAAACTTTAAAGATGGTCTCTCAGAAGTACTGAGAATCCTAGAGAAACATAGGCCAGAAATCATTTCACTAAATGTAGTTACCATTTTTTTTGGCTTTTTATAATTAAGGATAATGCAAACAAATAAGACAAATACATTCACAGAATGCAATACAAGTGCAAAAGCAATGCCTAAATAAAGTGTTAAATTACAGAAGTGTATCTCAACCATTCATGTTTTGAAGGACTGCATTTGACATTGTATTTAGATCAAAGAGGCAAGTGCTCTCCTGGATTGGTTGTAAGAATGGCAAGATAAGTCAAGCATCTAAGTTATAATCCATTGCTCTGCATTTTGACTTAAGTTTGCCCTTTGCCATTCCAATGGCAAATACTGTGCATTTATTTCAGAAAAGTCAAAGGCAGCTATACAAATATAATGTTTCTTTCTTTCTTTTCTTTCTTTCTTTCTTTTCTTTCTTTCTTTCTTTCTTTCTTTCTTTCTTTCTTTCTTTCTTTCTTTCTTCCTTTCTTTCTTTCTTTCCTTCTTTTTTGAAATGTAAGCTATATAATTAACAGAATTTATTGACATAGCAAAACTAAATGCATCCCTTTAGATAATGAATTAGCCAAAACATATCAAACAAATAGGCAAACACATAAAGAGTTGTGAATAATCATAGAACTGTAGGATGCAGGTAGTGACTTGTAAATTCTGAAATAGAGTCTTAACACATCTAGGAATGTATCACCACAAGAAGTTACAAATGAAAAAAAAATGTCTAGAATGGTAACACGGAGATAATATAAATATATACAAATATAAAATGGTTTAATTGTGTCTGAATCCTATACAAATCAATATATAAAATTTTTTCAGGAAGAAATAAAACACTTCCATTCTACATTTTTTTATTCCAGAAAGAAAACTTCTAAAGCAAGGACCCTAAGAACTTAGAGTATGATTGTCATCTTACTAGTAACACAATTTTTGTTTGTTTATTTATTTTTGAGAGAGAGAGAGAGAGAGAGAGAGAGAATGGGAGAGGCAGAGAGAGAGGGAGACAAATGATCCCAGGCAGGCTCCTTGCTGTCAGTGCACAGCTCAACATGAGGGTTGAACTCATAAATTGTGAGATCATGACCTGAGCAGAAATCAGAAAATTAGCCACCTGTGCCACCCAGGCACCCATACCAGCACAGCTTTAATATCTATTTCATCTACTATTTTATGAATCGCTATTAAAACTAGTTATAATTGCATGGATTTATTTGTATTTACTGATATTAAAGTTCGTGAAAATATTGAAATATCAGGCGATATAACAGAGCACATAATTCAAAATTATTTTTTACTTTGCAACTAGAACTGTAAGAGCAAATGTAATTAGTATAGCAAATAGGAGTAGTATATTTTTTCTTTTTAGTTTTGTTTCCATAGACATTTGAACTCAGCTTCTCAAAAAAGTTAACATATAACAGATCTTCTGGAATGATTTATAATGTTGTCTACATTTTAAATGATAGATGTATCATTACATCTTAATGTAATGATTCCTTAAATCAGATGGATGATTATTGATAGATCTTCCTTAAATCAGATGCATGATTATTGATTGAAGTCTTATTTCTCCACAAAAATCATAAATCTGAAATAATGATGTTCATTGTACTTTAGAAGAGCAGTCACAAAACAGAAGGAATCCACTTAATGTTTTAAAGATCTATAAAGAAAATTGAGACCACTTTAATCTTTATTAACTTTTTAATATTCCAAGTTATCTTTCATTTTGAAGTGTCAAGTGAAGTCAATATGAGTCAAATACAGTGCTATCCACCTGGGAAAAGGGCTTTACTCCTCTGAGTATTAGTTATCTTGTTTGTGTGTGTGTATATATATACATACATATATATATAGGCAAGCACTACATCAAGTGTTTTTGAAGGTGATATGAGATAATGAATGTAATGAGCTGTAAAAGATGTAGAGTAAGTGGTAGAAACCTTTAAAAAGTGCATAACAGATTCTAATATTTGGACATTTGCCTATTCTTGCTATTTGTGGCTGGTTTAGGATTTAAATGTTTTATTCAAACAAGGGAAAAGCCAACAGTTCTGAAATAAATGGCTTCTTTGTCTTATGTTTGGAATTTTGCCAAATACTAACACCTCAAAACCTACACTTCTTGATAATTGACATTTAAAACTTTACAGGAATTTTTTACAGGAAAATTTTAAGGAATGAATTAATTAGTTGAAAGCAATATTAGGTCATGAAAGTCACAGAATTAGTTCCCATTGCCTTTTTTAAAACTTCATATCTGGATGAGATATTGAATCAATTCATGATTGTAATGCAAAATATCAAGTTTAAAAAGACATATCTTTAATTCATTTCAAATTCTGTTGATCTCTGTTCTTTTATCAAGAAAGTTGAATTATCCAATGAAAGGTAAAACGATAAAAACGTGAAAGTAAATAGTCTTGGGATAATTGCTCCAAACTTTTGTTGAGCCTATTTTTCCTTTCAGTTGAGCTATATTCTAAGAGAGAAAACAATTGAGAGGAAGAATAGGAAAATATTTGCAAGAAATCCAAAGTATCTATCTATACTGTCTTTGAAGTATTTTTGTTGGAAAAGCCCATTTTAAGCACCCACATCACACAGGACCTATGGCTATAAAAGTAATTTATAATATGCATTCTGATTTAAGAATATGTTTTTCTATGTGACACAAACTCAATTTTCATTTGTAATTTCTTTCATTATTTTCCTTTAGTGTTAATTCCATTTGTTCTAAAAATATTACAAAACTATGCTTTTTTAAGGTTTATATTATCTTTGGTGTTATATTTTCTTGAATACAACTTTTCAGGTATTTTATATAAGATACATTTGAAGAAAGTTTATTATGTCCTGATTAGGTGTTTCTTACCTGCAAAAAACAGATAAGTTTTGGCATCCAAATATGTTTGCATGTTTTATCTATTTACCATATTATTATTTGTCATTTCAAATATTTCCAACCTTGCACCTCATGTGGAGTTTCATATCATGTAATACATGTAATATCATGAGGCACACAATATAAAATCACTCTTTATTTATTTTTTAGTCTTTCAGTGTTTATTTTTGAGAGAGAGAGAGAGAGCAGGAGCAGGTAAGGGGCAGAGAGAGAGGGGGACAGAGGATCCAAAAAAAGCTCTGCACTGACATCAGTGAGCCCAATGTGGGATGCAAACACATGAACCCTGAGATCATGATGTGAGCCAAAGTCAGACACTCAACCAAATTAGCCACCCAGGTGACCCTGTTATCAATTTTTTAGGTTTTATTTATTTTTATTTTCTTATAAACTATTTTTAAATCAACATGATTTGTTCATTTTTTCAAAGCACATTTTAATTCATTTAGTATTTACATATGCCAAAGCTGAATTCATCAGACTACATGTGTACATTTTAAAATTACACCTACTTGAAATTGTATTTAATAATTTAAATATCTAGCTGCTGTTTTAGACTATGCTTTTCTAATTCATAATATTTTTTTGGTCATTTATTTCTTATAAATAAGCCTAAGTTTTCCTCCTCAAAGCTCATGACTCTTGTATTTCACCTGCCATGTTACCTCAGGGAATTTTCTCTATTTCAAATATATTCTCTACCCAGTGTTATCTTTCACCTGAATGAGGATTTCTGTGTTGTTTTTTAAACATTTTTTAATGTTTTATTTATTTCTGAGAGACAGAGACAGCATGAGCAGGGTAGGGTCAGAGAGAGAGTGAGACACAGAATCTGATGCAGGCTCCAGGCTCTGAGTTGTCAGCACAGAGACCCACGTGGGGGTTGAACCCACAAGCTGTGAGATCTGACCTGAGCCAAAGTCTGACACTTAACCGATTGAACCACCCAGGCGCCCCAAGCATTTTCTGTGTTAACAGAAACTGTGGCTTCCTGATTCTAACTCTTCTATAAAGCTAAGTAAATCTCTGATTTTGTTGTAACTGGACTTAGAGCTTCTGTTGTGTGATGACTTGATCATTACACTTCTGTGAACATACAGATGATTCTGAATGGGATATGACAGAAAACGTGGTTTATTACCATGAAAATGGCGACTTTAAGGACTAATGTCTAGTTTAAGGATATTGTAGTCCAAACAAACCTATTCATGAGTGTTGCCTACACGCTGATAGAATAGCATTAGTTCAGGGACATTTACCTCATGTTGACTTTGCAATTTTGACACGTTCTAAATTTTCAAATAAAACAAAGAAGGTGGGAGGAATGGGCCTGCTTCCAGGCTCAAACCGTGAATGGTTTTTAAACACTCTAGACTACTTAAATTTGAATGAATACTGGGTTTATGAGAGTAGGGAAAATGTAGACAGAGATCTTAAAGCAGCCCCTCTCCATTCACGTTACTAATAACATCTGCACTTCAAATCCCGTGCCTGGTGTCATGGCAAAGTAAAATTCAGCTTTCCTTCACAGAGCTTATAGAGAAATAGGCAAGCATTTACAAGCTAGTGAAAATAAACAGCTTTGACTGGAGAAGGATAGTGTACCAACAGAGTGTGTTATTAGAAACATCAACTTTAAAAAATCCTATTTCCATTGCATTGGGTGGGAATGTTCTAGCCATCACCATGTGTTAGGCCATAGGAAAAGGTGAGCTCTATCACTCAAATTTTTCTCTAATGGAGGAGCCAACTATCATTTAGATATTAAAATTTAAAAAAAATAGCTGGCTTGAGTATGTTTGGTGGTTACTCCAAAGTAGGTAGTTCATTGTGTAGCCACAGCACTTAAACATTCTTTCTCACGTGTTTCAGTGGCTCAAATAACTCTTGCCTCAAACGGAAGCCATTGTTGGCTAAGATGTACACTTGAAAAAGCCAGAAAATGCCTGTTAGATTCACACATTATCTGGAAGAAGAACTGATCAGCTATCCAATAGCCCTTAACATGTGACCATGAATTAATTTCCATATTATTATAATGAATAACATGCCATGGAAAGGAAAGCATATGCTCACTGTCAGCTAAAGCACTATTTTGTGAGAAGATAATGGATCAAGGGAAATAGAGAAAAAGGTTGAGATGGTAGGAAGTGGAAAGAGGGCACTGGAGCCCTAAAATGAGAAAGTCAAAGAGGGGGAAATCAAGAAGCAACATTTGGGGGAGTGTGTAACTGCTGTAAACAAACTATCTGGTCCTTTTTGAAACTAGGACACAATTTACTTTAAATGTAGGTGATGTGAAAAATAAATGAATAGATCAGCAATTATAGTTTCATATTTATCTAAAAGACATTGATTATTTATGGAATAACAAAACTGGCTTTAATATGTTATTTGCAATAAATGAAAAAGAATGTCTTCTACTAGGAATCTTAAGGCATATTGTGATATTCCAGAGTAATGCAACTGATAAGATTGCTTAAGGTCTGTCCTGAAGTATAAGTCTGCATCATGAACGGCAAAAGCTATCACCTTATTTTAAAATAGAAAAGCTACAAAAGAAAAAAAATACATTATTTAAGGCCCAGATTTTTCTTTGCCACTGGAATGTGTGTGCTGATATTTATAGCCTGAATCATTCTGCATGTATTTCTTGAAATGTTAGTAAAACAAATTATGTATATGTGTGTATGTATATGTGTGTATGTATGTACGTGTATGTATATGTCACAGAATGATCTGCCAGAGCTCATGAATTTTCTCTAAAGAATTGATCTGAAAAGATCTTTGTCCCTGTAGTGAGAGCCAATCTCAATTCATGTCAGACACTCAGCTGAAACATGGATGTGCAAGAAGGGTAAGGGACATGATGACCATTCTCTACAGACGGATCACTTGAATTTTACCAAGTGGGCTGACTACAAAAGCAGCTTCACAGAATACAATGTATATTGCGCTGAATTCTTGTAGATGATTGATATAAAATGATTTTAAAACTTTTGCATTTAAATATGTTCTCACTTTCCCAGTAAATTTGCCATATATAATTTTTGGTTCCATTTCATCATTTGTAAATATGAGACTAGTAATAATGGCTTTGTATCAATTAAATGAGATATAGCATATAAAGGCCTTAGAAAATGAAGAATCTGTTAAGCACTCAGTATACTTTAACCATTATTAATATAATGTTTGATATATATTTTCTTGATTATTTTAAACATGTGGCTTTTGTTACATAATCTTATTCTTATGGGTATGAATTCTTACACTCTTGGGAGTGACTTTTTTTTATTTTTTTTCAACTTTCTCACTGTGTGTGCGTGTTTCTTGGCTTAGTTTATCTTTCCTGGATATTATCTTTCCTGGGAGGTGACTGGCACATCCCTTGGTAGCAGTGGCTTATATTTAGCCTCTGACTGTGTGTGTGTGTTAATTTGTCCCTGTCTTAAAATATTTTCCTGCCTTGAGTCAATTATTCCATTAGATCAGCATGGTGGTAAATGGGTCACTCCCCCCACTCCTTTTTTTTTTTCCAACATGGCTAAGGTTGAAAGAATTGGTTTGGTTCCCATTTGTGCATAATCCTTTTTTGATTTGCAACAGGGAGCCCAGAGTGGGCTCTCAATAGAGCATTGGCTCTAGCTCCTGTCTAACAATGGCTTTTAAACCACAGCTCCTAATGTCTGCTTTGAGGTATGCACAAGCATACATTTTGTTATTTTATTTCTCCTACATTTAGTGTTACAAATTTTCTCTTTATTCTGTTCTGGAGATTTTTCTTTGTTACTTTTTTTAATTTCGGAATGTATTTCGAAGTAATTTTTCAGTATACACCAACCATGCTAAGTACTTTGAGCAGTAAGTAGGTGTATATTCAAATATGCTCAATCTTCTACTTTGACCTTGAAGTTGATAGCTACAATGACTTTTGTTTTTTTAGGCCAAGTATATCAATATATTGAGGATTGGCATGACTTATGCCTGGCAAATTTGAAGGACAATTAGGATGGTTATTTAAGGAATTGTAAGAATTAAAACTTATTGACTACTCTGAAGTGCTAGTTTAACGTCAAGACATGGACAAAACTGAACTTAAAAGAATCAAACAGAATAGTTGTTTTCTAGAGCTCTGTGGCTAATCAATTTATCATGTACTACATCCTGATAAGAGGATAATAGTAACACTAATACCGGTAATAAAAACACCTAACACTTAAGAACACCGATTAGGTGATAAATCTGAAGCAGTCAGAAGTGTATTTCTCTCCTTGTATTCTCACAGCCATTCTGTGGGGAGTTACTTCTATTATCCCCATTCCACAGATAGAGAAACAGAGTGAAGAAATTGAAGTAATTTCCTGTGGTCACATAGTCCTATGTTAGTATTTAGGATTCAAACCCAGGAAGCTTGGATTCAAATTTGATGATTTTATCATCTATGCTATAACTTATTTTAATATTGAATCACATTGGTAATAATGCTGATTTATTGCATATATTGACAGCAGTTACCAAAAATCCTGCTTCTGGGACCCAGAAGTCATGGCTGTATTCTTCACAGCTTCAAGTGTCATTATCATATGCTCTGTAAAAAGCTGTAAATATGAAACTGGTACTACTTTTAAATTAAGATGATTGATAGGCTACATGGATTATTTCTGTATAATCACTACATGAATTACTTTCTTAATTTTTATAGAATTTTATAAATACAAAAAAAATAGCATTGATCTCTTGGAAAAATATTTTCACTGAACAATAAGCCAGATAATAGAAATATTAGCAGGAAGAGGTATTGTTTATCAGAGGCTGTTTGGGGCAATTTTTAGCCTTTTCTGTAGATAAGTGACATGAAACACACCCAGTTGTCAGATTGCCATTCTGTGGTGAATATTCTGACTGTGAGAGTTTTCAAAGCATAAGACCAACCATGGTAACATTTGGATGGGGGCGTTACTGTCCACCAGAGGAGGTTAGCATCCTTTTTGTTTGCTTGACATAAATCTTTGTAGAACAACAAATGAGCCTCTCTTCCTGCTGTTTTTCAAAATCAAGCTTTGTTCCTTTTTGCTATTTCTGAGGCAGATGTGTCACTAGAGGGGGTGGGAAGAGAGGGGGCGAGAACCTAGAAAACATTCTTAGAGTGACTATTGCTCACCCGGAGACAGACACCACAACTATATTGCATCAGTAACTCAAATAATCTTGACTTTTTAATTAGATTCATAAGTCAAGAAAATGGGGCATAGTGCTAAAATATAGCTCAAAACACCACTCTAATTAAATATCATTTTAATGGAATTCTTTTTTAATATTAATAGTGAAATGGAACTTTTCTTGTGTTATATATTTTACCTGACATCTCTGTACACATATGTATATGCTAACATATATACATATGATTATAAATAAGTAGAGTCTTTTATCTGACACAGAAAATTGGAGCAGTGTTCCATAAATTAATTTTATACTTGACTACTTGCTTATATTCTCTTCTATTTATAGTAATTTCACTTGCTTCTGAAAATCATCCCATTATACAATCATATCAGTGGTGAATATCAATAGTTTACCTGTTCTTCCCAGTTGTTACATTTCCAATTTCTTCCTTTGTCTAATGTAAGCTGATATTCCCAGTAGGCTGAGAAATAACCAGCACAGTCATTAGCTCCTAGTATTGTTTTCCTCCTGGCTTTAGAGGGTGTGTCTCAGGTGTTTCATAGTTTCCCTATTGTGTATGATGTTGGCTTTTGAGCTGAGATGTGTATCATCTCATTAAGGTAGTTCCTGTTGATTTGTGAATCTTTATCTGGCACATGTGTTGAATTTTGTCAAATGCTTTTTTCATCATTTGCAAAGAAAATATGTTTTTCATTAGGTTTATTAATATGACAAGTGATTATTATTTATTTTCCTTCATTGAACTCTTTTTACACTTCTTGGACAAACTAATGTGGTCATGTTTGACCAGTCTGCTAAGTTCTGTTTGCTAATAGTTTGAGAATTTTGCATGTCTATCAATAAATGAGGTTAGTATGCAGTATTTAAATGGGGTAGGCTTTGTTAGGGTTTAATAAAAATGTTACATGATTCAAACTAGTTTTAAGGTTTTCCTTTTTTCTGTTTTGGAAGTATTTATACAGTATAAGAATTTTCATATCTTTAAAGGGTTACTTGAATTTACCAAGGAGAAAGCATCGAAACTTGGGCCTTTTCAAGGATTAGTTCTATGAAAAATTCCCTGTCATTGTAAATAAGCTTTTTATGAGATGTTTTTTTCAGGCTACTTATACATATTTTTCTAGAAAATTAACTTTTTTTACAATTTAAAAATATATGGAGCTAAGTACATTTTCATGATTTTGTATGTTTTTACTAGTTATTTGGTGATTATTCTTATCTTTAAAAAGATTTTTATTGGGGTTGCCTGGGTGGCTCAGCTGGTTGAGCGTCCAACTTCGGCTCAGGTCATGATAACATGGTTTGTGGGTTAGAGCCCCGCGTCGGGCTCTGTGCTGACAGTTAGCTCAGAGCCTGGAGCCTGCTTCCGATTCTGTGTCTCCCTCTCTCTCTGACCCTCCTCTGTTCACGCTGTTTCTCTCTCTCTCTCTCTCTCTCTCAGAAATAAATAAAAAATATTAAAAAAATATTTTTATTGAGTTATCAGATTATCCTCTTTTCATCTACATGTTTTTATGAAGATATAATACTTAACTTCTGAAGTTTTATTAGTTCTAATTTTCTTTTTTTTTTAATTTTGGAATAATTTCAGATTTAACAGGAATGTTACAAAGAAATTACATATAATTCCCTTATTGTCTTCATCAAATTTCCATCATTACTATCTCACATTACCACGGTCCAATTGTCAAAACTAAGACGTTGACATTGTTACATTACTGCTAACTGGTTTTTGGATTTTATTTGGATTTCATCAGTTTTTCTCTTTGTGTTCTCTTTTAGTCGTGGGACCCAATCCGGGGTACCACACTGCATTTAGTTTTCATATACTTTGGTTTTTATAATTTTTTTATTTATATCTTTTTTTCAGTATAGTTGACACAAATCTGCATTAGTTTTGGGTGTGCAACATAATGGTTCAGGTTCTCTATATGTTATGCTGTGCTCACTGCAAGTATAGAACTGTGTATCACCATACAATACTATTACAATGTTTTGACCATATTCCCTATGGTGTGCCTTTTATTCCCATGACTTATTAATTCCATAACTGGGAGTCTGTATACCCCACTTTGCCCACCTCTCTTTCCCTCCTCTCTGGAAACCATCAGTTCTCTGTATGTTTAGGTATGATTCTGCTAGGTTTTTATTCATTTTTTAGTTTTAGATTCTGCATATGATGAGTGAAATCATATGGTATTTATCTTTCTCTGACTTATTTCTCTTAGCATAAAACATTCTAGTTCCATCCACATTCTTGCAAATGGGGTGAATTTTCATTCTTTTTGATGGCTGAGTAATATTCCATTCTGCATATATATGTGTTTGTGTGTATACACACACCACATCTTCTTTATCCATTCATCAGTTGATGGACATTTGGGCTCTTTCCGTAATTTGGCTGTGGTTGATAATGCTGCTATAAACACGGGTCATGTGTTCCTTCAAATCAGCATTTGTGTACTCTTTGGATGATTACCTAGTAGTGCAATTGCTAGATCATAGGGCAGCTCTATTTTTACTTTTTCGAGGAAACTCCAGACTGATTTCTAGAAATGCTTGAACAGTTTGCATTCCTACCAGCAAAGCGTTCCTCTCTCTCTGCATCCTCGCCAACATCTGTTGTTTCCTGAGTTGTTAGTTTTAGCCATTCTGACCAGTGTGAGGTGGTATCACATTGTGGTTTTGTTTTGTATTTCCCTGATGATGAGGGATGTTGAGCATTTTTCCATGTGTTTCTTAGCCATCTGTATGCTTTCTTTGGAAAAGTGTTCATGTGCATGCCACCTACATACTTTTAAATATATTTATAATCTACTTCATTTGCTGTATTTACATGATTGTTTATGGCTTCCAACTATTATAATAAAGCAACAAGCAAGTTTATTTTATGGTCTTCCTTCTATTTCTTTTTTTTTCTTTGCATCATTTTGATATTGGGTGAAACACCCCCCCCACACACACACACACACTCACTGTATTTTGTCACTCTTCTACCACATTGGATTTCATCTTACTCTGCAATTAAATGTATCAACACTTATGTCTGGTCTTTTGCTAGCTGCACACATATTTATTGGTAGATACATAATCTTACAAATGTTTTCCTCAAAAAGGGTAATGGGAACAATATTTCTTGGTATGTTTTTTTAAACTATTGAATTTATATTTGAATTTCTGTCTTAAAAATTCTCATTTTCCACTCTTTTCCATTATAAATCCTGAAGATATTGTTAAGTTTTCATTTGATTTCATTGTTTTTATAGAAGATTAGATAGCCTAGATTTTTTTCTACTTAAATTAGGAAACTTTACTTGACTCTCAGACCTTTTTTTAGATTTAATTTTCATAAACTGAAATTAATTAGGATATGCTTAATGTGGACCTATTGAGTATATATGTCTCATATGCTTACAACTGACATCCCCAAAGGGGAGAATAAAACAAACAAAAAAATAAATAAAGAGAAAAAATGTTAAATATAATTTGAAAAAAACTTGTCTGACACTATTAAGGAAGTCAGGCTATTCTAATTCTGTACTAGTCATGTTAGGTTTCTTAGGTATATCCTGGAAACATGGCATTCCATGCTAATTTTACTTTTTTCTCTTTTAAAAGATTTTCTTCCATTTTTATCTTCCTTCTGCTGCCTCCTTTTCTTCTGTAACCAACACACTATGTTCATCTTCTGTTTCTTTTTCCTCCTTGTATTGTAACATGATTTTTACAAAATTTTCTTATACAGTATTTGGCTTTATTATTCTAGAGAAAAGCAGTGAAACATTGATTGTTGTGTTTAGAGAGAGTTATTTTCTTTTGGGTCCAAAACAGAGATACACTATTTTCCTGAGGTAGCATATACTTTTTACAATGGGAATGGAGAATACAGACTTTTTAAGGGATGTTGATACTCAGTTGGAGGCCATTATTTAGAAATTGCATTTTAGGGGCACATGGGCGGCTCAGTCATTAAGCATCTGCATCTTGATTTTGATTCAGGTCATGACCTCATTATTTGTGACTTCAAACCCCACAGAGGCTCTGTACTAACAGTTCAGAGCCTGCTTGTGATTCTCTGTCTCTCTCAGCCCCTCCCTGCTCACATTCTGTCTTTCTCAAAAATAAATAAAAAACAAATATTTTTAAAAACTTAAAATGAAATTACACTAAAGCTTTTTTTGTTTTATTATTTATTTTTGAGAGAGAGAGAGGGAGACACAGAATCCGAAGCAGGATCCAGGAGCTGGGCTGTCAATTCAGAGGCCAATGCAGGACTTGAAACCATGGACTAAGAGATCATGACTTGAGCCGCAGTCAGATGCTTAACTGACTGAACCACCCAGATGCCCTGAGAAAATGAATTTTAAATAGATGGAACATAAACTTCTTTAGAACAGTTGGCAATATTACTAACAACAGTGAAATAAATTTCACTGAGATTAGCAAGTTGTAACTATGATCCTTTTTTAAAAAGTCATTTATCAGTAGAACAATTTATATTTAAAAATGTTACTCATTTTGAGATTTTTACATTATTATTGAGAAATGGTTAAATAAAAATATTAAAATGTTTAAATAGCATTTCATAATTATCAAAACTTATTATAAAGCTTGTAACTGTTCACTGCTACACAACTGGACATATTTGTAGACATGCATACTTGCTACTCATGTCTTGACACTAACATTAAGTGAAATTGACCTGTGGTAATACTGAATTCTGCTGTGTCTTTACCCTGATAAACCTGACTGAAAAATATTTGCACTTTAATCCTATGAACTGATTATTGAAATTTTGTTTTGTCACAATGAAAACAAAAGTGTGAAGAAATAATATACTTTCATTGAAATAAATAATATAACTTAACATGTAAAAGATGTATCCATGCCAAGTAATTACATGATGTCATGCATTAGGAATAGAGGTTTTATGGCATTCCAAATAAGAAAAGACAGTGATAGAATATGCTTATTGCACAATAGACATCAAATATAAATAAGCTGAGGGTACTGTCTTTACAAAGTCAACAGACTTATTGCACTGATTCCCTGTTTGTGCACACCCAATTGTAATATTATATTCATATAAGAGTCTTGATAAATAGGGGTACCTGGTGGCTAAGTTAGTTACGAATTGACTCTTGGTTTTGGCTCAGGTCAGGATCCCATGGTTCATGAGTTTGAGCCCCGTGTTGGGCTCTAAGCTGATAGTGCAGAGCCTGCTTGGGATTCTTCCCCCATTCTCCTTCCTTCCCTCCCTTTCTCTCTCTCTGTCTCTCTCTCTGTCTCTCTCTCTCTCTCTCTCTCTCTCTCCTTCTCTATTCCTCTCTCTGCACTCCCCTGCTGGGTGCGTGCTCTCTCTCAAAATAAACTTAAACAAAACGAGTCTTGATAATTTTTTTTATTGTCCATACTATTTACATGGCTTGTGATAGAAAAACAGTTCTAAGTGACTTAAGCAATTTTGGAAGCTTAGTGGTTCATGAATCTAAAAGTTCCAAAGGTAGCTCTGATGGCAAATGTGTGAGATTATGGAAGCAGTAAATGTCATCAAGACATTGTGTTTTATATCCTTTAGCTTTGGTTTCAGGTGTGTTGGCTTCAGTATCGGGGTAAACTAAGCCTGCATTGTAGAAAAGATTGCTACTTATTTTGCCAGCAAAAAGGAAAATGGTATGATGCCACTATTTCTATTCACAATCAGTAGTCTGACTCTAACTTGGCCAAGTTGATTTACCAGACCATGCCTAAACCATGATCTTTGTTCCCAGGTGGAAGAATTCATTTAATGGGGAAACCCAGATTTTGTGCCCAATGCTGGAATAAAATGATATAATCAGATCGGCTTGAATCACCTGAACCAGGAGGGGAAAAATGTTTTACCAAAAATAATGATACTGTAAGAAGGATGGGTAGCACATGCCTAAGGCCAAGATAATATATTCATTATAATATTCCATGAAGAAACACTCATGGAAAAATATTTTTTTCTTTAGTACAACATTCTGGATATTAAATAGATTGCATCTTCAAAACTTAGCAAACAAACGGTTATATTAACTTATTGTTAAAAGTTATTTTTTGAAGTATAGTTGACATATGTTATATTAGTTTCAGGTGTACAGTACAGTAATTCACCAATTGTATGCATTACTCAGTGCTCACCATGAAAAATGTAGTCTCCATTGTCACCATATAACATTATTACAATACTACTGACTATGCTGTATTTCTCATTCCAGTGTCTTATTTATTTTATAGCTGGGAGTCTGTACCTATTATTTCTTTTAATGTATTTCAAATATCCCCTGCAGCTTTCTCCCCTCTGGCAACCACCAGTTTCTTCCCTATATTTATGATTCTGTTTCTGATTTGATCATTTGTTTTGATTTTTTAGATTCCACATGTTAGTGAAATCATGTGGCATTTTTCTTTGACTTATTTCACTTAGCTTTATACCCTCTAGGTCTATCTATGTTGTTGCAAATGGCAAGATCTTATTATATTTTATGGCTGAGTAAAATTCTAGTATGTGCTACATACATACCACACACACACACACACACACACCAGACGTCACACATACCTTTATCCATTCATCTATGGATGGACACTTAGGTTGCTTCCATATTTTGGCTAATGTAAATAATGCTGCAGTAAACATAGAGATGCATGTGTCCTTTCAAATTAGTGATTTTAATTTTTTGGAAAATATCTAGTAGTGGGATTACTGCATTGTATGGTATTTCTTTCATTAATTTTTTGAGGAAATTCCATATTGTTTTCCTCAGTGGTTGCACCATCAATAGTGCATGAAGGCTTCCTTTTCTCCACATCCTCTCCAACACTTATTTTCTTGTGTTTTTGACTTTAGCCATTCTAACAGGTGTAAGTTGGTATTGTGGTTTTCTTATAAAATTTTTAAATATTTTTTTTTATTTATTAGAGATAGAGCATGTGAGTGTGAGAGAGGGGCAGAGGAATAGATAGAATCACAAGCAAGCTCCAGTGCCCATCACAGAGCCTTATGTAGGGCTTGATCACACGACCCTGGGACCATGACCTAAGCGGAAATCAAGAGCCAGATGCTCAATCAATTGAGCACTCAGGTGACACAATATTGGGGCTTTGGTTTGCATTTCCCTGACTATAAGTGATGAAGAGCATCTTTTCATGTGTCTGGGGCCATTTGTATGTGCTCTTTAAAAAAATGTCTATTTAGTACTTCTGACTATTTTTAATCAGATTATTATTATTATTATCATTATTATTATTATTTACTTTCTGGTGTTGAGTTTATAACTTCTTCATATATTGTGGCTCTTAACCATTTATCAGTTATCATTTACAAATATATTCTTCCATTTATGAGGTTGTCTTTTCATTTTGTTGATGTATTCTTTCACTGTGCAAAAACTTTTTATTTTGGTGTAGTCCCAATAGTTAATTTTCATTTTTGTTTCCTTTGCCTCAGGAGGTATATCTAAAAAATCTTATCAAAGCCAGTGACAAAGAGATTACTGCCTGTATTAAGGTAATTTCTGGTTTCAGGTCTCACATTTAGGTCTTTATCCATTTTGAGTTTATTTTTGTGTGTGGTATAAGAAAGTGGTTCAGTTTCATTCTTTTGCATGTACCTACCAGACCAGTTTTTTCAACACCATTATTGAAGACTTTTTTTTTTTTTAACCCATTTTATATTCTTGCCTCCTTTGCCATAGATTGACAGTGTAAATGTGGGTTTATTTTTGGGCTCTCTTTCCTGTCCCCTAGATCTATATATCTATTTTTGTGCCAGTACCATATGGTTTTGATTACTATAGTTTTGTAATGTATCTTGAAATCTAGAATTGTGATATCAACAGGTCTGTTATTCTTTCTCAAGATGGTTGGCTTCTCAGAGTCTTTTGTGGTTCCGTGAAAATATTAGAATTCTATTTTCTAGTTCTATGAATAATACTATTGGTATTTTGAGGGATTTGCACTGAAATCTGTAGATCACTTTGTGTAGTATGGAAATGTTGATAATATTCGTTACTCTAATTCATGAGCATGGTATAGCTTTCAATGATGGATATATTTATTATTCTTTAATGATAATGTTGATTTATATTATTGTCTATTAAACTCAAAATAAAATAAAATCATCAAGCAAATATAGAAAATAAAAATGCATATATATATATATATATTTTAATGTTTTATTTATTTCTAGGAGAGAGAGAGACAGCGTGAGCAGGGGAGGGTCAGAGAGAGAGGGAGTCACAGACTGAAACAGGCTCCAGGCTCTGAGCTGGCAGTCAGCACAGAGCCCGACGCAGGGCTTGAACCCACGAACCGCGAGATCATGACCTAAGCGAAAGTTGGACGCTTAACCGACTAAGCCACCCAGGCACCCCTAAATGCATATATATTTTTGAAAGTGAGTGAGAGCAGGGGAGAGGGAGAGTGGAGAGAGAGAGAGAGAGAAAGAGAGAGAGAGAGAGAGAGAGAGAGAGAGACTCTTAAGCAGGCTCCATGCTCAGGACAGAGCCCAGTGTGGGGCTTGATTCTACAACCCTGGCATTATAACCTCAGCTAAAATCAAGAGTCAAACCCTCAACCGACTGAGCTGCCCACATGCCCTGGTATTTTTTTTCTCTTAAACCCAGATTAGAGTATTGAGCTAAGCAAGAAAATACAATTTATAATATGAAAATATATAAATATATTTAATAAGTTTAATTTTCTTTTATGTAATATATAAATTAATTTTTGAATGAAAATTAAGATAGGATCTTAAGAACAAGTTATCTTAGGGGACATATCATTTAGTGATTTAAAAATTATGTTAATATGAGTGCATAAGAATTTTACTTCCTATTTAAAGGGTATCCTGCGGGGCGCCTCGGTGGCTCAGTCGGTTAAGTGTCCTACTTCGGCTCAGGTCATGATCTCATGGTTTGTGGGTTTGAGCCCCGCATTGGGCTCTGTGCTGACAGCTAGCTTAGAGCCTGGAGTCTGCTTCTGATTGTGTGTCTCCCTCTCTCTCTGACACTCTCCTGCTCACACTGCTTCTCTCTCTCTCTCTCAGAAATAAATAAAACATTACAAAGAAAAATAAAGGGTATCCTGATATTACTAAAGTGTGAGATACATTATGTGATAAATTACACAAATGTCCATACATTCATTTTACCCTCTATGTATACCCTTTGACTATGACTTTGATGTTCTTGCTTTCTTGAAATAAGACTTATTTTCTACTACCTTTAATCTTAGCTTACCTTATGATATACTGTTTTTCAGCAGAATGCCACAGAATTGATGTTGTAGGACTTTTGAAAATAGTGCTTAAGAGATCTTGCCTCTTTGGCTCTCATCCACTTCTTTCATAGCTCCTGAAAATGAAAAGGCGACCCATATGGTTTCTGTGAGGAGGAGAGACCATGTGCATAAGAGGCTTAGTAAAAGCATATATCTTTATAATGGACTATTATTCAGTTATGAGAAATAAGGTAATCCTTCCATTAGTGACAACATAGATGCACTTAAAGGCATTATGCTAAGTGACATGTCAGAGAAAGACAAATATTATGTGATATTACTTATATGTACAATTGAAAAAAGCCAAACTCATAGAAACAGAGAATAGAATGATGGTTATCAGGATCTGGGGTAGAGCAGGGATGGGGAGATGTTGATCAACGAGTACAAACTTCTAGTTAGAAGAGGAATAGGTTCTGGGGATCTAATGTGCAGCATTGGGATTATGGCTAACACTAAGGTGTTACATATATAAAAGTTGTTAATAAAGTTCGTCTTAAATGTTCCCACCGCACAAAAAAATAGTAATTATGTGACATTGCCAACTCAGTGTGTCAATCATTTTGCAATACATAAGTATATCAAATCAACATGCTGTGTAATTTAAATTTATACAATGTTTTATGTTGAGTATATGGTAATAAGTTTAGGAAAAAAAGTCCCTGCTAAATACTAGACATGTGACTGAGTCCATCTTACATGTTATACCATAAGAGAAAGGCAGCTTCACTGAGCATCAGACCAAGGCAAATAGAAGTATCTTTGAGTTGAACACAGAGAAGCCAGTATGTCTGACTCACAGAACTGTGAACAAGTCAAGTTGGGGGCAGTGAGATGCGCAACAATAGATAACACACGCTCTTGTTTTAGAAGTTACTGAGATTTTGTCAAAATACTCTAAAAGTTATTTTGCAATAATATGTGAATAAATAACGAATGATATAAGGGATTTGAGATGCTGTTTCTTTTTTAAAGTTTAGAATGAAACATGAGGTTTTATAAAGCTGCTTGTAAATTGTTATGATTTACAAACAACTACATACACATTTGGTGTCTTAGGTTAAATTGATACACTATTTTCTGCCTTATTTTTATCTATTTAATATACTATAATAAAATATTTAAATAGATTTTCTTCCTATCCATTATTCTTTCATTCATATGTAATTATCAGTATGTTTTCAACTATCAAGTAGAATACAGGTTTACTGAGTAATGATTGACAGAGCCTAAAATAAAATGTTGGAAGAAAAGATTGACAGATTTAAATAGTAGAAAAGTGTGCAAATTAACTCCACAGGCTGATGAACTTCATTAACAGGTAGTTTCTTTTAAGTAGATTTGCTAAGAGAAAGATTATTGATAGGTTCGAGAAGGTATATGGGAATGTCTAAGATCCATATGGCTTTAAGAATTAATTTGTGATTAAAAATATCTAACTAATAAAGTGATAGTTTCTAAGTTATCACAAAATCAAACTACCTTTAAAAAGTGTGGTCTGAGCCACAAATGTTGGTTTTGAGTACGAAAAAATTGGCTGATAATGCTGGCACTTTTTGGTATACTGGGAATTAATACTTTTGCAGTGTCTATGAACATAGGGAAAAACAGAATTTTTAAAAGTTTATTTATTTATTTATGAGAGAGAGAGAAGCAAGCATGCAGGGGAGGGGCAGAGAGAGAGAGGAAGAGAGAGAGAATCCCAAGCAAGTGCTAAACTGTCAGTGTGGAGCCCAACAAGGAGCCTGAGTCCATGAACCATGAGATCATGACCTAAGCATAAATCAAGAACTTCATGCTTAACTGATTGAGCCAGCCAGGCACCCCAATTGTTTTTATATAAGCAAATATTTCTCAAACCCTGGATCAGGAAGTCATACTGATGTTACAACCAGGTATAAATAAATAAAATGGAATAGAAGAAAATAGAGTAAGCTGTGCAGATTTTCATCAAACTCTTGCTCCACATTTACTGCATATGCTTCTGTGTGTATGTGTGCTTGTGCAATAAATTTTAATATATAATGTGTTTCTTACTGTGGATTGCTGTCAAAAGTTGAAAGTATGCTGATTTAGGTGCACGTTTTCTCATGCCCATGAAACCAAATGAAAAAGATTTTTTATATTTGGGAAAATAGAACACCACAATGGGCTCCATAAATTGGAACTTGTACAAGCTATGTTTTCTGAACATGAGATTGGAAGGTAATAACAAAAATATAATCCCACCCCTTGTATTTACCCACAAATGCTTTTACAAACTTACCCAATGATTTCTAAATTTGAAAATTAATCTCTTAAAAGTGATTGAATAAGAGAAAAATAACTGTAAGTTTATAAAATTGAAACTCCAGCAGATTAAAATATGTAGGCTATTGCTAAAGCCTGAATCAGACAAAAAGCATACAGTATTTAAGTGTTATAAAATATAAATAATTAAAAATTAATAAATGGAAGTATTTAAGCCAGCCAGTTAAAAATGGAAGAAAATTTTTCTTAGAGGGAAACATGAAGTGTTTTGTAATTGCATTCCCCACTTGTCCATTCCTCCTCTAGAGGCTAAAACAATTCTAGTTTATTTATTTTTAAAAAAATATTTTTATTTCAAGGCGAGAGAGAGACAGCATGAGCAGGGGAGGGTCAGAGAGAAGGGAGACAGACTCTGAAACAGGGAGATACAGACTCTGAAACAGGCTCCAGGCTCCGAGCTGGCAGTCAGCACAGAGCCCGACTCGGGGCTCGAACCCACGAACCGTGAGATCATGACCTAAGCGAAAGTCGGACGCTAAAGCGACTAAGTCACCCAGGTGCCCCAAGCAATTCTAGTTTAAAGACCTCACTTTGGGGCGCCTGTGGGTGGGTGGCTCAGTCGGTTAAGCGTCCGACGGCTCAGGTCATGATCTTGGTGCTTGGGTTGGAGCCCCGCATGGAGCTCCGAGCCTGGAGCCTGCTTCAGATTCTGTCTCCCTCTCCTTTTGCGCCTCTCCTGCTCACGCTGTCTCTTTCTCTCTCAACAATAAACAAAACATTAAAACATTTTAAAAAAGTAGCATCTCGAGGAAAATGTGTGAAGTAATTACTGAAGCTAAAACTGGATATTTAAATGTAAAAAAAAATGGAAGAACTGATTCATTATGGAAATAAGAAACTTTAAGAATCTCCTAAAATCAATCAGCCTCTGGATATCCAAGGGAATCAGTAGGCATCCCAAGTGTTACTTCGGATCATTTAAAATGAGGAAAATGAAAGGAATTATTCCCTACTGTTGTACAAAAATTGAACATAGACACATTATCTGATTTCATTCTCACAATAGCATTTTAGGAAAACTAATCAAGCATTGCCATCCCTAAATTATAGTGAAGAAAGTAGAAGATAGTATTCACAAATATTAGGTGATATCAAGGAGTCTACTAAACTTCTTATAATTACTGGCAACATGAAGACAAATCATATTCAGTTTTAAATACATTCCTTCTAAAAATTTCGTACAATGAAATAATCATTACAATCATAATACTCTTGTCTGCCACTTGTAATTCTTAGTCAATCTCTTATTTATAGTAAAAGTATTAATTATCTGGAATAGTTTCAAGATGTTATGTTTATAAAAATATAAAA
Source organism: Hyaena hyaena (assembly GCF_003009895.1). Classification (NCBI taxonomy): domain Eukaryota; kingdom Metazoa; phylum Chordata; class Mammalia; order Carnivora; family Hyaenidae; genus Hyaena; species Hyaena hyaena. The sequence goes on along the minus strand of NW_024081497.1, from coordinate 543,282 downwards.
TCAATCATGTAAGATAATATGAGTCTCTTGGCTATAATTTTGGTGTGTCATATTTTATTGTACTTTAAAAGCTTCTTTGATAAACATACTTATTAAATATCATTGAAAGCAATTCATTTTTAGATGAGGAAATGAGACCTTTTAGTATACATAAATACTAACTTATACACAGAACTTTTATAGGTTACAAAAGCACTTAACAATATTATCATGTTTGTTCTTCCATATGACTTGTGTCAGAGTGATTTCTTTTTTTTTTTAATTTTAGAGAGAGTGTATGAGCAAGGGAGAGGACAAGAGGGAAAGAAACTCTTAAGCAGGCTCTACACTCAGCATGAAGCCCAACATCGGGCTGGATCCCATGACCCTGGGATCATGACTTGAGGTGAAATCAAAAGTCAGATGCTCAACCTACTGAACTACTTGAGTGTCCCGGTTTTAAAATAAAGTTATAAATACTCATAAAGATTAATTTTTATAAGATCTTAGAGCTACAAAACTCTAAGGCTCAGAACTCAAAATACAAAGCTTCAAAGTCCTATCTCTGAATGCAAGACATGGATTCTTTCCTGAATTCACATGAATAGGAATCCTGTTGCATTTTTAAAAATACCTAATGTCTTTTAAAAGCATCTGAAAATGTATGAAAAGCAAATACATTTGATATGAGAGATAAATCATTTTTCAAAGAGTCACATTTGAATAATGAAAAGAATTTAGTTTTTACTTAAGTAATGAGTTATTAATATCATTGAATGAACCTCCTTATATATATCTCTTTCAAAATTTAATTCATACAGTTCCGAAATCCAATTGCTGTGATGGTTGAATATGTAAAAGTGAAAGTAATTAGCTCAATGATCCATCTTCAAAATTGAAATAAGAGGGGTGCCTGGGTGGCTCAGTAGGTTGCGCATCTGACTCCTGGTTTCTGCTCAGATCATGATCTCACAGTTCATGGCTGGTGGGATGAAGTCAGGCTCTGCATTCACACCTTGATGCCTGCTCGGGATTCTCTCTCTGCCCCTCCCTTGTGCTCACTCGCTCTGTCTCTATCTCTCTCTCTCAAAATAAATAAATAAACATTTAGAAAAAGTGAAAATAAGGAAAATCCATATACTGAGGAAAATGAACTAATCGTGGCATGATAACATTTAACTGAGCCTGGAATTATTATTTAGAAATAAAGTGTCAACATTTTCTGAACTTCTTGGTATGGTTTCACTTTCCTAATTAAGAAAATAATGTTTACTTTTGAGAGAGATGGAGCATGGTGAAGGTGGGGAGGAGCAGAGACAGGGAGACAGAATATGAAGCAGGCTCCAAGCTGTCAGCCCAACACAGAGCTCAAACTCACAAACCATGAGATTATGACCTGAGTTGAAATCTGGCACTTAACTGTCTGAGCCACCCTTTTCCCTATTTAATTAAAAAGGTATTGATGAGAATGGTGTTTCACCATGAGAATGGTAATTTGTACCCTGGCCTAGAAAAATCTTTAGTTCACATCCCTTGTAGGATTACTCATAAATAATAATCATTGATGGATAAATATTTCAATTTATTGTTACTAAAGACACAAAACTGAATTTCTCAATTTACTTGAATGTTATGTTCCTATATTAGAAAGAAAGTAAAACTGAATTTTCTTATTATTACTCTTTACTAAATTATTAAATACTTATATTTTCTAATCTTTTATTTTTCTGTAATGTTGTTATTCAATTCTAAATGCATTCTTGATGTCTTGATAACATAATGTTGTTCCTGCTGAGAAAATAAACTAAAACCTAAAATATGTTAAATATTTTCTCACAGAAATGAATGGCCTATAACTTTTTCCTTTTGAAACTAGTTTCCTTTTACCTAAATGAGTAGTTTCCAGACCTCCTAAAATGAAGAACTCTTATTACTAATTTTACCTTAAAATTCAGAATTGAATTTTGAAAGAATTGAATTTCTATATTTTATTAGTTGAAATATATATATTTTAATTAAGTTTTAGAGCAGATCAAAATCTGATCTATAAAGTAGTATATATTCAGTCAAAGTCAAATGTAACTAGCATCTGTTTACCTTGTGGAACATTATCTTAGTTAAAAGTATGATTTTCGTAAAATTATTTCTTTCCCTTCTCCAGTATAACTTTATAATACAGAAATTTTCAGCTTTCAAAATTAAGTAGTTCTGTGATAGGATGGATGTGAGTATATAACAAATTCCCAGATGCATGGAAGACTCTGTAGCCAGGTTCTAAGTTTCAAATGTTGAACACCAAAAGAAAAAAGAAAGAAAAAAAAAAGGAAAAGAGAAAAACAAAAACAAACATAAAAACTATTGTTAAACAGTTTCCTCTCTATGTTAGTTTCCTAATAGCTGGAAAATGGAACAAAATTCTAAGATTTGAAATATTTATACTAATGGACATAATTATGTGATCATCTCAATGAAAAACCTTCAAAGATATGGTACAGATATTTCTCTCTTCACAGATCAGGTTCTTAGTTGTCAGGTAGAAGGCACTAATATAAGAAGACAAGTGCAAAATATTTAACAAGAATCTCAAAAGTCAAATATTTTAAGAAAAACTCAAATGTAACAAATCTAAAATTTGAACCTCCATGAGTTCTTTCAAGTAAAGATTTATTTTACATTAAAGAGTATTATTGTAAGTCTTTTAAAATCTGTCCTTCTTTGTTGAAAATCACCTTAAATGTATTACTTTTCTTTGAATCAGGGTTCTTTAGAGCACACATACATAATCAATGTTCCTTGCCTTAAGAGTTTTCAAAAATCAGTTATATTCTATATTCTATAGCTTTTATTTTTCACAGTAAAACATATGCATGTGTGTGTGTATGTGTGTGTATATATGTATGTATCCATGCATATAATAATGATATAGCAATATATTTCTGAATTGCTTTTCTTAACCAAAAGCTTCAATGTTCACTGGGCATTACCAAAATTCTCAGTTAGCTCTAGGAATAACCATACAGTGATGCCATATACAGATTCTTCACTTGTAAGCCTGGATTAATTTAATAATGACATTTTAATTTGAAATATATGTTTGATGGGAATGAGTGTAATAAATTAATAGACTTCCATAGGAGTGAAGATTATTGCTTCTTATATATAAGATGTTTTTAAACTTTCAACATTTAAATAAAATGTTGGGGCTAATTCGTTATATTTACTAAAAGAATACTTTTATCTTCCCTGAACAATGTGTGATTGTAATAGTGTTCATGTGTCAGCTATGTTGTGGAACCTCAAATACCATAGTGAAAGAGTTACGAATATCCAAATAATAAAACGTTTACCAAATAAAGTATCCACTAATTCCTTAAAATAACTTTATTTTTATTCAAATAATCTTCAAATATCAAACTCAAGTGGATATAATACCATATGGTTTAATTATTAAACAACACAGAATTAATCAAATGTGTTTGTTCACATCATTGATTTAATCATAATAAATTCTCAATATTTGATCGACAAGATGGCTTGGCAAGGAGAGGCAGACCTTTCTGACTCCTCTTTATTCTTTTATCTAATCTTACTAATCATGTTTATTGTTATAACTGGGTAGTCTGAATCTCTTGTTATTGAGCTCTTTACAAAGGTTAGTGGGTAAAATGTGTCATTGCATGAAAGTCCTATAAACTAATAAGCATTGTTCCTGGAATATAGCCTCTAAGGGAGAATGAAACCAGCATCCTGTATCTCCTCCCTGTGTGTGTACTAAAGCTAATGGAGGGTGAAATTTGTTTCTTTAGATAATTTTAAGTGAGCTGATTACCATCATCAATTTTATCCTCATGATTCTAATTTTTATTTCCTGTTCTTTCTTTATACCCTTCGATTTGTCACTGCATGTCTCAGACACATAATGCTCCATATCAAAGGGAATCAGCAAATGGAATTAAAATTATGGATACCTTAAAGTAATACAAAGCTGCTGATTTTTTCTATTTTTTAAGTGGGTCAAGGATAAGTGAAGCTACTCCTCATTTTGAAAGCTGTAATTATTTATATTCTTACAAATTTAATATAGAGGAGAAAGTGACAGTTAACTAAAACCTAAACAAATCATATTTCATTTGATAGTAGTTTTTGAAAAAAAAAAAAACCTTGAAGAATGTTTGTAGCAAGTTTCTTGAAGTTATTCTTATTACAGAATATTTGTCATTATTAATTTTGACAGTAGGGGATCCCTTTAGGAATATTGACTTATAAACCTATTGAAGAGGGATGGAGAGGAACAGTGCCAAAATCTGTGGCTGGGTATGTGTTTCAAAATGAAAAAAAAAAATAACAGAAAAAAAAAAAACTAGCAGGTACAAAGTAAAAGGGCTTAATGGCACAAAGTACTAACACTAAAATGTTTGCATGCAATTTTGCTGCTTAGTTGGGTTTTTCTCTTACTTCTAATAATAGAAATACATCTAAGTCTTCATTAAATTTTTCCCATTAATAACATGGATTATCACATAGCCATCACTTCAGAATATCTCTTGAAAGAATGAATAAGTGAAAGTAAGTGAAGAATGAGTGGGAAGAAAAAAAATAAAGCTTATTTAGTGGCTACTCATTAATGTACCAGGTATTGTTTTAAATATCTTACATATAATCTTATACGAAGATTTTATCATTTAATCTTCATGAAGACCTTATGAGCTTTCTAATAGATTATTCTCATGTTACTATTGAGGGCAATGTGGATAGAGAACTTAAATAACTCCCTTGGAATCACAGAGGAAGTAAGACACCGAGTCTAAGTTCATACTTTTAACAGTCATTCCAGTAATGCATTACTTGATTTTTGTTTAATAGCAGTATGGTTAAGATACAGTGTTATATTAGTTTCAGGTGTGCAATATACAGACTCAACAATAACATGGTCACTAGGCATTATTAAAATGAAGGACTTTGGAAATTCAGATTAGAATTGGAAATTTATAAATCTTTTATTTATTCCTGATAGGTGAATCTAAAAAGATGCTTTATCAAAACATTTAAGAATTCTATTACACATATTCACAACACTGAAAATATAAACATTTTCTTCTTCATGTTAGATTAGGATGTCATATAGTTTGCTCTCATATTCCAAGAATGGAGTTATCAATTATAGCTACTAGATGCTAGAGAATATTTTACTACCCTAAAAGAAGATTAATTACTTTTGTTCTGACTATAGTATGAAATAACATAATTGAGAACTGTTAGTAATATTTGCCTGTGGTAGTATTTCAAAAATTTCCTAATATGTTAATATTAAAAATATTATATATATTTTTATGTGAGTATATGTGAGTAGTCAGGTTTGTTTTCAGAGGAGAAAAAATTCTCTCAATTTCAAAAAAAGTAATAAAATACACTGCATGAGTTTTATGTCATATTTTAAAACCCACCTAGTAAATAATAAAAATTGCACTGGGGATATGTTGTTGTTAACCTAGACTTGCCCTTCCTGTGAAGTGCATTTCCAAGATGCAAAATGATCATTCCACAGGCTATGAATGGATTTCCAAACATTGAAAATTCATTTGAGTTTTAGTAATACTGAAGAATAAATAACTTAAATAACTTATTCATGAAGCTTATGGAATTGTGATACACCAAGTTATTACATACATAGAAATGTGAAATTTAGAATAGGTACCATTTAGAATTCATGAAATGTACTGGTCACCTCAAATTAGTTCCAAAACCATCTATATTTTTATGGACTCTATTAAAGTCCAAAAGGCTTTGAATATAAACTATTTTAATAATAGACATTATACCGTACATAAACTCAAATGTTTATTCAATATAATTTTTTGATTTACCACTGGTAGTAGTGAGCTAGAGAACTATATACTCTCTCACAAGAAAACATGAACAAAAACTCTATTTTGTACTGTTTGCCAATTTACACGTTTTAAATAATCCTTTCACAATGGATTTCAAGCTATTATGACATCACTGAAAATGGAGTCATAAGGAGTTTCACACCATCACCCCTCTCTTAGCCCCATTTGGGATATCTCAAGCACACCACTGATAACGTTCATGTGAGTATATGAGACAGAGCAGGGGGCATGAAAACCTTCATGGGCTCTACTGCTAGAGAGACTGAAATTGATTCCAGTTGTTAGAACAAGGCATTTGAGGAACTGCTTTCTAATATTTATATTGATTAATGATTCTTTCATAAGTTACCCTCATGATTTAATTGGAGATTATTCCATCTTTTTACAAACACAAATATTCTACATGTGTTCCATACTTTAAGACAAATACTTTCTTAGCATCTGTTTAATTAATGTATCTTTTTAATTTGAAACATATTTGACATGTAACATTGTATAAACTTAAGGTGTACAACACGTTAATGTTTTATATTTATGTACTATATAATATGTCATTGTGGCAATAATTAGCACCTTTATTACATTTAATAACAATCATCTTTTTGATAGAATAATTAATATCTAGTCTCTTAACAAGTTTGTTGATTATAATATTGTTGTCTATATTCACTATACTGTGCAAAGGACCTCTACGGCTTATTTAGTACTCATTTTAAGTCTGTACTCTTAAGTGATATCTGTCCTGTCTCCAAACCACCATCCCCTGTAATCACCATTTTATTCTGTATTTATGACTTGGGCTTTTTTCGATTTCACATATAAGTGATATCATACAGTACATCTATCCTCTGTTGACTTATCTTAGCATAAAGTGCCAAATTCTATCCATGTTGTTGCAAATGATAGAAATCCCTCCTTACTTATGGCTAAAAATTATTCCATTGTTTGTTTGTTGTATATATATATATATATATATATATATATATACTTTTTTAAAAGTTGTTTTACATTTATTTGAGAGACAGAGTATGAGCAGGGGAGTGGCAGAGAGAGATGGAGACATAGAATCTGAAAGAGGCTCCAGGCTCCGAGCTGTCAGCACAGAGCCCCATGTGGGGGTTGAATCCATGAACCCGTAAGATCATGACCTGAGCCAAAGTCTGGTGCTTAACCGACTGAGCCACCCAGGTGCCCCTACATATATATTCTTTATCCATTCATCTGTTGAAGAACACTTAGGTTGTTTCCATATTTGGCTATTGTGAATAATGCTGCAGTAAACATGGGGGTGCATGTATCTCTTTGAGATCCTGATTTCATTTCCTTTGGGTATATACTCAGACATGATTTGCTGGATCATATGGTAGATCTCTGCTTAACTTTTTGAGAATCTCCATCTCATATCCCATAGTAGGTAAATCAGTTTGCATTAATGATATTGGGAAAACTAGATAAACATACAGAACAATGGAATTAAACCCTTGTCTTACACCACTCACAAAAATGAACTCAAACTGAATCAAAGGCAAACATAAGGCCTGATACTATAAAATTTCTAGAAGAAAATATAGAGAAGAATCTCCTCAACATTGGTCTGGGCAATAATTTTTTGAATATGACACCAAAAGCACAAACAACAAAGCCAGAAATCAACAATGTGACATGAAACTTTAAATTTCATGCATAGATGGGGCACCTGGGTGGCTCAGTTGGTTAAGCATCTGACTTTGGCTCAGATCATGATCTCACGATTCGTGGGTTCAAGCCCCGCGTCGGGCTCTGTGCTGATAGCTAACTCTGAGCCTGGGACCTGCTTCAGATTCTTTATCTCCCTCTCTCTCTGACCCTCCCTGGCTTGCTTGCTCACTCTCTCCCTCTCTCTCTCTCACTCAGAAATAAATAAAACAGTATTAAAAAAAAGATCACGCATTGAAAAAGAAACAACAAAATGAAAAGACAAAGAATAGAAGAAAATTTTGCAAAGCAGATAAAAAGACAAAAGCTTACTATCCAAAAAAATATAATTATCTTTGAAATGGAAGTACGCGTAGACACTTTTAGAAGGGAGAAATGATTAGATACAGTTGGAACTGTAGTGTTGGGCCAAAAGAAAAAAATATATATAATTCTGTTGAAGCCAACTGAATTATCATTCACTTCCTTGTTTTGATTCTTTTATAGTTTATTGTCAAGTTTTTTTCTATATAATACCTATTGCACATCCCAACAAGTGCCCTCCTCCATGCCCAGCACCTCCCTTCCCGTCTTCCCCACCCCCCTCAGCCCTCAGTTTGTTCTCAGCATGCAAGAGTCTCTCATGGTTTGCCTCCCTCCATCTCACCAACTATTTTTGCCTTTTTCTCCCACTTTGTCCTCTGTTAACTTCCTCCTAATCCACCTATATATGCAAACATATGGTATTTGTCCTTTTGACTGAATTATTTCACTCAGCATAACACCCTCTAGTTCCATCTATGTTGCTACAAATGGCCAGATTTCATTTTCTCATTGCCATGGAGTATTCCATTGTATAAGTATACCACATCTTCTTGATCCATTCATCAGTTGATGGACACTTAGGTTCTTTCCATGTTTTGGCTATTGTTGAGATTGCTGCTATGAACATTGGGGTACATGTGCCCCTATACATCAGCACTCCTGTATCCCTTAGGTAAATTCCTAGCAGTGCTACTGCTGGGTCATAGGAGAGTTCTGTTAATTTTTTGAGGAACCCCCATACTGTTTTCCAGAGGGACTGCACCAGTTTACATTCCCAACAGTGCAGGAGGGTGCCCGTTTCCACATCCTCCAGCATCTAGAGTCTCCTGATTTGCTCATTTTAGCCACTCTGATTGGCATGAGGTGGTATCTCAGTGTGGTTTTGATTTGTATTTCCCTGATGATGAGGGATGCTGAGCATCGTTTCATGTGTCTGTTGGCCATCTGGATGTCCTCTTTGGAGAAATGTCTGTTCCCGTTTCTTCACTGGATTTTTTTTTTTTTTTCAGGTGTGGAGTTTGATGAGTTCCTTATAGATTTTGGATACTAGCCCTTTATCTGATATGTCATTTGCAACTGTCTTTTCCCATTCCATCAATTGCCTATTAGTTTTATTGATTGTTTCCTTTGCTGTGCAGAAGCTTTTATCTTAATGAGGTCCCAGTATTTCATTTTTTCTCAAAAAAAAGGCAAAGGAATCAACACTTTGTTTTGATTTTTAAAGGTTTTTTGTTGTGAGTCTAATTTGAATAATTTTTAGGCTGCTGGGTACTTATATTAATAATAGATTGAATAGAAACCACAGTTACCTAGCACTGAGTGAAGAGCAATAACACATATGAGAATGTATGTTAAAGTTTCTGCATGCCAGACAAGGTTTTTTTAAAATTTATTTTATTTATTTTGAGAGATGGAGAGAGATGGAGAAAGAGCACCCACAGAAAAGGGGCAGAGAGAGAGAATCCCAAGCCAGCTCTGCACTGACAGCATGGAGCCCCACACAGAGCCCAAACTCATGAGATCATGGCCTGACCCAAAATCAAGAGTCCAGAGGCTTAACTGACTGAGCCACCAAGCACCCTACAAAAAGTATTTCTTTCCTGAAGTCTTTCAAGACTTTATTCCTTGAAAACAGTAAAGGCAAAAGACACATTTTGCATCCATGAAGGATCCCTGTTTGTTTTGTATTAATGAAACAATCTAAACATTTGGTGTTTTCCCACGAAAAATTGAAAAGTAAAGATATAGGATTAATATAAATGTTATGAACTAAAAACTAAACAAAAATGCCAACTTTTTATATCTTCATCTGTTCTTCATTTGCATATAGTTCCTTACCTGAAGAAAAATAAGTTAAGTGGTTATTGTGGAACAAAGTCTGCTTTCACAATTGAAGGAGGAGTTTACCAGTGGTTAGCTTTACACCGGAGTTTGAAAAATTCTTCATTGGGAGAATTTGTTCAGGAATTTCAAGCTCTATTTTGTTTGTTGGTTGGTTATTTATTAAGAGGAGAGAGCTACATGACTCAATCAGATAGATAGAAAAATCTCTATTAACAGAGTGTTGTTTCAGAATGGATTTCACATCAGTTCATTAAGGTCCTTCTTGTTTCATTTCCATGATTCAGCTTAATTTGTGAACTTGACACCAACCTATTGAAATAGAGAGCTCGAGTTCTGTTTAATGGTAATGAGGCAGAAAGAAGCCACAACACATACTTAAACTCTATGTTGTCTTCCACTGGAAGCACGAGGAGAAGCTATTCACTGATCAATGTTTATTTCAGTTCACATAATGCATTATTATCCCAGTTTTTAAAAATTTTTAATGTTTATTTTTAAGAGAGAGAAAGAGAGCAAGAACAGGGGACAAGCAGAGAGAGGGAGACACAGAATCCAAAGCAGACTGCAGGCTCAGAGCCTGATGTGGGACTCAAACTCATGAACCATGAGATCATGACCTGAGCTGAAGTCTGTCGCTCTACCAACTGAGCCACCAAGGCACCCCTACATGATGTGTTACTAAAGAGGTAACTGCATGTCAAATCTTTACTAGTTCTGGGGATACAAAAATGAAGAAGGAGAAATTTCTTCAATTAGCCATAGATGTAATAAGCAAATAAATATAAAATACATCAAGTTAAAAAGGAAAGCCAGATGGAGGAATAGAGTATACAGGAGTGACTCTTTTATGTTGGTGTGTCTACAAAAAGACAAAGATAAAAGATAAAATAAAGAAGTAAGCCATATAGATATATTGAGATGCATATTTCAGAGAAAGTGGCAAGTATAAAGGCTTTGTGTTGACAGTTCTCATGGTGTGTACAAAGAGTGGAATGCGGGAGTAGCAGGATATGACAAAGGAAAAGTTGCCAGTAGCCAGAGTTGCTTTTAATTGGATTCTAAGTGGGATAGCTAAAGAATCATTGGAGATTTGGCTACAAAGGTATCAAAATAAGATTTATATTAAAAACAACAAGTGGATGTTGAATAAGAATAGAATGGGGTATAGAAAGCAGGTAGATGTTGAGACACAGGAAAGTGTTCCAGTGGACCATGCAAGGGGGTGTGGCAGTGATGGATGTTATGAACATTATTTGAAAGCAGAGTCATCAGGACATGCACACATTTTGGAATATGAGAAAATGGAGGAGCCATGGTTATGCCATTTTTTTGGCCTGATTATCTATGTGTTATGGTGCATTTCACTGAGACAGAGAACCTAGAGTGAGCTAAGTCTTGATGGTAGAATGAATCCCAACTGTTTTCTTAAGTAGGGAATGGACTGAATAAGGATAGAATTTTAATTTCCTCATAATTAGAATATGACTAAGCAGGGTATCCTACAAATTCCTGGGCAGAGATAATCAAGGCAGTTTGTGGTAAGACATTATGTAATATAATATAAATCACCACGGCCTTAACAGTATACAGAACATGAGTATGCAAATGCACACACACACACACACACACACACACACAAATATCAAGTCTGCTTTTCACTGGACCCTCAGTGAGGGATCTTTGGTCATTTGCCCCTAACATCCATGTGGAGAAATGAAGAACTTAATCACTATAGCTATATGCAGTTTAATTCTTTTAAAGAAACAGATTGAAATAAATTATAATAATCAAAATAATTCTGTGACTATTTGTAATAAGCCAGTTTACTGCTATCTCTGATTCACTTTATGGTCTTAGAACCATCTAGGTGGCACAGCCATTAGATGTTATTATACGTTCTTAAAATAAATGGACAGATTTTTCCTACACAGTTAAGGGAATAATCAACAAAACTAAAAGGCCACCATCAGAATGAGAGAAGATATTTTCAAGCGGTATATCAGATTCTTACACTTTTGGTAAGAATGCAAATTGGTGCAGCCACTCTGAAAAACTGTATGGAGATTTTCTTAAAAAGTTAAAAATAGAACTAACCCATAATACAGCAATCACATTACCCAGTATTTACCCAAAGGATACAAAAATACTGATTTGAAGCAGCATGCACCCCAGTGTTTATAGTGACATTGTCAACAACATGCCGGATTATGTAAAGAGTCCAGAGGTCCTATGACTGATAAGTGGATAAAGAAGAAGTGGGGTGTGTGTGTGTGTGTTTGTGTGTATGTATATATATGTATGTGTATATTTGTACATATATATGTATGTATGTATACATATGCATATGGTATGGAATATTACTCTACCATCAAAAGAATGAATACTTGCCATTTGCAATGATGTGGATGGAGCTAGAGTGTATTATGCTAAATGAAGTAAGTTAGAGAAAGACAAATACCATATGATTTCACCGATATGTGAAATTTAAGTAACAAAACAGATGAACATAGGATAAAGGGGAAAGAAAGAGAAAGCGAGGCAAACCATAAGAGACTCTTAACTATAGAGAACAAACTGAAGCTTGCTGGAAGTGAAGTGGAATGGGGATAGGCTAAATACATGATTGGTATTAAGTAGGGCACTTGGGATGAGCACTAAGTATTGTATATAAGTGAGGAATCAATAAATTCTACTTCTGAAACCAATATTACACTAAATGTTAACTAGACTTTACATAAGAACTTGAAACAAAAAATAAACATATTGACTTTCAACCATGTGATGATATTAACTCTATCATACTCAATAAAAATTTTCATGAGTAATTGTGATACTGAATATCTGTCAGTGAGAACCTCCATTCTTTTGAAAGGAAGTACTTGACCTGTACATGTCTTATCACCCATATGTAAGACAAAAGAGATACTTTTTTTTCAGATAGAAAGTATTATAAAAGGTATATTCCTTCACTGGCGATTAATAAATTCAGGTTTTTGTTTCTGATACTGATTGGTAGCCTCTTTCTTCAATTATGGAAGTTTCTATCAAGATTACTTTGAAGACTTTCACTTGGACGCATTCTGTAGGAACTTTGGACATGCAGATATAATCACTCGCCACATTGGCCCAAATGCAGATTTTCTTACTGCCTGATAAATGTTTCAATAGCAATCTCAGATCTGAATTTATTTAACTGAGCTGTCTTTATTTTGTTACTTTAGGGTTTTTAAACAAATAGTTTTTGGCCTTGAGAGAAGGCCAAAAAAACCCCAAAACCAAAACCAACACAAAATCCCTGAAGCAGTAAATGATCTACATAAAATGTCTTCGTAGACTTCTTTAAGGATAGATTGGAAAAGAATTAAAATTGGGAGAGAGGGGAAAGATTAATTAAGAGGAAACTTCAAAAAAGAAAATTCAGGAATATTTCAAGCAATATTGTAGGGTACATCCAGTATCCAAAGTAAGGAAACATTGTTCTCTTTTTTGTAAAAGGACTCAGATCAGAAAACGAGACTCAAATGGAAAATTACATTAGAATAGGTAATTACTAAGTGAGATCTTCATCAAACGGCTCAATTTTTAATAAGCACTAAAAGGTAAATAAAAAGTATGAAAATTGAAACAAATTTGACCCTTCAAGTAAAATTACTTACTCATCTCTGAAAGAACACTGGATTGATTTATCTCCCGTCCTCTGAGAATTAGAAATCTCTGCATATGGACACCTAGAGATTACAAAAGGAAAGGTCATTGACAAACCTAGTGTTCACTATTAAGAAACAGGAAGACAGATGTTAAAAATTTTGTAAAATAAGCCACTCTGTAGGAGATCTTAGCCCCTAACAATTTGGTATACTTCCTCTAAATTCCCAAAGGAAAATTTCCATAAAAATAGATGTACAAAATACAGCTTTCTTATCGGTTGCTATTCTCCCTACCATTACAGTGCCACTATCAGATCCCCTGAAGTGCCAAAACCACTGGTGAAGTGAGGATGTTTGCCAATACTAAGTTCTTTCATATATCCCTAACTGTATTCAAGACCATTACTGAAAAATACTCCTTTATTTTTTGTGACACAAATAATAGTTTGATAGTTTAGGTAGGTTTAATAGTTTACAAATGGAGCTGGCAGATAAAATGTCCTGCAGGAAGACTATTAATAGAGGTTCAGATTTTTAGTGTTCCCACAAATTCAAATTGACCTTGATATTCATATTTACACATTTTGATTATCTGGAGAAATAGCCGATAGGTAAATATGAATTCCAGATGCTGTACTGGCAAAAGAATCTATGATTATAAGTATAACATTTGGAGAAGATATTAGATTATCCTCAGTTATTATTTAACTGTATTTTATGTATGTGAACATTTAGGTCATGTTTGAAGAACATGAACTCAAGAACATGGCACACCTCAAGGACCCATTGTTTATCATAACCTATCTCTTTATCCCAGAGCTAAAACTTATTCTTGCCTCAGCACCATTGCTTGCTGAGATAAAGTAAACAGATCATCTTCAGATTATATAATTCCATTTGTGTATGTATGTGTGTGTGTGTGTGTGTGTGTATGTGTGTGTGTGACATCAGCTCTTATTAAATAAAAACATCTGACATTTTTCACCTTCAGTGGATCATCATGCAGAAGAGACTGCTTTAACAAAACCCTTATATAAAGGGTATCTTATAAAACAGCAAAACAAATCTATAGAGAAACTCAGATATCTCAAAATAAATGAATGGTATCCCAGTTTGAAAAGAAAATACTGGGAATGATAAGGTTGTAACATCCATGGGAATTACAACTGAAAATCCTGGTAGCATCAGATAATTTCATGGATATTTTCTAAAATTCTCATGAGACAGCCTTTAACAATAAGAATAGATTTGATACGATATTAAAGAAATACCACGAGGGAAATTTTTCTAACTTAATAGATGATATGGCTAGTTCATGCATCAATTATATCTAATATAATCCTGAAAATAATGATCTAGGTGGGACAATCTAAATTGTCCAGAGGGACATTTTCAGCATGTCCAAATGGATTTTATACAATTACTTTCTCTGTATTGTGAATTTGATTATATAATATTTATATTTTTTTTATTTTATGAATATCTCACCTATAGAAGTCTCATTATTCTGCATTTTACTTTTCTTTGTCTCAAAGTATCTAAGTGTTGGTCATTATAAATTTGGTATAGGCTTTTGGTGAGTATTTTTCTCTATGCTCATGAAGATGACAGTGTACAAAGAATTATCACCAGGGGTTAGGAACTTCTGCATTTTATATTGGTAAATTAAGGGACAAATAATCATTGTACAACCACCTAGTAAAAGATCATTTAGAGAACAGAGTTTAGGCCAAGAGGCCTAATAATGTGTCCTTCTAAGTTCTCCCCTTTGAATCTGAATCTCCCAGGTACAGAGAGCATTTCTATCCTGAATTATTAACCTAATCATAGGAAAGGAAAAATAGAAAATATGAAAAGGAGAAGCACCAGAATTAAGTTTTATATATATATATGTAAATATATATATATATAATATACATATATTATATATATAGTCCTAAGCATATTTTGGTTTTTAAGTTATTAGATAAACCACTTTCTGAGAGAAGCTAAAATGGAGATAAAAAGAACCATGGAATGTTCCCTCTAAAATCCTTAAGTGTTCCTCCTTTCCATACATTCCCAAGCTATTTCTTTTATTTCAACATTTGATGATAAATTTTATTTTAACAGCCAACCCCATATTCTGAAAAACAGCATATTGCAGGGTTAATCCTAGAACCAAATTTGATCTGTTAAAATATAGCTGTTCTCTCAAGAACAGAAGTTTTATCATTTTTAACATTGCTCACAGACCTTTGAAATTGGCAGAAAAATTATATTGAATCAGTATTTTAGAAAAAAAAAAAGAATAACCTGAGGAAATGTTCACCATATATATTATGTGACATAAGGTATCATAGAAAATATATATGTAATAAGTAAATAGGGTTTAAAGTGTTTGTGTGTGTTTGTGTATGTGTGTGTGCATGTATATGTAGGCCTAGAAAAAAATAACTAATAATAAATATCAAAACTTCAATAGCAAATAACCATGAAAGATAGTAATATAGTTGGTTTTTATTATATTATATATTTCTTTGGATTACAGTTCTTCCATACCTAGCATATATTGTTTATATAAGTAGAAAATGTAAATAAATGTTAAGTGTAAACATGTCATAATGATTCTGAGATATTTCAGGTTTATAAATTAATACATTTCTTATTTTCAACATTAAAGAACTTATATTCAATATTTTACTGTATTCTACAGCACAAGCAATTTTCAGTTATAGCAAGTGGTTCTTTTATAGTGGAAAATAAAATAAAGGAAGATTTATGCAGTTTTGCAGCAACTTAAATACTAAAAGAGCAAAATGGAATATATTACTGGTTCCTAGTCAGCCAAAATTTAAACATACTGTTTAAAAGCTTTATTATACTTACTTTGTTATTGAACTGGAATATATATATGGAGTGTTTTACCTTCCTAAGTGACAGATTGAATAAATATCACCGGAGTAGACATTGTCTTATTAGGAAAACCTAAAGTCCACTTAATATTTTTGGACGAAAATTATTACATTTTCACCAAAAATTAGTATGCATGAATATTTTAGAATATTTTGATAATATTAGAATGTACAATTATATTAAAAAAATAAACATTTAAAAGTGATCTGTGTTTCTATATGGCATGAAATGTATTTTACTAATTTCAAGTATTACCAAATTAATGTAATTTTATAGATTACATAATATCTTGAAAATGTTTACTCCAAATATTTTTCTAAAATACAAATTATTAGTTTTGTGAGAGGACTTTCAAAGCATGAATTTTGGATATTTATGTTGTGTGGATGTAAGACTGAGAGAGAGAAAAGGCAGGTGGAGAGAAATAGAAAGAAGAAACTCTGTGTGTGTGTGTGTGTGTGTGTGTGTGTGTGTGTGTGTGTTTGTATGGAATGGAGAGAGTAGTGATTCTTGCCCAATGTGTGTGACTGTGCCTGAGCATGAATAAACATGAGTGCTGTGTGTGTGGAAAGCTGAGTGAGAGGGCAGCTATGGATATGTATGTGTTACTCCACTATTTTATAAAAATTAAATATGTGGCTAAGTGTGAGAGACATTTCCTATTTGAGATTCAAAATAGATGTTATTATGCAAAGGTCTTATTAAATGAATTTGTTTAAAGTTTAATCCAAACTTACTTGAACAGCATATTTGTCTTCATGCAGTACCCATCATTATCCTACTATAGAGGAACATACTTTGGGAAACATGTATACCTGGGTAGGTTGTTATATCCATTAGCTGCAAAATACTATTTTCAATTACTCTACTCTGAACAATTTTGTTGAATCAAGATAAAGAACTGTGACTGGTTCTCAGAATAGAGGATTCCTTTCAAATGTATATATTTCTTGTACCAAGTAATGTACACATTGCTTGTATTGAGTAGAATTCCTGTACTTCTCTGTGAAGCACATTTATATTTTTCCTGAAAGTCTCATTTCAATTTTATAGAACATCTGACATCTCTGATATTTGTTGGAATCCTTGCATATCAGCTATTCTGTGATCCCAATGTGCCTGTATATTTTTCTACTCCTTGTTTTTACCATATCCACTGTTATGAGTAGTTACATGATTCTGTGCATACTTATATAATTGTATAGACCATAATACTTACTTTCCTTGAAGCAGGAACTCTGTCTTGTCATGTTTGTATCCCCAGCCACTGAGCATACTATCTGGAAAACACAAGACATTCAAAATGTGTTTTGAGTGAATGATGAACGAGTGAGCATTCTTCCACAAAATGCTTACCTAAACAGAAAGATATTATTTTTCACTAAGTTCCCAAAAAATGAAACTTTGAGTTTTAGTAATTTCAAAATCAAGAAACCACTAGTTATCACAAAATGCCCATATCATAAGTCAGAGGAGTCAGCATTCAATCATAAACTTTGGAATAGTCGATATAATCTTGGGTACAGTCAAATAAGACATATAATGAATCCCAAGGTGTCTGGTAAGATTGCATTTATTCTAAGCAGAGACTTTACACTCACATAAAGAAGAGCTCATTGAATTTTTGCCAGAAGTTTGAACTCCATTAATGATTTAGTAACATATTTGCTTTAAATTGTGGGCAAATTTTTATCTCTCACACCTTCATTTTTCCTATATGTTAAAACAAGTAAAATATTAGTGCCTGCTACATAAGTTCAATATGTGTGAAATAAACACATGTGTATGTGTCACTGTTTCTAGTTGTGTTGCATGCAAACCTAATTACTTGTATGATTCCAAATGCTTTTTTCTTCCTATGCCTAATACATACACTAAACTGTGTGTGTCAGTCTGAAAATTCCAGAGCTGTGACAGGAAGTTTTTAAAAGAAATAATTGTTAGAAATCATTTCTAATTTTAAGAAAAGAGATTATACAATATAGTATAGGTGATGCATCATTTTCAAGATAAATTCTAAGAAGAGAAAAAACGTAGGAATGTTTACATTAAAAATCTGAATAAATGATATGTAGTGTTTTTAATATCTTGATGTTGAATATAAAGGCAGATATAGATCTCCTATCAGTTAGATTTGGGATCATTTAGTAGTAACTTTCCAGAAAATCTGTAAACATAACATTGAAATTCAGCTTACTGAAAATCGATGCTATGTGAGTAAAGAAATATGGCACAATTGTGTAGCCATAAAGAGAACCAAAATGATCCCCCAAATTAAAGCTGGAATACCAAAATTAAAGATGGAGTGTCTAGAGTCAACTTAAGTATTACTTACTGCATTTAGTGATTTCTTAAGCTATTTTCTGTAATCAGGAAGTGCTAAATTATAGAATGATGCATGTGCAGCCACTAGTAGGCTTTATGACATATAATAAAGTTATACAAAGTTATGTAATTTTTGAATGCCTAAGATAATACTTTTTAAATATTTCCATTTATCCTTCATAAATACATGATATAGGTGTATGTTTTAAAATATGCATAATGGTATGTAAATAATGTTAAAAAATTTTTATCAAATGGAATGAGAACAGATATTTTTGCACTGGAAGGCAGACGAGACATTTAAGTCAGCAAGCAAGATATTAGAAAAAAACAAAGACATATTCTTGAGTGAAACCAGACAACTTGACTTTAGGCTCTTCAACAATCTAATACATTTTCATCACACTAGGTAAGCAATTGGGAGGAAACCAGTCCTCTATTTAACCAGGAAAGAAATGATAATATTTTGACCCAGATGTGAGAACTGTAAAATATTCATAGGCCAAGTTATCAGAACCATTAATGTAAGTTTGAGTTTTAGTCTATGAAGTCTGAGTCTACTGGTGAGTCACTGTAAAGCTATCCATCAGTAAGCATCTAGACAATTAAGAGAAAAAAGAGAACAAATTCAATCATTCACAATGAGCACTCAACCAAGAATTTGCAACACATGCGAGGAACCAGGCAAAGCTAACAAAAATGGAAAATGAAGACCAACAGTGCTATAAGGTAACTGTTTGAGCAGTTCTTTAATAATTAAAAGTTTAATGTTCAAAAAATAACGAAAGAACCACAAGTAGTTCTGAATCTATAAACATTTGACATAAAATGTACAAAGCAGAAATCTTGAACATCTATAAGTATTGACAAAGGCTTAAAAAAGGGATAAAATATAGATTAGACACTTTTGACTAGAGATTTAGTGAATTTGAGTTCTAAAAGGAAATCAATCCCTAACACATGGAGTAAAGGAGATTGAAAATAGAAAAGAGAAATTAAGAGGTATGGAGGATAGAAGCTAAAAAGAAAAAAAATTGCATCTGAAAAGAAATCAGAAGACAATGCAAAGGATAAGGAAGAGACAGCATTAAAAATACCAGTGGGGGCTCCTGGGTGGCTCAGTCGCTTAAGTGTCCAACTTCAGCTCAGGTCATGATCATACAGTCTGTGGATTCAAACCCTCCATTGGGTTCTGTGCTGACAGCTTCCAGAGCCTGGAGCCTGGAGGCTCAGAGCCTGTGTCTCCCTCTCTCTCTGTCCCTCCCTTCCTCGTGCTCTGACTCTCTCAAAAATAATAAACATTGGAAAAGTTAAAAAATATATAAACATCAATGGCTGGGACTTACCTAGAATGAAATAGAGACATAATTCATTAGATTTTACAATACAACAATTAATAACTGAGACTGATGTTGAATTCAGTAAACTAAACCATGTTATTTAGTGTCAAGAACAAAGAATTAAATATACTATTGTAACTATCCTCTCTATATATTTGTTTTGTTTTGTTTTACTTGAAAGTAAATAACATTAGTAATTACATAATCTGAAGAGGCAGTCAATGTCTGGGCTAGCCACCCAGACTCAGTAGGTGGTTCTCTGTCTATACCAAGGAACAGGGGAGGGAAACGGTGCCTGCTGGCTCCTTTGTCCTGGGAGAGGTCTCTCTGGGAACTCTGTCTCTCACACATGTTCTTCAAGAGGAGCATAGTTTCTCTCCTGTAAGTAACCCTTAGGTGCTCCTTATATCACCCCTTCTGCCCTGGGGATGCTTCCTGTCTTCTCTCCAGATGTAAGGCAGTACACCCAGGGCTCTATCCTAGCCAATCTCTCAGTCCTTTAAAACTCCAGTCTTTGAGCCCTAACGTTGTAAAAACTCATGAAAATAAGTCCTTCTCAGTTTTCTCAGCCAGTAACTTTGGGGAAGTGTTTTCTCCTAGTGCATTTCCCTGTATGCTCTGCTTTTTCTTGTTTTTCTCTGTGACCAGGGCTCACTCTTCTTCAAAGCACTCAAAATGAATACTTTTCTCTCCTAAACCACATCTCTGCACTTCCTACCTCCTGCTATGTGGCCTCGGCTCTTCCTTTAGTTATGCAATTATTTAATGTGAGTTCTCAGGTTGATGTTATGCGTAGGGACCAAATGAGCATAAGATCCTGATGCTATCTTAGCCCTCCATCCTGTTTTAAACTCTTATTGTTACTAAGGTTTCCAAAAAATGAAACTTTGAGTATAGTTTCAAAATTAAAAAAAAACAACAACACTAGTTATCACAATATGCCCATATCATAAGTCAGTAGAGTAAACATTCAATTATAAACTTTGGGATGTAGATAAACTCTTGGATAGATATTCAAATAATGAATGCCAAGGTGTCTGGTAAGTTTGCATTTATTCTAA
This sequence comes from Hyaena hyaena, assembly GCF_003009895.1. Lineage (NCBI taxonomy): Eukaryota > Metazoa > Chordata > Mammalia > Carnivora > Hyaenidae > Hyaena > Hyaena hyaena. Next base: position 522,304 of record NW_024081497.1, on the reverse strand, counting down.
GCAGAGACTTTAAATTCATAGAAAGAACAGATTTGCCAAAAGTTTTGGGTTCTATTAACAATTTAGTAATTTATTTGCTGTAAATTGTGAGCAAATTTTTCTCTCAAACCTTCAATTTTCCTATCTGCTAAAACAAGTAAAGTGTTAGTGCCTGCTACATAAGTTCAATCTGTGTGAAATAAATGCATGAGTATGTGTCACTTTTTCTAGTTGTGTTGCATGCAAGCCATTTTTATTTCTACATTTTATTTTAACTGTATTTTATTTCTACAATATAAAGTTTTTATTAATAAAAATAATATCACAAAGAATGGCGGGATCTTCCTCAACATGAAAAAGGATACAAAATAAAATCTACAACTAACATCATGCTTAATAGTGAGACACTAGAACCTTTCTCTCTGTGATCATGAACAAAGCAAGAATATTCCTCTGACCTTTCCTTTCAACATTGTACCTTAGAAGTTCTAATTAATGCAATAAAACAATAAAAATAAATAAAAGTTATACAGTTTGGTGAGGAAAAAATGAAACTGTATTTGTTTCAGATAGTATGACATAGTAGAAAAGTTAGATGACTTTGAGAATGGTGATTGCTTTAATATATATAACACCAAAGAAATGGTACATGACAGAAATAATTGATAAGCTAGACATACAATTCTTAAATGTCCATTCTGCAAAAGAGGATGCCAATAAAATTAGAAAAAGGGCCACATAAATTACTGATACAAGACACATCTGATAAAGGACTGTTATCCAAAATATGCATAAAGGACTGTTATCCAAAATATGCAAGGAGCCATGAAAATCCAACAATAAGAAAACAAACTGATTAATATATGGACTAAAGACCTTTACAGACATTTCACCAAAGAAGATATTCAGGTGATGTTGTACTTCATATGTCATCAGGAAAAAGCAAAACAGTGAGCTTTTTTAGTACATCTATTAGAATGTCCAAAATCTGGAACCCTAAAACCAAATGCTAGTGAGAATGTGAAGCAACAGGAACTCTCATTACTGGTGGAGATGCAAAATGTTAAAAGCACTTTAGAAAAAAAAAACAAACTGGCAAATTTCTTATAAAACTAAACATACTCTTAACATATGATCCAGCAATTGAACAACTTGGCATTTACCTAAAGGAGCTGAGAACTTATATCCACATAAACACTTCACTTGGATGTTTATAGTAGCTTTATTCATAATTGCCCAAAATAGGAAGCAACCAAGATGACCCATTGGTAGATGAACAGATAAACAATTTGTAGTATATTCAGACAATGGAATATTATTCAGCACTAAAAAGAAATGAGCTATCTAGCCATGAAAAGACATGGAGGAATTTGAGTGCATATTACTAAGTGAAATAATCCAATCTGAAAAGACTACATATATTTGATTACAACTATATGGCATTCCGGAAAAGGCAAAATTGTCAGTGTTGGGTTAGGGGAAGGGAGAGGGATGAATTGGGGAAACACAGAGGGTTTTTAAGACAATGGAAATCTCTTTATCAAGCTATAGTGATGGATATGTATCATTATACATTTGACTAAATTCATAAAATGTACAACATCAAGAGTGAACAGTAATGTAAACTATCAACTTTAATTATATCAATGTCGATTCATTAATTATAATAGATGTATTACTCTGTTCAGTATTATTGGAAATGAGAGTGTCTATAGGTGTGGGGAGCAGGACATAGATAGGAAATATTTTTACCCTCCTCACAGTTTTGCTGTGAATCTGTTCTAAAAACGTAACACCACAAATGTGTGGTAGCGTTTTCCAATTTCCAGATATGATTTATAGGTTCAATGATATGGGACCAAATGTATTGCTGATTACTGCATCTTTATAGTCTCAAAACACCAATTATTACTGAGCATTATTAAGAAGTGTAAGTGAGGGTGAAAAAGATTTTCCTTTATCACCAAGTCCTGATAATTTAGCTCTGAGTAAGAATATATTTATGAAAATGGATTAATGAGACTATTGATGTTTGGAAACATGCCTTCTGGGAACTTCCTTTGACTCAAATTTTAGTTTTGATATTTCTCAGAGTATAATTGTAATCACTAAGTAGTAAAAAGTTATTACTAATATTAACCTCACAGAGAATATTTAGGTCCAAATTTAGAAACTATTTTGTACAATTTCTTTATAAAGATTATGTAGTCTGGTTATAGACTCATAATGCTGATTACAAAAGGTGTGGGGTAAGTTGTATGAATTCTGACTAAAAATCAGGATTTTCTGAGAGGAATAAAAGGATTTATTTAGAGTCTATAAAAACATGAACTATAGAATATATATATTCCAGAATATTAGGTTCAACTATAATAACATGTTATATAACACTCAATATTTGGGAACCTTATGACTCTATGACCTTACTATTCAAGGAGACATGAGCTATACTATAATTTTATATAGCTTGGCCATATGAAGATATTGTTAATCCATATTGAATTTTTCAGACAAAGAAGTATGTTTTGTCATTTGCCCCTAGCCTTTTGCATTGAGATCTTGAATACAAAACATGTCCTTTAACCTTCTTTTTTTTTTTAAATTAATGTTTAATTTATTTCTAAGAGAGAGAGAGAGAGCATGAGTATGGGAGGTCAAAGAGAGAGAGGGAGACACACAATCTGAAGCAGGTTCCAAGCTCTGAGTTAGCTGTTAGTACAGAACCTGACGCAAGGCTTGAACCCACTATTCGTGAGATCATGACCTGAGCCCAAGTCAGACGCTAAACCAACTGAGCCACTCAAGCACCCCCTTTAGCCTTCTAATTTGATTACTTTCTTGTTTTTCACAACAAAGCACACACTTACTAAGAAAATATATGTTTTGTGTAAAATAATTTGCATATGGATTTCTTACATATACTTAATTTAACCAAAATATTTGAATAATATTATGAACACAATCCTTCATTCTACAGAACTAGGTTTTTTTTTTCTTTTAACTTCTTATTTAACAAAAGCTAAATCACCTCTCCATCCTCTTTGTCCCATCCCACCCCACACAAACAGCAGAACATAGTCTGAAAACACTTGGGATAAAAGAGAGGATGTTACAGCATGAAGTTTGTTGAAACTGTGTACTGGGGCAGACAAAACTTCCTATTGCTTGAAAGGATGCAATAGCTTATGCAAATAGAAAAAAAACTATAAAGTATAGATATTCACGTACATGTCATATACACATCGTATGTATGACAACTTTCAATTTAGCAATTGCAGGGGGCACAAATTCTATTAGAATTCTCATCAGTGGAGGACGCTTATTGCAGAATTAACAGAACATTTTCAATCAGAAAATGTTTTAATCAGTAAATAGGATTATATTAACACTTTTCAGACACAGACATATTGATGCAGATATGTATTGATATACTGATATTGGAAGTGTGAGTATTGCTTAGGATATCTTGTTTCCAAATATATAGGAGCAAAAATGTCTTACATGGAGAATAATAAAGTGATAAGCTTAATACCTTAGGTATTAAACTTGAGCATTTGTCCTTGAGCCATTAATTAATGGCAGACTAAGCTGCATTCTCCCATCTCGACACTCTGCTTACAAGTACTGTCTCTGGACAGGTTGAATGTGTTTGATTGTACATTGGAAGCAATTTGAGATTTATTTGCTTATGGAGGACTGCTACCACTTTGAACTTCCATTTCTTTCTCTTTTCTCTGTCACAGGGTTAGGGAATATTGACAGGAATCATGGTCAATCAGATTAAACCTCCAGCTAAGAAAATCACTGATTGTGTGACTTTCCTAAACAGATCTCCGCCTCAGGCCCTGCGGTGTTGCTGTGTGTGGTAACACTTCTGAGCATGTCTTATACACAGATCTTTTTCAGCCATGAGAAACTCAGTGTTGTTTTTACTTGGCAAATTCTCTTCTCCTCAGCACAGAGTACATGGGAATGTGGTACATACTCATACTGAACTAGTCTCGGTGTCTGAGTGACTGCAATGCTGTGTTAATGGAGAGCCCGAAGAGCTGTAGATTGACCAGCTTTCATCATAGCAGCAAGTTCAAGATTACTTTTTTCTTTCCGTTTGGCTACCTGACATTGCTGTGAAAGCTCTGTATGATATAGTCACCATGAGGGGCTTCATGACACATCTATAATTTCTGATTAATCATTTCATACATGGCAAATTCCCTCAACATGACTGTATCTGGGACTCAAGCAGTCACCCCTTGTGCTCCTCTCATTTTATATTCTCCAGTGATTTCATTATTATTACTAATTCACCTCTAAAATGCCCAATGGCAATGTCTTTAAAAAGAACCCAACAAGCAAATTTCTCTAAAAATTACATTTGAGTGGATCTGAGAAGAAACCTTAATTTCATAAAAACATACCAAGGAATTTATACAGTTGGGTAAAATTTGAGTTACTCCTTAATTATGGACAGTAAACTTCATGTGTTATTCACCATAACAGATGAAAAGAGTTAAAGTAGTATTTTAGTACAGTAGAAGACAGGCATGCTTAAAAATATAACAGGAAAATAAAAGTACTTTGTGTTAGTATTTAAGGTTAATATTCTGAATCGAGAGTAACATTAAATTTTATATTATTACTGACTTTATTGTTGTTTTGAGGTCTCATATATACTCATATAACTAAACATGATGATCAGTTTTGTATTATTTGATTCCCAGTGCAGTAAGAAACAAATACCATAAGGAGAGTTACAATTATGTTAACTCTTCCATAAATCTAGGTTAGCCAAGGTTTAAACCACTGTAGGGAAAAGCCACTACAAAATAATATTAAGGCTCAAGGAGAACAAATCCCAAGGGTTAGTTCCCACTAGGAAGAATAAAAATTTGCAGTGGGTTCTGGGAAGTTCAATTATAGCAACAGACAACAAGAGGTTTTCAGCCAATCTGAAACTAATTCAGTATGTTCTGGAGGAAAAAGGCAGTTGCACAGATAACATCAGTTTGACACTGAAAGTTTTGCCTTAGGAGAGACACTAACAAATGGGCTTTATCATTTGAGCTCCAAGGAAAGAAAGAGGATAGTGATAAAGAGAGAAACAAAGAAAAGGACAAAATTATATTCTATCATGTTCATACTGTACAGTGAATACAATAAGTGTGAACTATGTGGATAATTTAATGAACACTTGATATGTTTCAATTATTACAAATAAGAGGCAATAAAAATAAATCAAAGTCATTAGAAAAGAATCTCAGGAATATCAAAAAAGAATAAAATTAAAGTAAGATATGTATTCTAAAAGAAAGAAACGAGTGTCTGCTAATCAGTATCATGACAGTTCTTGTTCAATTGTGTCTATGTTCATATCCTGTGTGTTGTGTGTCTCTGCTATTTCTCCTTGTCCTAAATTTGCCCCGGATCTGTGATGGCAGACATATAGAAATATTTAATAAAAGCATAATAAAAGAGAGCAAATATTTTAAAAAATAGTGGGATGCTATAGGAAAATGAAATTTTAATATTTATAATACCATGAGCTCCAAATATTTTGAACTTTTCCCAATATGCTTTAAATGATATCAATATTATGAAAAAATACCACTTTTTAATTCTATTAGGTTGAATATTTTACTTTTTTTAACTAACAAAAAAGGGAATTTCGTAAGATTTATTCTAATACCAGTTTAACAATTCTATTCTACACAATAAGATGAGTAAGTACATAGCAATTTCTAATCTTTTAGCTGTTGTTTCAATGATTGTGAAATAAGTTCACTAGTATGCATGGACTTCTCTAATACCTAGAGAAATCTTAGAAACTTCTTAGGTACATATATTGATAAATATTTGCCCTGATCTAAAACTATATGTTCACCTGCTTGAAAAACATAAACCCTTCTTTCCATTTCAAAGAAGGGATAAAACATGTTATATTTTCTGAGAAAGAAGTCAGAGTATTTATAAAATTTATTACAATGAAATAATTTTATATGGATTAATAAGCTTTTTCAGTATCTATACTTAAATGCCATCTCCTATGAAAATAAGACTATATCATTAATTAAAATGATATTTCTGAATTACAAAATTTTAAAGAGTAAAGTAGTGTTTATCCACAGGGACACAGAAGAATTACAATTCAATTTTCATACTTGTATAGAAAGCCTAGAGAAAATAACCTTCCATATTATGTTACACTTCTGAATATATTACATGAAGCCTTGATCACAAAGTCTCATATCATTAGTTACTTTAGGGCAGAAACTTTCTCTTATGCTTAACCCCTGCTGCCTCGTACAGTAAATCCTATTAGTTATTGGTAACTGTTTAAATAAAATAATGGATATTTGGCATATCCAAAGAAATAGCCTGGGTTTTTACCTTATATTTGATAAAATATAAAAACTTCATACTTTGAGGAAGTTTCACTCTTAAAACATAGAATATACAAAGCCACTGTGGATTATTGCTCCTTTATAACCAATAAGAAAATCCAGATAATCTACAATATCATAAATTACATTGAACTTCAGCCAAATGAAGTCAGAAGAAAATCAAGGAGACTAAATCCCAAAGTGACAAATCCCTCAGAGGAGATCTAGAACATACAGACTACTTCATCTCTGGCAGGGAGTGGGAGGGAGAATAAAATCAGTTAAGGCAAAACCAGCTAATATTTTAAAAAAGTCCAGAAGGTCAAATATGATCAATTTAGGGCAAGGATTCTCAATTCAGGGGAATTGTGTGTCCTTCAAGGGATACTCGGGAACATCTGAACACATTTTTCGGTTATTAAAGCTGTTGTGGGATGTGAGGACACACCCTTGTATAATAACCTCCCACTCTTCCTCGAGTGTGGGTGGGACTTTACAAGTTAGAAACTTGACTTTTTTCTAACAAAAACTATGGCAAAGGTAATCCGATGTCAGTCCCCTGACTGTTTCATCCCATAAGACTGCATGCTAGCCAGGGAGCAAAGGTCTCTTTCTCTACCTTGCTGGCTTTAAAGAAACAAGCCTCTATGATGGGAAGACTGTATCAATGGGGCCATGTAGCTGGGAAGTGTAGGTGGTCTCTGAAACCTGAGGATCTTAGTCTCACAACTGCAAGGGACTAAATCTATCAATAGCTATGTGAGCTTGGAAGAAGATCCAGAGCCACAGATGAGAACACAGACTAGCTAACATCTAGACTGCTTCCTTCTGAGATTCTGAGCAGAGGACTCAGTGAAGCATGCCTAGATTTCTGACCCACAGAAACTGAGACAGTAAATATATGTATTAGTTTAAGCTCCAACATTTATAATGATTTGTTATGCAGTAAGAGAAAAGTAATATAGAGTACTACTGGCATCTAGTGGGTAGAGATCAGGGACTTTGTTAAACATCCTAAAATGCACAGGATTGCCACTACAACAAAGAATTATCTGGCTCCACATGCCAATGATGCCAAGATTTAAATAGTGTGGACCAGGAACGTTCTCCCACAGCATCACCTCTGCCTTAAAAGATGTGCCCTTGTAGTGATGAGCTACAAGGATGGGACACATGACAACTGCTTTCCTTGTACTCCTCCTCCTCTTCTTCTTCTTCTTCTTCTCCTTCTCCTTCTCCTTCTCCTTCTCCTCCTCCTCCTCCTTCTTCTTCTAAATATAGTTTATTATCAAAACCACACTGAGACACCACCTCATGCTGGTCAGAGTGGCTAAAATGAACAAATCAGGAGACTCTAGATGCTGGAGAGGATGTGGAGAAACGGGCACCCTCCTACACTGTTGGTGGGAATGTAAACTAGTGCAACTGCTCTGGAAAACAGTGTGGAAGTTCCTCAAAAAATTAACAATAGAACTCCCCTATGACCCAGCAGTAGCACTGCTAGGAATTTACCCAAGGGATACAGGAGTGCTGATGCATAGGTACACATGTACCCCAATGTTCATAGCAACACTCTCAACAATAGCCAAGACATAGAAAGAACCTAAGTGTTCATGTACTTTTCTTTTTAAACCAAAAACCTTAAACTGATGGAGAAGAGGCAGCAAACCTTCACTAACATTTGCTTATAAAAAATTCCCTGCTTCAGGGGAAGGGACAAAAATATATATAAGAGATATAGAAAATATTCCATCCCCCAGGACTCAGGCATTTCCGATGGGAGAGGCTTACAGTGAGAGAAATGGGTACAAAATCCTTGGGGTCAACACTGCCCCAATTCAAAGGAGAAATCTAATGCTAGGAAGGGACAAAAAATTCCTGCCCAGAAGCCACCACAGAAAGACTGCTGGCTGAGAGGAAGATGTGGAAGGCATTATCCACAGGACCAGGCTCAGAAGATCTAAGATTGAGGTTTGTGGTGGGACGCCTGGGTGGTTCAGTCGGTTGGCCATCCGACTTCAGCTCAGGTCATGATCTCGCCATTCATGAGTTTAAGACCTGCATTAGGCCCTGTGTTAACAGCTCAGAGCTTAGAGCCTGGTTTGGATTCTGTGTCTCCCTCTCTCTCTCTCTGCCCCTCTCTCGCTCATGCTTTGTCTCTTTTTCTCAAAAATAAATAAACATTAAAAAAAATTTAGATTGAATTTTGTGGTAAACTGAACAATAGCCCCACAAAGATATCCACAGCCTAATTCCAGGAATCTGTGAATATCATACTGGGAAAACAGACCTTGCCTATGTGATTAGTAAGCATCTTTTGATGCCAAGATTATTCTGGATTATTCCAGTGAGTCCAATGTAATGGCAAAAGTCTGGAGTCAGGAGGGTTGAGCAGAACAGAAGGTATTTTGATAGGAGTAGAGCCAATGAAAGACCTACAAGCCAAGGAATGGAGATGTCTTGAGATTCTAGCAAACACAAGCAAGTGAATTCTTCGTGAAAGACTCCAGAAAGAGCCAGCCCCATGGCACCATACTTCAGCCCAGAAACATGAAGTTTAGAGTCTGAAACTCCAGAATTGCAATTAAAAAAATGTACATTGTTTTGAGCCACTAAGTTTGGGATAATGTGTTGTATCAGCAGAGGAAACTAAACTAGTTGGAGCAGAAGAACCCAGGGGTGCCTGGGTGGCTCAGTTGTTTAGACATCCAACTCTTGGTTTCAGCTCAGGTCATGATCCCACTGTTCATGAGATTGAGCCCCACGTCAGGCTTTGCACTGACAGCACAGACCCTGCTTGGTATTCTCTCTCATTCCCTCTCTCTCTAGCCTCCACTGCCCACAGAGTCTGTCTCTCTCTCTCTCTCTCTCTCTCTCTGTCTCTCTCTCTCTCAAAATAAATAAACTTAAAAAAAAAAAAAAAAGAAGAACCAAAGAAACCTCACCTGCCCCATCACTAGTAGGGAGTAGCCTTTTTGTGACAGAAGTGTTTCAAGGACTGGTAAGAGTTGACGCTGTAGACCACTAAGTAAAACACTAGCCCCCCTGGCTCCACACTAAGCATAAGGTAACAAAAGGAAGTTGATGGGTATTATGATTCCTACATCTTTGTCTCTGGACTGGGAGCATGACTCTTAGGCTTTCTTTCATCTAGTAAGCAATGTTATTCGGGAGACAAGTTTAGTAAACGAAAGCTCTCTGTCCTCTTTTCTTTATTGAGTTAAATCAGTTTTTAATGTTGAAATTCAATCTTTCCACATCAGTGCCCATATTGAAATAATATTGGATTTATTTTTGAAATTTGATTGTAGTGTCATATACCTAATTATAAGTATTTAGAATATAAACTCTATAAAGTAATCAGCTATAGCAAGATAAAAATATGATTGAAAGATGAAATTATGTTTCTGAAATGCCAAAAGTAGAACAGTTAAATATTTAATTTTCCTGTGAATTTTATAAGCATCTTTGTATATAAATACAAAATTAATATTTCCCTTTCATTATAATACAAATTTCAAATATTGTTTTAGAAAGAAATCCTTTTCTCATGTGTTTACTTCTCTAGAGTTAATTTAGAATTTCTGTAAAGTTTTAAAACATTAAATTATTTGACAAAAAGAAACTTCTCTGGGAAATTGATCTTTGAATTTATTGCTTTTTTAATGTATCTTACTATTTTTCATTTGTTTCATTGATATTTTGTTAATTTATAAGCAAAAATTTGCTTTGATGCTATATAGTTTTAACTATTGATATAATTTAGCTCAATTCTCACATATAGAAAATCAAAACTAAACCAAAATAATAAAGTGGTTTGCCTTTTATAATATAGCTGATCAGTAAATGAGTCTACATTTCTTGGCTCACAGTCATCTTTTTCTACAGCATCATGTTGCTGTAATTTAGAATTTTATTATATTTTTTAATGTTTATTGATTTTGATTTTGAGAGAGATTGAGGATGCACAAGCACAAGTGGGGTAAGGACAGAGAGATGGAGGGAGAGAGAAAATCTCAAGCAGGCTCCAGCTGTCAGAACATAGCCTGACATGGGGCTTGAACTCACAAACCATGAGATCATGACCTAAGCTGAAATCATAACTCTGTAATTATAATGAAGTCATATTAGATGTTAAAACTTCTCCTAAATATATGTTTTAATATCATCGAATCCATACCTATTTGAAGGTACCTATTTGATGGCTACTCTATGTGTACTAACCCAAATACTCTTTAAATTTATAGCACAATACACATGATATCCATAAACTTTAGTGCTGCAACAATAGATGGAGAAAACTTTAATTCAGAAGAAAATATATAGCAGAATGGTATAGAAATGTAGAATGGTTGGCTTACAGTATTATAACACAGGAAATCATTTTTTAAGCACATTTTCCTGGTAACACTTAAAAAATTGGTTATTTATAGTAAGTGTTTAACAGAATCCTGCTGTGAGAACATGAACCATTGATATTATTTATATTCAATCTGGCTACTCATGCTGTCTTATAATTAGCTTGTACATGGGTTTAAAATTGTTGCAATAATTGAACTGAGAGTAGGAGTTCACTGAGTCCTTCATGATCATGAAAAAGCTTTATCTGTAATCCCAATTATAGGGTGATGACATCATTGAGATAATGAAAAATAAGTCACTATTAAAGATACATAATGATAATTCTGATTAGAAAACAAATGTGCCCACTGAAAATTTTGAGAGATTGCTTTATCTCCATTAAAGCATCTTTGCATTGAGTGGCAGTGTTTTGTTTATTGTGGCAATTTAAATGATTAAATAGTCACTTGGGTTTGTGTTATTTACAGTGTTAGTATCTGTTAACAATTCAAATGATTTAATAAATCTCAAAATCTGCTATGGTTTGGATGATCAATGATAAGTCCATTATCCCTTAATCAAATCTGATTCTGTACATAATAACAATTAAAATGTAAGTGCTATTAATTTCTTTAATGCAAATGCTATTTTCAGAGGTCTCTGTTTAACACTGAAATAAAACATCATTCAGTGTTTTTATATGAAGAGAGTTTTAAGTTCTATTTTGAGAAAAAGAAATCAAGTGAGCTTGTGTAATAGGTAACACTGGTTATATTTGACTAAAGAAATGCATTGCTTTTGGCTCAGGTCCTCTAGAAAAGGAAGGCTTTTTAAATCGTGTGTGTGTGTGTGTGTGTGTGTGTGTGTGTGTATTTAGAGAAATGACAGTCTTTCCGCTCTTACTCATCAAGCCTGTGTGCCTTTCTCCATAATTCAACAGTCCATAACTGCCTGTTAGCACACTCGCAAAAATGAAAGCTTTAAAATAGTAAAGCTTTTATACATACATGATTATTCATACATGATTATTATATTTTCATAATTTCCTAATGGGTAGGCCTATACCAACTTATATGGCTGAAATTAAAATGATAAAGAATGGAAATTGAATGAAACTAAAATTATTGTCCAATATCTTAAAAAGATAAATAAACAATATCTAGAAAAACTGTACCTTAAAAAGAATAATGTCCATGAACTCACATTTGAGGTCATGTAAGAAAATATGATGGTAGAAAAGTAAAAATTCCATCATGATTGGTCTCTTCTTTCTCTAATATTACAACTTTAAGATGTAGAGGTGTGTGTGTGTGTGTATTTTTATGTAATATAAGTGTAAATTACGTAGTACTTTTAATGTATTATATGTGTGTATTATAAATATTATTTTCATAGACTTTGATATTCAATAGGGCAGATATGGGAGCCCTAGAAGCACAGTTAGCATAAAGGAGAGCATGAAGAAGGGAACTGAGTTCAAAATTCCCAACTAGCATACTGAGTGTTGTCTTAATCCTTATACTCCAGCATGATTTATAAATCCAACTTAATTTGGGTAAGGTAAATAAACACACATCCACACACACACACACAAACATACACACAGAATCTCAGTTTCAGCACTGTTAATATTTTGGTTCAGGTAATTATTATAGATAGAGATATATATGTTGTATATATTTTAGTAAAATAGATAAATGAAATTTAATATAAATGATCTTTGATTAGTAAGATTACAACCATTTTTTCCATATGTTTCTTTCTATTTGCTCTTGAGTTTATTATACTGAATATTTATTACTTTAATAAGTGTATATTTAATAACTTAGGGATATGTTTGCAAATATTTCCATGTATATTTATACATAATATATGAATATTTTTATTTACAATTAGAGTGGTATGAATTCTTTTATTTTAATCTTACTCTTATTTTAGTGTGGTATAAAACTGAAGATTCAACTAATAAAGCCAAATTTTAAAAATCATACTAGTGAAGAATGTTTCCATATCAGTGTCAATATCTTTTTAATATTTATCTATTTTGAGAGAGAGCAAACGTGTGTGCAAGCGGTGGGGCGGGGGGGTGCAGAGAAATGGAATGAGAGAGAGAGAATCCCAAGCAGGCTCTGCACCATCAACAGAGTGCGATGTGGGGCTCAAACTCACAACTGTGAGATCATAACCTGAGCAGAAACCAAGAGTCAAATGTTTAACCAGCTCAGACACCCAGGTGACCCTCAGTGTTAATATTTTTTACTGAAGCATATACATGCACATGCACGCACACACACACAATTAGTATATTGCATAAAAAATGTCTGTATTGTGCATTGCAATATTCAGAATTAAACTATTTAAGAAAGTTTAATATTAATAAAAATACAGTTTTTACAGATGGATTAATGTTTTATATTACCTTACATTGCTGCATTACTTTGAATCCAAGTTGATTGATTTAAATCATTTATCTTCTAACTTGAATATTGCAAGGTGATGATTTTTTTCTAACATCAGCACTGACATCATTTTCTTTGATATGTTTTTACAATAATTGGAAATAAAACATGTACATTAAAAAATCAGTTAAAATTAAAAACATTTTATTGCCAAAAATAGTAAATAAATTAATTGTATATCTTCAATTTGACAGATAATGAAATAGTTTTCAGCTTTCCCACATCAGTGAAAAAGGAGTACATTCATTGCAATTTCTTTTTACATTGGTAAGTTCTGTCTAACACTTGAGGAGTGTTGACTCTGCTCCAGGCATTGTTCTTAGTGCTTTCATTTATTAAATTATTTAGTTCTCTTTACCTCTCTAGGAGGTGGGACTATTCTTATCTCCATTCTACAAATAGTAAAATTGTACCACAGGCACTAGTGTTAGTCACTGGAGCAGATGGGACTTCAGACCAGACTGGATGTTTTTAGTAAGTGCCCTTGTATCTTAATATTCAATTGTATGTTAATATTCAATAAATGTTCCCGAAGTATCCCCAGTTTTTCAAAGAACTTTAGATACACTCATACTGTTGTATTTGTTTAAACTGATATTAGGGTATTCAGTATGTGATTATTATTTTGCCTTTGGCAAAATATCAAAGTATAGGAATCTATCTTTGATGATTAGCTTTATACATGTTCAAAGAAATTTTGGATCTTTCATGTTCAACATAAACTTTTGATGAAAGATCTATGTTCTTGGACATGCCTCTACCTGATTACCCACATAACCTGGCTCTCCCTATATCTTTCTTGATAAACTAACCCACATGCCACATTTTGCCTATTCATTCCAGTCTGGCTTAAAATCCAAGAATCTAGACTTGCCTTCTCCCACCATTTTTTGGTTTCATTGATCCATTTTTTTCACCTACTCACAAAGTTAACAGGTTAAAGCAATGTGCTCTTGACAAATCTTATGATTTAGAGTTCAATTGACTTGTATATTTCACTGTTGTTGTTTTTTTAAATAGCAGGTCTAATGATTTTCAACATGCCTATTCATATGAGTTGTAGCTCATATTAGAGTTTACCTATAATTGTACTTTGACATATGTGAATTGCTAATCATTTTAAACAACTACTTTGAACTAACCAAACTTTTCTTCTTCTTCTTCTTCTTCTTCTTCTTCTTCTTCTTCTTCTTCTTCTTCTTCTTCTTCTTCTTTCTCCTCCTCCTCCTCTTCCTCTTCTTCCTCTTCCTCTTCTTCTTTATTTATTTCTGAGAGAGAGAGAGAGAGAGAGAGACAGCTTAAGTAGGGGAGGGTCAAAGAGAGAGGGAGATACAGAATCTGAAACAGGCTCCAGGTTCTGAGATGCCGAACCCAGGAACCGTGAGATCATGACCTGAGCCTAAGTCCGATGCTTAACTGACTGAGCCACCGAGGCGCCCCTTCTTTTAATTTAATTATTTTAACCCAACTTTTAATTCCTTGTCAATATAATGAACATGTACATTTTTCATATGTCCTAGTTCCTGGTTAAAGCCCTTCAACATTAATTTTCTTCATGTTACCTGAACCCTATTATTGCCATGATGTTTTGACTTTGCTAAGAAGGCAATAAGTTACTTGTAATATTTGAGGGCTAAAGAAGACCTGTTGAGCTGAGTCTAGAAAAAACAGAATTGTTTTCAACAGTTCATAAAAAAGTATTACTGGATCTAATTTCAAAATGAGTCCACAGTGTGATAGAGCATTTATAATTGGTAAAACACAGGTTTTACTTGGCTTTTCATTTTTCTTAGAATAATTGCATGTGTATTATAATATGTATGTTATATTTAATCATTGAATATAATATGTATATACATATTTATATGTGTATATACACACATGCATTCACATGCGTGGCTTACTCATATAAACTTTTCATCTGGCATCATTGCTAAATAGCTGAAAATTTATTAAAATAAGTAAGAATCTTTTGCATTTTCTAAGGTAATATTATCAAAAATCTGTGAAAATAATTATGTTGTTCCTTTAAATTCTTAAAACATTTAACTGTTTTTCTTGCTTTATTGAGCCAGGTGGTATATCCACTACAGTGCTGAACAAAAAATCATGATGGATAACATACTTTTCTGTCTCAGAGAGAGAAAAATCATTATTTTAACATTAAATATAGTTTGCCATGATTAAAGTACCCTTACATTTTGGGGCACCTGGGTGGCTCAGTTAGTTAAGCATCCAACTCTTGATTTGAGCACAGGTCACAGTCTCACAGTTCACAGTTCTAGGTAAGTTCTAGCCCCATCTTGCTCTCTGCACTGTCAGTGTGAAGCCTGCTTGGGATCCTCTCTCTGTCCTTCCCTGCTTGTGCTCTTTCTCTCTCAAAATAAATAAACTAGGGGCGCCTGGGTGGCTTAGTCGGTTAAGCGTCCGACTTTCGCGTAGGTCATGATCTCGTGGTTCGTGGGTTCGAGCCCCGCGTCGGGCTCTGTGCTGACTGCCAGTTCAGAGCCTGGAGCCTGTTTCAGAGTCTGTGACTCCCTCTCTCTCTCTGACCCTCCCCTGCTTATGCTGTCTCTCTCTCTCTCTCTCCTAGAAATAAATAAAATATTTAAAAATTTTTTAAAAATTTAAAAAATAAAAAAATTATATTCCTAATTTGCTTGAAAAACTTGATAGATTTGATTTTTGTAAGTCACTTTTTGTATATTTCTTGAAATAGTCATGTGATTTACCTCCTTGTGTTCTCATCGTGAACATTAATTAATTAATCAATATCAATTCCTCTACACCTAGATGCTGGTGTATTATCTTTGAACATACTGGTGATTCACTTCATTAATATTTTGTTAATGATTTTTGTTTCAATGCCTAAGAGTAGAAAAGGCCTGTAACATTTATGTCAAGATGACCTTCTGATTTGTGATGCAGAGTATTTTCTCATTTTCTAATCTCCAAGAATTTTTTAAGACAAATATTTCTTTTTCTTAAATGTTTAGTAGAACCTACTACTGAAACCACTTTGCTCTCAGTTTCTTTGTGGAAAAGATTTCAATATAAATTCAATTTACTTAATAGATAAGCAGTTTATATTTTCTTTTTTGATCTGTTTAAACAATTTCATTTTTCCAGAAAATGTTCCATTTCAGCTCTTTTTTCAAGTATATTGCCTAATTTTTGTCAAACTGAATTAATTTTATTTTCAATGTTAAAAATATATGAGCTGTTCTCTTAATTTATGACATTGATCCTTGGTACCACTTGTTTATTACTTTAAATATTAATCTGTTTAATTAAAAATTTGTTATTTTTATTCCCTGCAAAAGAAAATCTTATTTTTCCTTCTGACACTATCTTTTTTTCAATTTTATGCATTTTATAATATATTTTATTTTGAGAGAAAGAGAGCACATGCATGAGCAGAGAAGATGCAGAGGGGAAAAGAGAAAGAGAAAGAGAGAGACAGAGAGAGGGAGGGAATGGCAAGCAGACTCTATGCTCGTGCAGACGCCAATATGGGGCTTGATCCTTTGACCCTGGGATCATGACCTGAGTTGAAATCAAGAGTAGGATGCTCAACCAACTGAGCTACACAGGGGCCCTATATGCATTTATTTCTAATTTTTATCATGCCATCTTTGAACCATGTATGATTTGAAAGAAATGCTTCAATTTTGGAATATATTTTTATTTTCTACTTACGTTATTGTTCTAACATAATCTTATTTTGAGTAGAGATCACACTAACTAGTACTTTATTTCTTTGAAAACTATTGAGATTTGCTTTATCGCCGGCAGGTGGCTAATTCAGTTATTGTTCCACTTGAATGAATTAATGTTCAGTTGATGGGTTTTAGTGGCATATATCTTGATATGTTATATATGTTAGCCAAATCTCCACTGTCCTTCCTATCTGCCTATACCATTAATTTCTAAAAGATTTCTGTTAAGACTTTATTATAGTTATGGATTTTTCTATTCTTATAATTTCATCAGCCTTCACTTCATATATTTTAAGGATATGCTATTAGGGGAAACAAGTTTGCACAATTAATCTTCCAGGGTTATAAATCTATGTTATGTTTCTGAAGTGGCCTCCTTTTTAATAGTATTGGTTTATGTCTGTCCAATATTGATGTAACTACACAATTTTTATTAGTGTTTACTTGGTATTTCTTTTCACATCATTTTTTATCTCAAACTTTCTAGATTCTTATATAAAAGAAATATTTAAGCTACATATATATAGGCTTATTTTTATCAATCTGACAATCTTTGTTCATATTTTGAACAGTTTTTGCCTCAATATTTATTATCTGGTTTAAATATAGCATCTTAGGGTTTGTTGTTGTTTATGTTTGCCCCTCCAGTTATATGATCTCATTTTTCTCCATCTGTGCATGCAGTTGAGTTGATTATATTTTATTATTCTACTTTGAATTATTAGTCTGGGTATAAGAAAGACTACAATTCTGATCTTTCTATCCTGCCATTATTTACAATATTACATTAAATTTTGTGACTGTGTGTGTGTGTGTGTGTGTGTGTGTGTGTCTGTGTGTGAATGTGTATGTATATGTTTTAGAAAGAATAAGTTGGGTAGTATTAGGCTGACTAATAGAGTCTCCTAATGTATTTCAGTGAATCTAAAATGAAAAGGATGTTTCATGATTTTCTCTGGAGTTCTAAGGAATTAGATACCCTTCATGTGCCTCTGGTCCCATTAGATTATCGGAGCCTTAGGTTAAGAATACTAGATGAGAGCTTCAACGATGATAATGCTTAAAAGATCCTAAATGAGTATCAGCATGACTTTCACCAAAATGAAAGGTTTGGAAAATATAATACCTTCCTACAGGTCTAAAATTTTATTTATGTGATTATACCAGTGTTTCTCAGAGTGCCCCCTTTATCATCTGGGACCTTTTTAGAAATACAAATTACTGCTGACTCCCTGAACTAACTAAAGCAGGAATATTGTGGTAGACACCAGTAATCAATGTGTCAGTAAGCTCACCAGGTGATTCTGATATTCTGATACCCTCTAAAGTTTGAGAACCACTGTCTTAGAGATTTGGCTGCATCAGCAATATATATAGACCTACAAGTAGAAACCCATTAAAAAAAGATGTTTGAACAGTGTCCTTGTGGAAGACATAGGAGTTTACTACCCACTGGAAACCAGGATAGAAGAGATCAAGTCCAAAAATTTTGTTCCTTACATATTTTGTTGTTTTGCATAAATCCCCAGTTTGGAATAACTCCAGAAGTCAAAAGACTCAGTTGGCTCAGTCTAATTTATAAATAGTCTGAAATTTTTTAGAGCAGTCTAGAGTAGTTGAATAGACCTTTGGTGTGAATGAGGTGGCTAACACCAGGTGACACCATTCAATGAAGACATTTAAGGTTGGTCAGTCTGTCTGTATTGAAATATACGTAATGTCTACAAAATCAATGTTAGTGATCTGCTAAACATGGAGGCTTCCTTGAAAACTGGAGCCATGGTTTATTTGCATTTTTAACCAGTGACTTGAATGGTGTCTGTCATAAGAAAATATGCAGAGATTCAACTAAAAACAGAAATGAATGGCTTCAGTCTTTTTATTAGGTACAATTCTAAGAAAAATTCCTGGGTGAAAAGATTGATGGTAACTTGTCTCATAAAATATTTATACCCACTGAGAAACCCATCATTGATTGGGTATATATTTTTAAAAGATCACATTGCTAAAGTGTGGGAAATGGAACATAGGCCAATATTTGAATGCAAATAGAAAGATAAGAAAAGAATCACAATAAATTCACTTAGAAAATTACACTTTGGATATAGAAAATCTTGTTTAAAATCTATCTAAAATTGATGGAATTAGTAAATAATATTGGCAAAATATAGTAGGGATTGCTAGTTGAATTAAATAAAAATATTAACCCCTATAACATGGAAACTTGATGGACGTTTGATGCTATTTTAATAGATAGAATATACAGAATAGGAAGTAAATTTGGAGTTGGAATGATACTACAAATAATAACTTCATTTTGGATAAGCTGAGTCTGAGGTTTCTTAGGACATCTAGTGCAAATGTTAAAGTAATGATTGATTATTTGCATTCAGAGGTCTGGAATCATTGACATAATAATGTCCTAGCAATGAATGACATTGCCTAGGAATGTGAAGACAAGAGATTTCACAGCTGAGCCTCAATAAAATCCTACATTCAGATGCCAAGTAAAGAAAGGTGATCGGAAAAAGAAGTGATAAATAGTATAAACGGGAAGAATTTCCACTAAATGTAGGGGACTGATATAGACAGAAGACGTATTTTTTTTTTTAATCTTTTATTTATTTCTAGGAGAGAGAGAGAGACAGCGTGAGCAGGGGAGGGTCAGAGAGAGAGGGAGTCACAGACTCTGAAACAGGCTCCAGGCTCTGAGCTGGCAGTCAGCACAGAGCCCGATGCGGGGCTTGAACGCACGAACCGCGAGATCATGACCCAAGCGAAAGTCGGCCGCTTAACCGACTAAGCCACCCAGGCGCCCCGACAGAAGACGTATTAAGAGGCAAATATTTGAACACTGAAAGACAGCTTAGGAGAAGGAGAGACTAAGTGTAGATGACTGTTTCATGAAAGTTGCTTCTAAATGAAAAATAAAATGGCAGCAGGACAGGTAAATTACATACACACACACACACACACACGCACACACACCCATAATGGGAGCATTTATGGATTCAGGAAACAGAAAAGATCACCAATAGTTAAATAAATTCCTCAGTCATCTAAATAACACAGTGAGTAAAACGATGAAATTATAAAAATAAATCAGAAATCATTGTTTGCAAATAAAAAATAAGGAAGATTAGAATGGTTTTAAAACGTCAAAAGCTGTTTATATACATACAAAAAAATCTAGAACCTAAGGGGAAAGCAAGAATAGGTACAAACACTCAGAATTAGAAATGAAAAGGGAATAATACTCCCTGAAAGAGGAAATTGAAAATACTATAAAAACACTTTAAAAATTCTTATCCAAGTGAATTTTAATATCTCATTGAAAGAGATGATTTCCTGCAAAAATGTAAATCATTAAAAACATATCTCAGGAGGGATCCAAAATCTCAACAGATCTTAGCAGTGGAAGAATTTGGGACAATCATCAAAGTACTTTTTTCCAGGCATTCATCCAAAGGGATATATTCAGCTGTATTCATGGGTAAAGTATATCACTCTCCCAGGAAAAGGAAAGACATTTCTGATATTTATATAAACGATACCAAAGCATAGTCTTCTTGTTGTGCACCTCTTGCAAACAGAGGTGCCCACAACCTTTTGTGTAAGACTAACTTCTCAGGATTGTGTAGAGAATAGCCTGGAAAGCCACAGTGTCTACCTCCAGAACAGGGCGATTCTGTTTGCGGTCCAGTGTAATATGATATCTCTCTGAGGCAAATGTTGAGTAGATGGTGTGTATCCCCTAATAGAAAACTAAAGTGTCCTAATCTTGGGTTCCTCAGCTGCCATGCAGGCCCCTTGCTAAAGCATTAACCCTCTGCCCCCCACCCCATGGACTTCAAGGAGGTAACGTGAAATAATATGGCCATGAAGCTCATGCTGTTTGCTCTGCTGTAACAGGGTCCTTTTGCTGATCCAGAAGTTGTGTGCCCTTCTTTGTAGCACACCATAGCAGGCTAATTTGTTAGCTTCTGAATGGGGCAAAATCTCAGACCATTCATAGTACTTTCCATTTATGTGTTTTTATTTATCTGGAAACTTTTGGTTTTTGTTTCCATCTCTGGCACCACCGTCTACTCACTTAGCCTGATACTTATCCTTCAGACCTCATTGACACCTTATGTATGAGCTAAACAACCACTTATATGCCCATAGAACATTTGGATATTGTATATTAGAGTTCATTATGGTAGATTGTTATCTGTATTACCAGTTATATTTTCATTAGCATCAAGTTGGAAATTATGTCTGCTTGCTTTAGTTTCATGGGTGACATCTAACATAATGTCTGTTATAAGCAGTCAGTAAATTTTGAAGAACTAATCTAAGTCCCCAGAACTCTGATACACTAGATGTTTAATAAATTATATATGTTCTTCTCAATAATGGTATAACTAGTATAAACATCCTTTCATTTTACTTTCTGGATTTATTTGGCTGAGAGAAATTGTTTTGGTTTATTAGTTCTTTTGAAATTTTTTTCCTGATTATCTAAATTTGTTTCTTTCATCTGCAAACATGATTTTCTTTTAAAGTATGTGTTTGGGATGGACAGTGATTGGATACTCCTGAAGGTTGAAGGTTTGTTTACTTTTTGTTTATTTCCTTTGTTACCAGGATTTTATAACATGTCAGGAATCACTAACTGAATAAATTAGCTAAATTTTTAAAAAGATTTCTTAGACAAAAATTATAGTTTGTAAAATTAATTATTAAAAATAGATAAAATATGGAAACTTTATGGTAATATTTTATTTATGAGCATAGTATAAATAATTATTGCATTTACAATATGAAATAAGATGCTGAGATTCTACAGAAAAATGTTATTAAAAGAGTAAAAAAGTGGGCTTCCCTTAAGTTTTTGTTAATTTTCTTCTCTATAGTTCCTTCACTTGACCTTTTCCCCCCACTCTTTATAATCTTTATTCAAAGTACACTGCAAACTAAGTTTAGTACTTTAAATAAGGGCATAAGCAGAAGTCAAAAGTAGATACTCTTGAACAGCTTACCTTAAGGAAATGAAAGCTTGAGATCAGTAAAAACTAAATATCAGTTATATGTTAACTTAGACAAAATGCTTTTTCAGGTAGAAATTTTATTTTAAAGTCTGTAGACACAGTGCAGAGTTTATTTTAAAAAATCACAATAGTGGTGTCAATAATCATAGTTTTACAGGTATGTTAGAGAATTAGCAAAAAAAAATTGCAAAATCCCATAGCTCCAGTTTGAAGTAAGTCATAGGAGAAAGAATATTACTGAAGAGATAGATGGAAATAAAGGAAAATAAAATAAAATATATAAGCACAGATTTCTCTGATGTTAATGGACTCACATGATATTATGAAAATGCCTTTGAGTTTAACATCCCCAGAAGGATTATGTGTGAAATATATAGAGAGTCATTGAATGGTAATGAATAAGGTAACTTTATAGTGCAGGAAGAACACTTTCCTAGAGTTCCAAAAGAATACTTTCACCTTTCCTGTGCCTTAAGGATTCTAAAATGTTATGTACTCTTACACCATCCAGAGAAAGTGCTGGCTACAGGAAAAGGTTGAGAGCTTTAGCTCTTTTTGAACAAAAGCTTTGACTGTTTGTTCTGAGAAGCCTGTTCTTACAAGCTCCAAATTATGGGCCCCGATGGTGTTGGCATTTTTATCCTTACTGTTTGCTTTCAGTTTTCTTTATTGTTGAACAATGGCAACTGCACCTTGTGACCAGGGTTTACAGAGCTTTGTTTCTAAGTAGATGTTGACAACTATCCCTCTTTCACTTAGTTTTTTAGGGAAAATCAGCAGTAACATATATATATATATACCTTAACAAATATACTCATTAAGTAAGAAGATATTTTGTCATCATATTTTAAAATTTATGTTCTCCTAGTAAGGAATATTTTAAATTCAAGTTTTTCATTCATCTTAAAGGTTGATATAATTTTTACTTTTTCTTTACATCTGTAGAACATTTGTTTTTCCACTGCAAATTCCATATATATATATATATATATATATATATATATGGAAAGAATTATATATTAAAGAATCTAAATGTATCAACCTTTAACTCTAAAATGTCTTGGTATTCATTGCGAAAGTACCTAATCAAAGCCAAAATTTTAAAAAGTGGCAATGTTTTCAGGGTATTGGTGATAGAAGACTTACGACTCATTTTTCTTTTCCAAAATAACAGTAATTTGTTCAAAAGTGCAGTAAGGTTCTCTAAGGACCCTCGCTTCACACAATATATATGTAGTGCACCCAAAGGAAAATCAATGTAGACACATCAACTCAGACAGGCTGTTATCAACATGTTACAGAACCTAAAATCAACCTGAAAGATGACCTTTCCAAATCTGGAGAAAAACACACTCCCAAATTTCCCAGTCATTCTCTCTCAATGGAGACAAAGGTAGAAAATGTGGCTTTAAAACTATATGGTCTCCTGTGAATCGTTTCAAAAATTGAAGTTCCTATTGGAAGTAGCATTTAAGAATGAGACAAAACTTTGGACTGCATTATTTGACATAATATGACACATTCACATATTTTCTTGGTTGTGTGACCTAATTTAGAGATGTAGTCATTACTAGTATGTTACTCCTGATGCTGACGTAAAGGGACTTGCAGCTACCCAAACATATAGGAAACATTCAGTTTGTCCATTTTAATTTAATACTTTATGAAGTACTTTCACGTTATTTAAAGAAATTGGTTATGATTTTTCTCTGTTTCAAATGTTTTAGAAAACTTATTTAATAATAACTGTATCCAAGCAGGCTAGGCAATTATTAGCCTCATATTAGGAAATTAAGGAAACCAGAATTTAGAGAAGTCCACTTTTTCAAGTTCACAGAGATAATAAGTGACAGCAATCTACTATGCAAAAGTTGTTGACATTCTCATGGTCTTCAAGAATTGCTATATCATGGAGCATACTTTTCTAGGTGTGATTAGGTATTAGTGGTTTAGAAATAGATATATGAAAGTGTACAAAAACCTGCTTTGAACATTAGTTCTTCTAAGTTACTTTAAAAATGTGTATTAGTATAGTTCTGAGTATTTTCTTATCATAAGCAGTGCTTAAGCAAATAGTTTTCAGTGTTTTTTTTTTGAATCTTACTGTTTTACAGAAATCATATGGAACAACTATGGAGTTCTCTGTCATGCCCTGCCTTTGAGAATATGGAAGCAAACAAATTTCCTTGGGTGGAAAGAAAATGAAAGAATCAAATTTTTCTATATGAGTTAATCACATTGATTTCTATGTTCTCATCCTAAAATTTTTATGGGTGGTATTCTACAGAAAAAAAAATATATGTAGTCAGAGAAGCAACATTATGAAACAAAAGCTTAACTTTAGGTTTAGACCATCCAGTCTATTAGAGCCACTAGCTTGTAAGAGGGACCTTAACTATGATAAACTAGCCTTTTGTTATTAGGAATGTGTCTGGATGTGCACTTGTGTATATATGCAATACCCACAGTGTTTACACAAATAAATTATTTCAAAGATATAGGAAGCATTCACACATTTTTTAAATCAAAGTGATTGGGATAAAGAGGAAAAGAAGACAAGTCTTAATCTAATATGTAAAAGAGAATCAAGTTTTTCTCACTGTTATCAGAACATTTCTTTGGCAGTAGGTGGACTATAAAAATTAAGACCGAAATTCAAGAATGTCTTATTAAATCATGAAACAAATATATACTAATTGTTATGAGTACACAATTGAATGGGTGAGTCCCACCTTCAAAGAGCCCATAAATTCAGTTGTTCTAGTGAGGGAGATGGCATTTGAAATGAGCTTGGAATGTTCAGTAGGATTTCCTTAAATGGCAAAATTGAAGAAGGTCCTCTCACTCAAGTGAAATGAGTAAGCAAAAGCACAAGGTATGGCAAGTGGTTCTGTATTTTTGTAACACAGGTGTCAAGGCTTCCTTCTCAGTTGCTGTAAGGTCATTTTCTGTGTATCCTCTGGAAATAGCATAATTAGGAATTTTGCAAACCATGTGTCTCAGGTCATCATGGTAGGTAGCTATTTCCCACTATACATTGGTCTAATTCCTGTATATTAGGGATGAGTGTCAGATGGCTACAGACATTTGAGAAACATGCATATACTTTCACTACCCATACCTGAACCAAAATATACTGGAATCCACTAGACATTAACAATGAACTAATGAATACATTTTAAAGGAATGAATCACACAGTAGAATAATGAATACAGGTAGATGTCAGGAGTAGGAAAATATTCATGTCTGTAGCACTTTTAGAATAGATTACTCTCCTTCCTTTCCTTCCTTCCTTCCTTCCTTCCTTCCTTCCTTCCTTCCTTCCTTCCTTCCTTCCTTCCTTCCTTCCTTCCTTCTTTCTTTCTTTCTTTCTTTCTTTCTTTCTTTCTTTCTTTCTTTCTTTCTTTCTTTCTTTCTTTCTTTCTTTCTTCTACAAGACCTCAGTACCTAGGCCTTTTGAAAGTGGCATCTATGGATATGCACTAGGCTTTACGAGGTTATTCCAAAGAGAATAGCTATCATCCTCCTCTCTCCCTGATCTTTACACTTCCTGAAATCCTTTCTTTTGGTCTTTCCCTTTCTACTACTGCCCCTCCCTCCCTCACTACATCACAGAAATACACTCTCAAGGTCACTTTTCCTATGGAATAAATAAGTCCAGATTCCTTCTTTTTGTTTAGTAAAATATGTGGTGTCAGATATTACAAATTTACAGTTTCTTTCTTTTTTTCCCTCTACCCACATTTGGGGATGAATTTAGAGAAGAAATAGAAAAAATAGGGAAAGGTTATAGTAGAAATAAAGATAATGCTTTCTATTCTGGAATTGGAGAAGTTTCCTTCTTAAGAATCTAAATTCTTTTGGAGCTCAATGACTGATGATTTAACAAACACCTTCTTTTCTCTTCTATATATGTTCTCTTCATTTCTATTACCAATATTCTACTCCTATTTTTGTGAAGTATTTTTTGCCTTCTTATCACTAAGTCAGAAAAAATGTCTGTGGGTATGATGGCATGTCTTTTTTTTTTTTAATGTGTTATTTATTTTTGAGAGAGAGGTAGAGACAGCATGATCAGGGGAGGGTCAGAGAGGGGAGGAGTCATAGAACTCGAAGACAGGCTCCAAGCTCTGAGCTAGCTGTGAGCACAGAGCTTGACGTGGGGCTCGAACCACGAACTGTGAGATCATGACCTGAGCCGAAGTCGGACACTTAGCCGACTGAGCCACCCAGGTGCCCCAAGATGGTATGTCTTTAAACCCAAGATTACTCTCATCACCATGGAGGTGAAAAAATAATTGTATACGTAACAAAATCATAAATGCATTGATGTACTGAAAAGTGATCTAGGATTGAAGAGTACTTTATGGATCATACAAATGGAAACATTCATATAAAACAAAAATTGCTTCCATATATCTATGAATATTATATAAATTAAAGGCCCCAGATTTCTGATTCATTCACTTGGTATTTACAGATGACAAATACATACCATTTTGATGTAAAATTTCTGGGTCAAAATTTGACCCTTTCTCTTTATAGTCATATTATCCAAGAATTTCCCTTATCTACTTGAAATACCAAATATCCAGTAACTTATATACATAAAAGTATTTAAATTTCAGCAAAACAAATGAATGTGTTTTTATAATATAGGCATTATGTTAGATTCTATATATTTAGATGATTACAAAAGCCAGTTGGGTAAAATAACATCTGTTTAGAATGAAGAAGGCACTCAGATGTGGTTATAATAAAATAGACAGTGGAAATTTTGACTTAAAAGCACAATCTAATTAAAATAAACCACTACAAAAGTCCAATAATATAGTTATTTCATTTAACAACTAAATATTGAGCATCTATTTGTTCCAAGCTCTTTTCAACAGTGATTGGGATACAGCGTTGTACGTTACTGTATCAGTGAACTCGGCATACAGACATAGACAAAAGAAACAATGACATTTTCTTTCATGGAATTTATAGAAGAGTGAAGGAGTATAGAAAATTAAGCCTAATAAGTAAGTTAATAATATATGAGTAGGTGATACATGCTATGGAAATTAATAAATGAAGTAATGGAGATCAGGGATGGTTGGTATGGAGATAAGTTTTCAGTTTTCTATAGAATGATTAGAGTTGGCTTTATTTGAAGATAACATTTGAGTCCTGAATGGACAAAAATAAGAGGCATGTGTACACCTTTGAGAAAAAATTCAAGGGAAAAGAAATTGTGCCATTGCCTTCAGATAGAAGTTTCTCTGGGCTCCCTCAATAAACTCCCCAGGCACAGTGTGGCTGAGGAGAGTTAGCCAGGGATGCAGTAGTCCAACATACTGAAGGAGTAATAAGTATGAGTAACAAGTACACCAGATCTAGTATGATATAATGAAAACTTTGGTCAGAGATCCAGACCCTGTTGTTTGAAAAGAAGAACTGGTTTCTTAAGGAACGACAACTTAATGCCACTTAAATGCATTAAAGAAACAAGCAAACAAAACAGCATGATTTTTCCTCAGAGGGATCTTCAGCTATTAACTAGGTAATTCTGAAGAAAAAT
Organism: Hyaena hyaena; assembly: GCF_003009895.1. Taxonomy (NCBI): domain Eukaryota; kingdom Metazoa; phylum Chordata; class Mammalia; order Carnivora; family Hyaenidae; genus Hyaena; species Hyaena hyaena. The sequence goes on along the minus strand of NW_024081497.1, from coordinate 494,829 downwards.
AATACTTAATTATTATATACTTAATAATAGTTTTTAAGAGGTATATAGGGAGTCTGCACTAACAATAATACCTGGTAACCCTATAAGATTCCTGTGGTTAAAATAGGAACAAATAGATTGTGGGTATGCAGTGGTGTTTGAGTCAAGTTTACCTTTCAATGGGTCTAGTGAGTCCATGGAATCATTCTGGGGTTATTTTTCAGTCTTTGAATGAGTAGTTGCTACAGATACTCAATAATGGTACAATCCTCATGTCGGTTTTCAGAGCTGAGAAGCCATTATGGTAGAAGAGATCCATGTGGATAACCAATAATTTCACTCTAACTGAGGGAGGGAATTGTAAATAATATTAGAACAACGATCAACATTAAAGTTTCAGGGTGGTAGACCCTATCATATCTGACTCCATCCATGTGTCGGGCTCCTATACAGACAAGATAGACTGTGATATATGTGGGCCCAAATAAACTTAACTACATGATAACTTCAACTGGGCAGCTTGTGTTGGAAGTGGTGTCTTTACTAGAACAAATCTACTTAGTATATGATTATTAATCTGATAGATGCATACTTTTAATCATGAGGATTATATCAATCATGAGAAATAAAAATAGCTCACTTTTATGTGCAAAGGACAGTAGCACACATTTGTGATCATGCCATAAATGATATTCTCCTGCTCTCTCTCACCACATAAAATAGGTCTTAAAGTTTTGACATTCTGCACAATATTCTCACTCTTCACTATGATGATGCCAGTGCTAATAAGAAGTGGCAAACAGAGGGGCACCTGGGTGGCTTAGTCGGTTAAGTGTCCGACTTTTGCTTAGGTCATGATCTCGCGGTTCGTGGGTTCAAGCCCCGCGTCGGGCTCTGTGTTGACTGCCAGCTCAGAGCCTGGAGCCTGTTTCAGTCTGTGACTCCCTCTCTCTCTGACCCTCCCCTGCTCACGCTGTCTCTCTCTCTCCTAGAAATAAATAAAAACATTAAAAAAAAAAAAGAAGTGGCAAACAGAATGTAGCAATTATAAAAGATTCCTATTAAGATACATGCTTGTCAAGGTGGAAAGAAAAAAAAAAGAAAAAAATTCTTCTGACCTGGTAAAATATTTTAGAATATCAATGATTTGGGCCATTCTGCAACATTTCCTCTAAGAAAAACTGAATTGTATGCCTAACACTAAGAAACTGACTCTGTACTGGTGAATAAATGTATACCATCGTTGGGAATACTGTCTACAATTTTTTTTTCTTCTGATGAAAGGTTACCTTTTTTCAGTGGATTCCAAAGCAAACAACAACAATAACAACAACAACAGTAACAACAACTCTCTTGAAGGTAGCTACTGGCTACCACCCACCCTACCACTTGGGCTACATGAAGTAGCCGGACATATTTGTGTTGTATAAAAATACAGTGCTGAGTGTCTAGTGAGGCAGTATATAAAAGAATTCCAAGAAAGATATTAGAAAGAGAAAAGCCATGTTTTAATTTTGGCGGAGAAATAATTACCATTTTGAAAATATCGCCTCATTTGTTCCTGGGGCTTAATAGAAACTAAATGTTTGACTACAAGACACTTGAAGTTGTCCATCTTGAGCAGGGACTTATCAGATCTCCTGAGTCATAATGTCAGGAAGGTACAGCTGCAATATGTCTTCTGAAATGAAATAATAAAGAGCAGACTTAACCAGATAAGTTGGCTCAATTAAATTATATGATCAGGACTATGGTCAGAATATCTGTGTCCTCATTATTTATATGTGGGAATCCTAACTCCCAAGGTGATGATGCAGGGACTTTGAGAAGTGGTTAGGTCCTGAGGGGATAACCCTTATGAATAAAATTAGTACCTTTGTCATAGAAGCCCCAGAGAGCTCCCTTACCCTTTTTACCATGTGAGGACAGGACACAGCAAGAACACAGGTATGAACCAGGTATGAACCCGGTATGAACCAAGAACACGCTCTCACCAAACACTGAGTCTGCCAGCATTGTGACTCTGGACTTCCCCAGACTTCAGAACTGTGAGAAATATATTTCTACTGTTTGTAAGCCATCTGATTTATGGTAATCTAGTTGGGTATCTCAGACTCTTGTGGCATTTCTCTCTGCTATGTTGATAACTCTTCTTCACAAACCTGTAGCTTCGTGAGGGTTCTACATGATCAACTGAAGGAGGGAAAAATTGTACATCTTGTTTAGAAAGCTCGAAATAATACACTGTGGCTAATGATAAATTGCAAGTGGTAGGATGTGAGAGTTGCCCCTTCAGGGTTTCCTGACTCCTTTTTAAATGAGGTTTCCTTTATTTTCACACCAGCTATAGAGAAACCTACATTGCCTGGATTAATAATATTAGTCCAACTTTCAGGGATCACATTAGTTTGCTCTAATAAAGAGAATGTGCTCAGGACTACATCTTCAATGGAAAACATGACTTGATTAAGTTAACACTTGCAGTGTTATTCTCAAGCCCTGTCACTTAAAACTTTTATCTAGTCAAAAAGAGATGAAAGGGATGAGTAAGGAATCAAAACACGTATGTTTTCCATATCTTGTACTGTGGCAAGGTTGATATTAAATGTATTCAATTCAAGGTTAAACATAGGCAAGCACTAAATCAAATCAAAATGGATAGAAGCAATTAGTACACTGTATCATCATACCAAATGACTATCAGCTGTGCTGGTGCTGGTGACATGAATATAATAGAGGTGGAAGTGTGTTACAGGTATGACATGTGATATTACACATTTCTACCGTGAGGTTTCTTACAACATGGTTAAAGTGGCCAATTTCAGGATTCTGCTGGTAATGAGTATGTGAGTTCCACCTGTTTTCTGAAGCAGACTCTGGCAGCTAGTGTGCCACAAATTCTGGTTTGCTGTTGCTGTGTTAATAATGCCCTGTGATTTTGATCCCCTTAACCCATGGAGTAGCAGAACCTTTAGAAGCCAGTATTTCCTGCTTGTTACCTATGGCCACAAGAACTTTTATTCTTTCAACTTTAAATGCCATTCCAATTTTGTCATTTTCTGTGGATATAACATGATGTAATTTGGGCACTTGGCTGACCTCAGGGAATGAGTAAATATACATAGATTGATTTAAGGCAACTTAGGTTAAGATAAGGTCTTCAGTAATCACTCGATTTATTACCTGATAAGGCTTTATTCAGCCTCATGGATTAATGTCACAATCTAGAACTGAGGTTAATTTGGAGTCACTTACTTGGTTAGTGTGTGCCGGTTTCCTTTGGGGAAGGATCAGGTCAGTGTTTCCTGTCAATATGCATGATGCAATAGAAAATTTCCTTCAGAGACTCGCCTAACCTTTTTTTGCGAGTGCTTCAATTTTTTGCCTCAGTATGTGTTGGAGACCGGCTCCAGCAGGGGTCCAGGAGTCCCTGAAGGATGGCCGGTGTCAGCGAGGGAGGGATGAGAGAGGCCCGAGATTCTTTCTGATCACCAGGCAAGCATCTCCACTCTGACTGGGGCTCAAGTTTATTTTATAATTAAGTGTTTGGGGGACAGCACAGAAGTGGCATTTGCCTTAGACAATGATTTCTGATAACAAACTTCTTTGATATGTAAGAATTTCCCAGAACATAGATTTGTAGAAGACTCCTGCATAACCTTTATTAATAGTGATTGAGGTAGGTGATTTAGATGCTTATCCTATGGGGAAGGAAGGTATTTTTAGCATACCAGACAATGTTTTTAGCATAAAAAGGGTGAAGTTACTCCTTTGTGAGCAGGGGTCAATAGCTTGTTTAAGGAGTATTAAGAAAAACAGGACTTTCAGGAAACACCTTTGCTCCCATAATCACAAAAGAAGAAGCTCCTCAATAAGTTCCTTCACAGGGAGCAATCAGCATATTCAGGGTCAGAATAAGTCACTCCAAATACTGGTAACAAATGCCTTGTGGGGGGTAGTGCTCCAAGCAGAAACAATTGGGTGGGGGAGGATATCTGCCCTTAATTCTAAATTAGGCTCTTTGTCTCAGGGCCAGGCTCAATTGTAACTCTTGTGTTCTTAGCCCCCTTTATTAAGTAAGTCTTGGATCTGCAAGGCCCATATGAAGAGTCTTTTGACAGTCATTCACAATGCTTTCATCTGAAGTCTCTTTTGAAAAGGCAGGAATATGCTTTTCCTTAGGAGGAATCTGTGTGGGGAATATCGGTCTGATCTGGAATATTGTGAGTCCTGGTCAATATCAGCAGGCTCATTTCCAACATGAGTCAGTAGTAGCAGAAGGAGATACCAGTTTTCGTTTCTCATGGCAGGAGCTGTGCAAACCCTGCCATATCCTCGCTGTGACTGTCATCCAGTGAGGCCAGTGTGGCTCCCAGCAGGTATGAAACAGGACAGGGTCATGATTTTTAGGTTTTGTGGTTTATTTGTTGACCTACATATTTTCAGTTGTAAATCTGAGTTTTACCAGTTACTTGGTTGTCTGTGGGTTAGTTACTTAGCTGCTCGTTAATTTCATCTTCGGAGCCCTATAACTTCAGTCAAACCCCTGCATTTTATAACACTCTCTGGGTTCTGATGGTCCATCTGATCGTCTGCCTTTCACAATGACCATGATATTTTAATTTTCATGGTTCCAGATAGCAACGATTTGTGTTTCTACTACGTTTCTACTATGGCTACTGGGAATGTGGACTCAATTTTAATGTTATCCTCTCCCACTAGCATTCCATGTTTAGCAAGCATAACTACACATATGTTTTTAAGCAACTTAATACTTTGGTCAGCAATTTCTGATGGCAAGAGAAAAGTACCCTCCAAAAGATGTCCGCAGCCTGATCTCTTAAACCTGACTGTTACCTTACATGGCAAAAGGGACTTTGTTGATGTTACTATATTAAACATTAATAATGTCCCCATCTTAATGGATTATCCTTATTTTGATGGGACCAACATAACCACTTGAATCCAAAGGCACAGATCCTTTTTCAGCTGTGGAGAGTGACAGAAGAATGATCAGAGAGATACATGCTGTTGACTTTGAACATGGAAGATCAAACCCAGTAAGACATCTGACTTTTATCCTACAGAAGTATAAGATAATAAGTTTGTGTTGTTTTAAGCCAAAATTAGTGCTATTCTATTAGCAGTACAAACTCGTATATAACAGAAGAATCCGGGAGCTTTGACACAGTTAAAACAGACAAAGGTATATTTGGTTAAGATATATTTTAGTTTCCAATGTCATATTTCCACCTTCTGTAGGTTTTATCTTTCTCCTCTACACCATGAAAAGCTTTTCTCTTTCCATGACCACCTGTATAGTCATTTGATATTTGTGTGAAACATGCATAAGACAAGCTAAGACCAAGGCCTCACTGAAGTGACTGGTAAAGATATAATAAAACAACTATTGTTGCATTAGACAATTTGTTTACACATAGAAAATGAAAAGAAAACCAGACCTAAATTGCCAGTTCCCCAAGCTTCTTGTACCACATAAAAAGTGGTGACACACTAAAAAGAGTGAAAACCTGGATGGGAGTTGCTGGATACCCCATCACTAAGGTTCCCATTCTAGATGGCAGCTAAGTGGTTTTATATTCTGAAGCTTTATTCTGAGGGGGTGGGACAGAGAGCCCCATACCACATTAAAATCTGGGATGTGGTGAGAAATTGTTTCATGAGAGCCTCACAGATGATACATGGAGGGAAGTGTGACATGGTTTTCAACGTGCTCCTCACAAGCCTTCTGTCTTCTCCTGTTGTGTGAGGATCACAAGGCATTCTACCAAGACTCAAAACTATGGTTCAAGCCTTTGTCTGTGTGGTCTGTGTGAATATGTGTGAGGCAACAAGAGAAGACAGAGCTATTATTCTACATTCTAAAATTAGAGGAGGAAAATCTTGTTTCGTTGAGATTGCCAACTTTAAGAATGGATCGTGTAAGTCTGGAAGTGCTGGCAGTAATGAATAACATTTCTGTAGAATAAAACCATCAAAGTAAAAGTAGCAAGGCCAAGAAATGGAGACACAGAGCTCCATCACATTTATAAAATTAGTTCTTCTAAAGGATATTATAACTATTAGACTTTCTAGTAGGAATAGCCATAATCCTTTATATATAACTAATTTTAGTTATGTGCCTTCCTCTTACATTTGAAAATTATTATATTAATATATAAAGTTAACATTATATGAGGTGATTGTAGCCTTATTGATTACTACATAAAGGATATGCTAATTGCTAATAAATTTGAAGTCATATAATTTCTATAATACAATTAATTAGTGACATGGACCTATTTATCAATTCCAAGTCATTTTTGTATTATATTTTGAAGCTTTAGCTTATGATTTTATTATTTATTATTATTATTTTTTAATGCTTACTTATTTTTGAGAGAGAGAGAGAGAGAGAGAGAGAGCATGAGCAGGGGGAGGGGCAGAGAGAAAGGGAAACACAGAATCTGAAGCAAGCTCCAGGCTCAGAAATGTGAGCACAGAACCAGACACAGGACTCAAACTCATGAGGCATGACATTATGACCTGAACTGAAGTCGGACATGAACTGAACTGAACTGAAGTAACTGACTGAGACACCCAGACACCCCTATAGTCTGTGATTTTAGATATGTGGTATAGAGTACTCATTGTATCTTGGATTAAATCTTTACTTTTTAAATGAGTCAAAACATGTCTTTAACCACAACTTTATTGGAATGATGATGTTATTGAGAGTAGTTCTAAATGTTGTGGGTACAGTACTCTTTGAAATACCATTTAACACAAGAGAGTGATTGTGTAAACAATGTGGACAACTCCATTACCCATGTAGACTATGTGCAAAATGCTTATATATCCAATAAATAATAGCTCTGATCCTAGTTTGAATGTACCCTTGGAAATGATGATACAAATTATTTAGATATTCATTTATGAGACTTACTTATGAAAATCCCTTGCAAGTCTGTATGTTCGGAAATATAATAGTATCTATTAGTTTTTATTCCCACAATGACATGAAACCAGCAAGTCACTGGAAAAAAACCCATTTAAACACATGTGTGTGAGGACATCAGAGAACTTTAAAGTTTGCAGATTCAAGATACAGGTAATTGAATTTTTTAATGAAGTTCTCCATTTTTAATTCTCTTGTATTCAATCTATATTTTTGCCCCTTTCTTAATAATGATTTGTTTTTTATCTTGTTTTTGGAATGAATATTTTTAAATTTTTGCTACATCATTGGCTCTTGTGCCTGCACAGACATTAGAACTTTAGTACTTAGCCCTTAGGGTCTATATACAGATCTGAATTTTCAGTTTTCTGCCCTGTCAACACAAAATAGTTCTCTTTAATTTTGTTTTCAAATTATATATATATATATATATTTTTTTTTTACAAATAGTTTATTGTCAAATTAGTTTCCACATAACACCCAGTGCTCACCCCCAAAGTGCCCTCCTCCATGCCTATTCCCCCTCCCCCCCACATCCATCAGTCCTCAGTTTTTGTCAGCATTCAAGAGTCTCTCAGGGTTTGCCTCTCTCCTTTCCCCCCACCATTTCTGCCCTTCTTCTCCCCCTTGTTCCTCCGTCAAGTTCCTCCTAATCCTCCTATACGTGCAAACATATGATATTTGTCCTTCTCTGCCTGACTTATTTCGCTCAGCATAACACCCTCAAGGTCCATCCATGTTGCTACACATGGCCAGATTTCATTGTTTCTCATTGCCATGGAGTATTCCATGGTATAGATAAACCACATCTTCTTGATCCATTCGTCCGTTGATGGACACTTAGGCTCTTTCCATGTTTTAGCTATTGTGGAGAGTGCTGCTATGAACATTGGGGTACATGTGCTCCTATACCTCAGCATTTCTGTATCCCTTGGGTAAATTCCTAGCAGGGCTATTGCTGGGTCATAGGGGAGTTCTATTGTTAGTTTCCTGAGGAACCTCCACACTGTTTTCCAGAGGGGCTGTACCAGTTTACATTCCCACCAACAGTGTAGGAATCCTGTACTTTTTTCAGGATATGATTTAATCAGAATTTCTATGTGTTTGTACCAAGAGTATTGTCCATCCTTCCATGTTATAAGTAGTCAACCACCAAATTGCATGTATACATTGGGAAGAATTTTCTCCACTGAAACTGGCAGTGCACAGGCCTCTGAAATTAGATAATAACACAGTAATATAGAAGTCAGTATATCAGATTGTATATTCGAAATATTAACATATATACATGTCAATTTTGTGAGAATTTGACAATATCTGTTGTTCATTATTAAATAGATAAAACCAGTTATTTTATGTCTAAATGTTTTCCCCATGGCTCTGGGGAAATAAAGGCAACTATCCCAACTATGTTTTTTCACTTAAGCTGACAAAATGTATAATCTCTGGGTAAAAGTCTAATATTTATGTTATTAATATAAGAATATTGTCAGAGTCAGGAGAACTATCTATATGTGGTGGTGGCTTATCTGTTCATCTAATATTTAGTTCTTGTTGTTGTCATGCATGAGCATGCATGGGTAAGTCTGACACTGATGTCTGCAGTGATAACAGTAAAAGAGATGGCGAGGAGCCAAAATCTGATTTGGAGGGTAATAAGGGATTCAAAGATAATTCCCTCAAAATATTTGCTTCAATTTTATGGTTTCTTTGTTTTTGTTTTTCCAGAAGGTCATGATCAGACAACAGTTAGATTCTTCTATTTCAGTAAGGAAAGTATGTGGAAATTTTAGCTTTGTTTGGAAAATCGGTCAGTGGGAGATATTGGATAATCAAGAGTGATTAATTATCATTTACAGTGACTTACATCATGGGTTATAGAGAAGTAGGATTTAGGACTCTCAAAGAGTTTGTTTGAACCCATCACTGTCCTTTTTATTGAGACATTTCTCAAGTTCTCTTGGCCTGCAAACAATGACCCTTTGACAAAGGTAGAGCAGATATGCTATTCTAGATATCGGGATATAATGCTAGCAGTTAAACTATTGTTTGATCTACTTGTCTGCAATCCATTTGCAGCAATTCAAACCACTACTGTTCTGTATTTCCTTTGTACACATGTAAGAGGTTGCTGGCGCTTTAGAGCTTACAGAATGTTAGTGAGCAAATTGTACCTGGAAAGCACCTGAAAATAGTGTGAAGTTGGAGCTGTCAGAAAAATAATACACTATATGAAGATAAGACTCTGAAAACTTTACAAAATGATTTGTCTGTATACTTTAACATTGTTTATTTCTGATGATGACAGCATGTGTTTTTCCGTGTTGAGATTAATAGTGCTAATAACATTTAAAAAAACAGAAAAAAATGCGTATGTTTCCTTCTCAATTTGTAGAGCAGAAACCAGGATATAAGAGAGGAAAATATAATTCTAAATATAATGAATGAATATTTTTGAGAGACCCATAAAATATTACTACTTTCTATCAATTAGTGTTGTTTTTATTATGGGTTAATTTGCTTAAAAAGTTACAACATAATTTCCTTTCACATGTTAATATTTCACTTTTCATCATCAGTAAGTGAAGAGTAAAACTAAAAATGAAAAAAAATCAAAATGGAAATAGCGAAATAAAAAAATTTAAGTACCAACCACACAAGAGTTACTTTGGACAAAATTTATGCAAAAAACATCTCAATAACTCTATTTCCTTATTTAAGAATATTTTGTATATGTATGAAATAAAATACTATATTCTTAAAATGATATATATATTACTTTTAAAAGTAACTTAAATTATTTAAAATTGGTAAAATATGTTAAGTATTATTCGCCAAATAGAATTAAAATTAAGATATAGTTGCTGTATTTTCATCACCTTGTAACTAAATGTTTACCTAGTAACACACTCCTTACTGTACAGTTAAAATTATATGTTGTCATAATCTCAAAATTTTGTGACTTTGTGAATTTCATTTTGTTCGTGATCTGATATCTTAGGTATTATTATACAAGTTTCAGAATTTGCATGTGTGTGGGGGGTTTCAATGTACATGAGAAATTTTTATTGTTCCCTTCTAAATTACCTACAGAGCTGGTTCCTACATTTGTGTTATAAATGAAAGCATTTTGGTAAAATGATTGAATGGATAGGTTCTCTTTTATTTCATTATAAGTATGTAAGGTTTTTCTACATCAGGGAAAGTCATAAAAGTGATAGGTTATTATAATGTAAAATTTATTGATGTAGAAAAACTCTAACAAAACAGCAAAACAGCAAATTCTTAGGACAGTACAGGATGAGAGAACACTACTGCCCCCGAGTGTCTGGCTGTAGGCGGACGATGCCAGTGCCTCATGGGAATAGAAAGTCACTATGCTGCTCACCCTTGTGTTGTGATCACTCAGGATAATTTAACTACATAATTAATTACCATTTTCTGTGGTGGTGACTTTTTAAGTCTTAATTGCACTAAAAGTCCTAAAAATGTAGATTATGTACTTTTTTTCCTGGGAAAGATTAAAAGAAAGACCATTATCTTATCATTTTGAATTTACCAGTACCATATTTACCTACAACTGTAGTTTTGAGAAAGAATGTAAGAATTAAAAACAGAGCTCAGATCCAATCTCAGCTCCATATTTGACCCTCTGAAGATTGTGTAACTAGTAGAGACTTATTTTTTAATTGTATTTAGTTCTACATCATAATTTTATTTTTGAACATGATATATTGCATGTATAGTGTGTAGTCATAATTTAGCAACTTCAGGGATAAAGGTTTTTTATAGTAATTTCAAAGAGATCCATTCGAAATATTAATAGCTCAATAATTTTATGAGTCTCCTTTAAATACTAACATTGAGTTGGTAGTATTGTCCCATATCAGGGTTCTTTTACTTGGGATAAAAGAAATTTCATTTTAAAAGTTAATCAGAATAAGCACCATAAAATAGAAGGGTATAGATTTTAATTCTGAATCTATAGCTTAATATCTAAAATATTGTGCCCTACCTGTGTAATGTAGACATTGAGTACATTACCCTGAGATGCCATTTCTGACCTGTCAGTTTGACAATTGAAATTGGAAATTCATAACACAATCTGTTGATAAGACTTTGGGGAAACGGAACTTTTATTCATTGTCAGTCAAATTAAAACAGTACAAATTCTGTGGAGGAAAAGTTGGAAACACCTGAAGAATATTATGTATGCATTTATCCTATGAACACACAATCTATAGAGAAATACTTCTATAAATAAGAAACAACATATGTACAAAGTTATTATAGCAACATTCATGATACTTGGAAACAGTCTAATTGTAGCATGATTGATAGGTATAGGCTGAGAGATTAGAGACGGTACTAACACCCCTCTAAGTATTTTATTTTTATATAATTTAACAAAGAAGAAATATTTTACATATTAAAATATAAACTTGCATTAGAAGGGAAAATTTCATATGTAAGAAATGAATCACTGGGTTCTACTCCTAAAGCCAAGACTACAGTGTATGTTAAGTAACTTGAATTTAAATTTTAAAAAGGCGGCAGGGGGTGGGGGGGTTGGGGGGGTTGGGGGGTGGGAGAAGAGAATTTTAAGTTGAATTGAATGCAATGAAATGAAAAGGAAACCAAATAAACTAAAATGTACATCAAACTAAAAATATTACTCCATTAAAAAAAGGATTATTTTAAGTAATTTAGAACATGGTATTCTGACTCGACACCCTTCATATAACTGAAATTAAAAAATACCTTCTATTTTATAGCTTTGTTTATATGTTATATATATATTGCAATCTTGAACTTCATATAAAATATACACAGATATATATATATAGATATATAAATTTGTATTAATGTTATTTTCATTTTTATTATAGTGAATATATAAATATAAAATTAAATTAATTAGAACAAAGTCCTATGATTTGCATTGCACATTAACATCAACTCATATTCCCAGCCCTGTTACACTGAAAAAACCTAAAACCAGTGACACTCCAGTAATAATTATAGAGCTAGCACCCAGATCACTGTGTTTTAATGCCATTGTCTTTAAGTACCATTGTGTTTTAAACACTATTTGTGTTTAATTACTATTATCTATTACAAAGAGTCATATATCCCTGGGGAAATGACTGGTGCTAAGTCTGAGCAGAAAAAATACAAGGCAAATCTGGATCCAGAATGGAAACAAACAAAATAAAGTAAAGCAAAAAAGAAGCAATTGAATAATATCAAAATGACACAGGAGCAGGTTTAAAGAGGCTCCCACACTACACATTTGGTATATTTTGTGCATTAAGAATAATTAATTTAGGTGCTCTTGGATGGCTCAGTTGACTAAGCACCCTACTTCAGCTCAGGTCATGATCTTACGGCTCCTGGGTTCAAGCTCCATGTTGGGCTCTGTGCTGACAGCTAGCTCAGAGCCTGGAGCCTGCTTCAGATTCTGTGTCTCCTTCTCTCTCTGCCCCTCCCTGACTCATGCTCTGTCTCAATCTCTCTCTCTCTCTCTCTCTGTCTCTCAAAAATGAGTAAACATTAAAAAAATTTATTAAAAAATAATATAATTTACTTTAACACATTAAAATGAAAACAAACAAACAAAATACCCCATGAGCCCAGAGAACTATGACTTACTGAGTAATAGATAGTATAAATGTGAACAGAAGAAAAGACTTGGAAATCACCATCTTAGAACCCTCAGTAAATATATCATAAATTCAGGCAAGGTTCATAATTTGGTAAAAATTATCAGTAGAAAGTGGCTTGAGGACAACTGATTTTATGTTGTCAGATTATGACCATATATTTTAATGGCTAAAGATGGAAAATGGGACATTTCAATGAATATATCTGGCACTCATTAACATTTAAATGTGATGAAACAACATCTCTAATGTGAAGACAAACTGGCTCTTAGTGTCTTCTAAGAAAACATGGTATGAAGTACTATAAATCTTCACTTTTGAAGAGTTCTGACCACCAGTTTATTCTGAATATAGCCAACACTCTAAATCTAACTTAGATTTGCAGTGAATAGAAGAACACATTAAATGACACAATGAGAAGAACAGTTAAATACATACAGAGCCTATTATTCTCTTCTACCTAAAAACTGACTTGAGTTTTTCATAAAATCAGTGTGTGGAGAGAAAAAAAAAAAAATACGTTAAAAATGACTTTAAAAATGAAAAAAAAAAAGCTTGATTACATCTCAGTTTGAAAAAATACCAAACCTATAAATTTTTTTGGAGACATTTGAATATGAACTGTATATTAAATTCTATTTTAGGATCACCATCAATTATCTTAAAAAGATAATGTTATTGTTGCTCTGTAAAAGAATGCCATAAACATATATACAGAGAGACAAACCATGTTAGAGTGAAATTAGATGCAATATTATTATCAAACTTTTGTACGTATTAGAATTCTAAAATCAGAAAATTAACAAAATAATTCTCATTCTATCAGAAATTTAATCTGAAATTTATGCATTTCATTTTTTGTGGGAGTGAAATAGAAAATGTATCATTTAGACCAATAGACAGGACCAAATTCCAGTTGGAAAGGTTGCGATAGGCCATATCTAGCTGAATAAATAGACAGTTTATCCTAATCTGAAATTTTTGATATAGTAGAATATTATCTGAAAAAAATATATTTGTACTCTATTTTCTCTATTCTTTACAACTCACTATGAGAAAAACTAATTTAGGCTGTAGTTCTGTTCATCTTAGAGATATAAAGGTCATAAGGTTAAGGGCAGGTATCATATGTCCAAAATCCAAGTAACGTTTTCTGCTTTTATGGTTTAGATTTTTCTCAATCCAAGTCCAAATCCATTCTGACAGGGAATGTCATCCACTCTGTTTTATGAGCAGTATAGTAAATCAATTTCAAAGGAATTGTTTTATTCCTTTTTCAATATCTAGCATTGATTAAATATAGTATATAGATTGCATAGTTTCTCTTTCTCTAGATACTTCTGCGAATAGTTCCCTTTTCTGACAGTATTTGGCTTCAGCAACTGATTGAATTTAACTTAACTTACTAGTATAAAGGAATAAAATATTACCTGGCACGCATGAAAAAATCCATTTATAAAAACTTAAACGGTTTTAACAAGTATAATATATTGTTATCCTCTGCCATTTCAGATTAGAATCCATTTTTAGAGTATAAATCATTCAACTTTTACTTGTCTCTCTAAGTATAATCGTTTAAGGGGTTTAAAAGCTCCCATTGTTTTCTCCATTTGCTCCTGCTTCTTTCCTCCCAAGATGGAAAAGCTAATGCAATTGGGTCAGAGCCCAAGACTCTAAAAAGAATGTTTTACCTAGTAGGTGGTACATAATAGATGACATACATGTGTGTGATAAAAATAAACTATCAGATAATGTTTAATATATCGAAAAAATGGAGAAGGCTATTTTTGACAATGATGGAAACTTACACCAGACCAATGTGCCCCATCTGTCAGTACAATAATTAAAATGTATATACTCATAAAATATATACATATTATAATTATAAAAGGTGCTGGAGAGCTGCCAAGACAGCCTGATATTTAGAAATTTAGATCCCAGAGAGGAAATTAAAATCACAGAGAAGGCTGATACATGATAATTTTCATCTTGAACTATTTGCCATATATTAAGCTATCTGGGAAAAGAAGCTAAGAAGTCCTGCTAAAAGAAGCTGAAATTTGAGGATAGTTTTTTTTTTTTTTTCTCATGTTGATGAACCAAAATCAGTTCAGAACATTGCACAAAAAGATGAATTATGTGTTTAACAAGGTCATCCATTGCTTGGATCTTTCTTCATGGAAGAATATTTTGCACACAGCTGAAAGTGTTGTTGGGGAACATTCTTTTGGTGACATTTCAGTACTGCACAAAACCACCTCTAGGCCCGCTTGCAAAGACTGGTCAAGGACAGCTAGACTGATCAGTCTAGTGTGAAAGAACTCTGATGGAATATTTCTGCTTCTTTTGGAGTTCACTGACACAGATGGGCCTTCCTCAAAGCTCAAGTTCTCCTTTCAACTAATCCTCCCCACTGCCCTCCACATATATTGATACTAATGGTAATTCTTAATAAATACCCTATGTCCTAGATCTGTCCTAGCATCTGCACCCCAGAGAAACCAACCTGTGACAGTCGGGATTTAGAGCTGGATCACCTGCTGCTTGTCTTACAGTTAAGATTAGGGGTAGGTCTAACACAGATAACTGGGCACAGAGTGGCAGGCCAGCACTGATACTTTTCACCAGTGGAGAATTAGGATGACTTACCCATGGAATTCAAGATACTAGCTGGTGCAATGTATCTTCAGAAGTTTGAAATGTTGATGAAAGAAAATAAATATAAGGAAAAATGGATAGAATGGCCAGTCTAAACTTTATTATGCCTCTAGGAAAAAATGGCAAGTGATTCAAAGTAGTAGGTATGAAAATGAGATGCATGGGATATCCAGAGAGCATTTTTCATGAAATATACTCTCATCATTTGTAGTAGTAATGGATAAAGAAAGCTAAGGAATGGGAGTAATATTTAATCATTTGTGTAGTAAATCTCCAGCCCCTAAAGGAGGCTCAAATACTGATGAGCCTAAAAGTCACAGTCATTATTGGATACTTTCCATATTAGGATGTACACGAGACAGAATAGTACAAACACTACTGCTTTTAAACTTTGGATTGGATATTAGTAAGGCAAGGGGAAAATAAACAGAAATATTTGAGTATATTAAGCATTAATTTCAATATAATTAGATGAAATAGCTAAGTATATTTATGTCTTAAAAATATAAGACATTTATTATATGAATTTAGAATTGGCTGTACACAAGGCTAATTACAAAATTTGGTTATATTTATTTATACCAGTAGCTAATAGAAGTTTAAATCTAAAAAGACTACAATAATAGTGATATCAAGAACACATAGATACAAATTAGCCAGAAACATAGTAGTAACATTTGTGTAAGAATTTAAAACCCTGACAAAATAATTTAAAAACCTGCACTTCTATATTCAAAACTACAGAACATTATTGTTTGTAATGTATAAATGAACAACTGCAAATATATATATATATTTTAAATTACCATTTACAATGGTATCAAAAACATCAGAGGCTTATAATAAATTTAATAAAAATAAATGCAACACCACTTGAAAATTATACAATGTCAGAAAATTATGTAATGACAGAAAGATGTCCCCACCAAACACAGGAATTTATAATATTCATCTATTGGAAAACCCAATGAGATACTTACTTTTAATGAAAGTAAAAGCTTAATCATAGTCATTGTTAAAATTGACAAGTGATTCTAAAATTCATATGGAAGTACCCAGTGCCAAAAATAGCCAGGGAAACCTTGTGGGAAACAACTGTGTTTGAAGATTTTCTTAACTACATTAACTATTTACTTAACCATATCTTGCAAAATCTGTCAAAATCTAGAATAACTGAAACAATGTGTCATTGGTACCTAGATAGACCAATAGATCAATGAAATGGAATACAGTTTCCGAAACACTCTCAATCACCTTGATATCATAGAGGAATTGGTTACAGAGAGAAGATGGAGAGTAATAAAATGAGGTTGCCATAATAATTGAACATACTAAATCCAGAGCACAGGTGAAATTAAATTACCTCAGAAGGAAAGATTTATTTAGGTGCTTGAGAGATGAACAAGAATGGGTTTCTTATAGGATGGTTTCTATTTTCTCTCTTAAATAGGAGGGAGAAGTCAGATGGACTGAACTAGTTCATACTTCAGTAAACAACAAAGCACAAATATCCTTGTCTATAAACAGCAAAGTTATATTTGTCATTAGTGCTATCTATCCATGGTTGTTTGATGGCCTGGATGGGAGGTCTATTCACTGTACGTACTTAGGAACTAAGCCTGACCGGACTGCCATCATCTAGAATGTGTTCAGTTCTATGCACCAGGGGAAGCATCTGAGGGTATCAAACCACCAATAAAACAAACCGGTCCATGTTTTATTCATACTTTACTATCCAGAATGATGATCTAGATCTACCCTAGAGCCAGTCCTATTTTGTGCCTGAAACAAGGGACAACCACAAATATGTGACTAACACTAGTGATGGCCACAGGAAGGACGTTAGGGATTTGTAATTGCTGCAGAGAATGTGCGAAACAACGGTGTTCGTGCCGGCGATGCCAGCCTACCCAACGTGGATCTATAGGGACAGTTGTCTTCATCAATGGGTTATCTTGCCCATCACCTCTGAACAGCATGGTGAAAGAACAGAGGAAAATGTATTTAAATGTGTCCAGAAGAATGATTGGAAATTAAAGCAAATGACGCTTTTCTCTGTGGTCGTGGAAAGGCAAGATTATGGTGAAAGAAAGTTTATTTTGTTTTTATAGAAGCATTGGGAGTGTTAAATTGTGTTGGGTAGGCTATGGAAGAAAGTGAATGTGGAGATGGTTGAACAGAGGGCTCTAGGGACAAGGAGATCATTTGAGCAGTTCTAAAACTGCCCAAACAGGCCATCACTCATATAACAAATTATTACAAATTTGTTATATATTATATATTATATATATTGTAATATATATATTACAAATAATAACAAATTATTCTTCACATCCTGAGAACTATGTGACTAAGGATAAAGGCTAACAATGATTTGAGAATTCTGATGGGTTCTAATGTTAAGTTCTTCAAACCTAATCCAAAACAGAGTTTCTAGACCTCTGTGTTTCCCCTGTAATTCGCCATCATTGTAAACTCAGTCTGTGACCTATACCCTTTCATTAGTTACTGTATGTACCTTTTCAGTACAATTAGTTCTGTCACAGAATAGAGTTTCTACTTAGATTTCTTATAAATTGTTATTACCATTTTGCCAATTGCTCTTACTGAGATTTAATTTTTAAAATTAAATTAAATTTTTAATTTGCTCTTACAAAAGCTTTGACTTTTGATCACTGAGTGGGGTCTTTTTAAATTTTTTAAAAAATGCTTTGTATTTATTTCTGAGAGAGACAGCATGAGCAGGAGAGGGTCAGAGAGAGAGAGAGAGAGAGAGAGAGAGGGAGACACAGAATCTGAAACAGGCTCCAGGCTCTGAGCTAGCTGTCAGCACAGAGCCCAATGCATGGCTCAAACCTATAAACCGTGAGATCATGACCTGAGCCGGAGTCGTATGCTTAACCACCGAGCCACCCAGGCGCCCCAGTGGGTGGGGTGTTGAAGCCACTGGTGGACATTATTAGGTGTCCTTCCAGGAGAACTGAACTATCTTGATGATTTTCACACCATTTACATTTTCCAAAACTATGCCTGTTGCTAGTTTGCCATCTGTGTGCTTCTCACCTGAATATTCTGGGGCTTTTCCCCATGACATCAAATCCTGTCTCTGGTTCTGAATAGACTCCTGAATTATATGTTAGACTTATATCTAACTTGCTACATTTGGTTTGCCACTTTCTGTGGTCACCGTCTCAAGCTGTGCCTTTTCGTCCTTTTTCTGTCAAACTCAATCCCAGGTTCTTTACTACACCACACTGACTTCTTTAATCAGAGACTCAAATACTTTTCTCATGAAGCCTTTCAAAGAAAACAGATATTCAATATGTACATTTAAAACAAAACAAAACATCCTATGCCAACATGCAAATTCCCAACTAAAATAAAAGAGATATCCTTAATACATCTCGATGATAGGAAACAAAGTTTATGCAAAGCCAATTGTCCAACAGGAACTAATAAGATATTTTGGAGAAATATAGAGACATTGTATCATATTTTTGCCTTAAATACTGGGTTTATTTTCTCTAAAATAGTATTTTCAACATTTTTTTCAGAGTGCGTTCTATCCTAAATGAACAGTATGATGTCAAATATAACTTATGGTAGTTTTGTTTGTTTTTCTATGTGCTAGCAAATCATAATGTATTTAAAATTTTTCTAAATTATCTTACAGATTCATGGGGCTAACTAGTCATTAGAATATTTATTATAACAATGGTTTGGAGAATAATAAGAAAGCATAACCAAATTACTTGTATGTCTATATAAGTACCATTTGTTTAGTCTATTAATTTTTATGACTGTATTTCTTAACCATTTTTTAAATCTAATAAATTACATTTCAAGTGTTATCATAACCACACAAAAATATAACATTTTATGTCATCTTATTTTGATTTCTAAATCACAATTCATATAAAATACAGTCTCGGGGCATTGTAATGAAAAATAATCTTCATGAGATTAGCAAGTGATTGGCACACAAAAATAATTGGTCATTTCAAAGCTAGGGATAAGTAAGGAAGGGAAAATAATTTAAAATATGTATAAAATTATTTACAGTCCTCTAAATCACCATTTTTAACTAATTATATACAGAAATCAATATTTATAAATAATTCATTGATATGAAGTGTCTAGTATATATTTTAGTATTACCAAGCATAATAGTATCATGCAGAGAAGATCTCTATTAATAATTTATTTCAAAACACACCACAATCAGTATGTATCTAGAGAAAATGTCCTCCATGTTGAGTGAAATGATGCAATTTCTGGGTATATCTATGTATATTTTACTACTTAATATTTAAATATAACATGGTTATGATTTATAGGTTGAATTTTATATGTGCCATATATTTCTGTCATCAGTATATCTGCCTGTTTTCAGGAGATAAAATCATTAATGTGGGTCCATATGTACTAATAAAATAGCTTCAATATAGATTTTTACATTTTCAAAAATATTGAGATAATGATGAATTTGGTTGGGAAAATGATACTATGTATTGGGAGGAGAAGCAAAAGCAAATTACTAAGCCCTCTATGAATTTGTGGTTTTAAAAATTCACAGACATTGGAATTCAAAGATATCCACCTGTTCATGATTTTCTTAAAGAAATAGGTAAGATATAAGTGAAGGGATGTATGTTTTTAATTATTTGCAATTGTATAATGAAAATAAATTATGAGTAGTTATTTAAATACAACCCCAAATTTTTTGTAACATTTTAATTCCTAGTTGTTTAGGGATACAAAATATAATTTCCAATTTTTCCTAAAAAGTAACAAATTACACACAGGTAACTTCATGGAAAAATATAAAAGATTATTTATTAGGATGACATTTACCCTAGAATAAAATTTCTTTTATGATTTTCTTTTTTCAAAAAAAAATTTTAATGACAAATATTCCTTTCTAAATGCTGTGATAGAAGGCAATCAATACCTCTAGCAGCTGCAGTCCATTGCTTTGCCAATAATTCTTCCATTTGATTCTCTTGAAAAGCATGTTTGTGTGTTTGTTTTGAGAGAGAGAGAGTGAGCAGAAAAGGGGCAGAGCAAGAGGGAGAGAGAAAATCTTAAGCAGACTCCATGTTTGGTACAGACTGACTTGGGGTTCAATCCCATGAAACATAAGAGCATGACCTGAGCCAGTTTTAAGAGTCAGCTGCTTAACCAAGTAAGCCACCCATCTGATTATTGAAATAGGTGCAATTAAAAACAGTTGGTACATTAAAAGGAATTTGGCAAAATGTTTGCCAATAGAGATCTTGAAAAAGTAAATGCTCTAACCTATATTTTCAAAAAATGTCTTTTAATATATTGAACTATTTAATATTTGAATTAAACTTAAATCAACTTAAATTAAAAAGAGCCACCAAGAAAATAGACACCAAAATGTACCTTTCTTAATTTCTATTTCCCTACTAAAATATTAGTTTCTAAGATGTGAAAATAATTTAAATAACCTGAATACCTAAAAAACTCCCTAGGGGTGCCCGAGTGACTCAGTCAGTTAATCATTCGATTTCAGCTAGGGTCATGATATCACTGTTGGTGAGTGCGATCCCCACATCAGGCTCTGTGCTAACAGTGTGGAACCTTCTTGGGATTCTCTCTCTCTCTCTGCCTCTCTCTTGCTATCTCTCTTTCTCTCTCAAAATAAATAAATAAATGTTTAAAAAATTACCTAAACTGCCCACACAAATATAATAGTAATGAAAGAGAAGGAGCTATTACAACTTGAGGAAACAAAAGAACATTTAACATTCAGGGACATACTTTTAAGTGTAGCAAGATATTTGATAAGATTTACCTCTCATGCTTAAAATATCTAAAGCTTTTGGTAGTGTTGATAAATACACTGATAATGAGGAAACATTTACAGCTCTATCAAGTGAATGCAGTGTGCACGACACCTCTGAGAAACATAAAAAAAATCCCACACATTTGGAAAGAAAGAAATAAATGAGTTAAGAAATGCTACCCAAATCAGATTTATTTTCTATACTGAAGTATATATATCTTTTGCATTAAATCTATCAGATATAATATCAGTCAAAGCATTCTATAGGATACCCACAACATCTCATTCAAAATTTCAGAGACACTAGAAAAATGTATTTTATTTCCCCAAATATTTGTTTCTTTTCTTGATGATTCTTTATTTCCAGAAATCTCATGACCAAAGAGATATGTATCTTTGATATCAGAGTAAAGTGAAAATAACTTTGATTAATATAATAGGACATTAATCCTTTCTATCACATTATGAAATCAGCCTTGATATCATTATAGGTAGGCCCTGGGAGGAGGGATATACTCCCCAGGAGACCATCTCTGGTCTACTTGTTCAATGATGAGTCTTAGTAGCTAGAAAACTGCATGGCATATGGTAGATTCTCAGTGAATACTTTTGATTTGTATGTGTAAGTGGAAGTACAAGAAATACTGGAGAAGTAGAAATATTATAAAAGATTTGAATCCATCACAAGAAATATACTGCAAACACTTAACAAAGTTCACATATTGAATAAAATTGAGAAAAAGGAATATAATTTTTGAGTAAGTGTGTCATAATTGTTTCATATAAAAGAGGTGAGAGAGGACAACATACAAATTGCAACCTTTAATAAGTACCATCCAAATAAAAGCAAAATAAATAGAATGAGTAAATAAAACCATTTTTTAAATTGGGAAAACAGTACATTACAAGTTAGTTTTAAAATATGCTATTTATTGAGATAACAGTATTGAACATTTCTCTTTTGAATTTTAATAATCACCTTTATTATAGCTTGCATGCATCCTATGTACAGACATGATATATAACCAGACATGGGGAAATATATTTCATTCAAGAGTGCCAACAAAAGGGGCGACTAGGTGGCTCAGTCTGTTAAGCGCTGGACTTCAACTCAGGTCATGATCTCACAGTTTTTGGGTTCGAGCCCCGCGTCGAGCTTTGTGCTGACAGCTCAGAGCCTGGATCCTGCTTCAGATTTTGTATCTCCCTCTCCCTCTGACCCTCCCCTGCTCTCTCTCTCTCAAAAATAAATAAAACATTAAAAAAAAAAAAGAGTGCCAACAAGAGTCTTTCGTTTACTAGCAAAACAGTGAAGAAAAATGTGTCCTCACTGGCACCAACCCCCCACCCCCCTATCTCCCAGCCAAGAATACTTACTTTGCTGTCAAATTGTTCTCTATGGTAGCCTTGAGAAGATTATAACTTGTGTTATAGAGATAGCCCATAAGAACATTACTAAAAGTTTAAAGTCCTATACAAAAATGGTTGAGTTTCACTTTGCCACTTTTACTTGTGAATAGACTGTAGGCACATTTTGATAAATCAGCCTATCAGTTTCTTAAAAATAAACGTAGCCAGTGGCTACTTCTTCAGTCTTTTTTTTTTAAACCACATTTTTAGAGCATTTTAAAGTCCAGAGCACAATTGAGGTGGCAATAGGGATTTCTTTTATATCCCCTATCCCCGCACATACATAGCAACACCCTTTACCAACATCACTCATGAATCATACAGTATTCCAGCCTTTACAGATTGGCTTCTTTCATTCAGTAATATGCATGTAAGTTACATCCTTGTCTTTTCTTCGCTTAAGAGCTCATTTATTTCTTTGTGCCATCTTCAATTTCTTTCATCAGTGTGTTATAGTTTTCAAAGTATTGGTTTTTTACATCTTGGTTAGGTTTATTCTTAGATATGTTATTGTTTTTGGTGCACTTACAAATGGGATTGATTCTTTAATTTCTCTTTCTGCTGCTTCATTATTGGTGGATAGAAATGCAACCGATTTCTTCACATTGATTTTGTATCCTGTGACTTTATTAAATTTCTCAGTTCTAGCAGGCCTTTTGGGTTTTCTACATATAATATCATGTCATCTGCAAAGAGTGAAAATTTGACTTCCTCTTTGTCAATGTGGATGCCCTTTATTTCTTTCGTTGTCTGATTGCTGTGGCTAGGACCTCCAGTACTATGTTAAATAACAGTGGTGAAAATGGACATCCTTGAAATGTCTTGACCATAGAGGAAAAGCTTTCAGTTTTTTTTTGATTGAGGATGATATTAGCTGTTTGGATTTTTCAAAGATGGCCTTCATGATATTAAGGTATGTTCCTTCTATCCCTAGTTTGTTGAGGGATTTTTTAAAATCATTTATTAATGCTGTATTTTGTCAGATGCTTTTTCTGCATCTATGGAGATAATCATATGGTTGTTATTTTTTTTATTAATGTGCTGTATCACATTGATTGATTTGCAGATATTGCCCTTGCAACCTAGAAATAAATCCCACTTGATTGTGGTAAATGATGTTTTTAAATATATTGTTGGATTTGGTTTACTAGTATTTTATTGTAAATTTTTGCATCCATGTTTATCAGGGATATTGACCTGTAGTTCTCTTTTTTAGTAAAGTCTTTATCTGGTTTGGTGTCAGGGTAATGTTGGCCTTATAGAGGTTACTTAGGCAGTAACCTCTTTGAAATCAGCCATAGCAACTAACTTTAGATATGTCTCCAAAGGCAAAGGAAACAAAAGCAGGACTTAACTATTGAGACTTCATTAAAATAAAAACACTTCAGCACAACAAAGGAAAGTATCAACAAAACTAAAAGCAACCTAAAGGATGAGAGAAGATATTTACAAATAGGATATCTGATAAATGGTTAGTATTCAAAATATATAAAGAACTTGTCAAACTCAACAACCAAAATATGGATAATCCAATTAAAAATGGTCAGAAGACATTTTCCAAAGAAGACATTCAGATGGCTAACAGACACATGAAAAATGATCAACATCATGATCATCAGGGAAGTACAAATCAAAACTACAATGAGTTATCACCTTACACCTGTCAGAATGGCTAAAATCAACAACAGAAGAAACAACAGGTGTTGGCATGGATGTGGGAAAAGGGGAACCCTCTTGCACTGCTGATGGGAATGCAAACTGATGCAGCCACTCTGGAAAACAGTATGGTGTTTCCTCAAAAAGTTAAAACCAGAACTATCTTATAATCCACCAGTTGCACCAATAGGTATTTACCCAAAGAATACAAAAATACTAATTCAAAGGGATACATACATGCACCTCTATGTTTATAGTACAATCACCTACAATAGCCTGGGTGCCTGGGTGGCTCAGTTGTTAAGCATCTGACTTCAGCTCAGATATGACTTCATGGTTAGTGAGTTCAAGCCCTGCTTCGGGTGAGCTTGAGCCCCACGTCAGAAGAGCATGAGCCCCACTTTAGGTGAGCCCAACTTCTCTCTCTACCTTTCCCTTTCCTTCTTTCTCTCTGCCCCTCAAGGGATTCTCTTCTTCTTTCTTTTCTTTCTCTCTTTCTCTCCTTCTCCCTTTCTGTCTCTGCCCCTCACTCACCTGGAAAAAAAAAAAAGAAGTGGTTTATATATAATGGAATATTACTCAGCTATCAAAAAGATTGAAATCTTGCCATTTGCAATGATGTGGATAGAGCTAGAGAGTACTACGCTAAGTGTGAAATTAGTCAGAGGACAAATACCATATGATTTCACTCATATGTGGAATTTAAAAACAAAACAAATAAACACAGGGAAGAATAAAAGAGAGTCAAACCAAGAAACAGAATTTAACTAGAGAGAGCAACTGATAGTTACCAGAAGGGAGGTGAGTGGGGGGATGGGTGAAATAGGTGATGGGGTTTAAGGAGTACCGTTTATTGTATGGCGGTGTTGAATCATTCTATTGTACACCCCGAACTAATATCACACTGTATATTAGATAACTGGAATTTAAATAAAAACTTAAAAAAAAAACAGCTCACTTATTTTTAGTGCTGATAATATTCCACTGTTTGGATATACAACAGTTTATTCATTCATCCATTAAAGACGTCTTGATCACCTTCAAGTTTTGACAATTTTGACAGAGCTGCAGTAATCTATGTGTAGGTTGTTGTGTGGACATGTTTTCAACTTCTTTTTGGCAAATACTAAAGACTATGATTGTTGAATCAGGTGGTAACAGTAGGTTTTGTTTTATAAGAAACTACAAAACTGTCTTCCAAAATGACAGGCATTTGTATTCCCACAGTAATGGATTAGAGTGCTTGTAGCTTCATAACATCACCAGCATTTGTTGTCAGTGTTCCTGATTTTGGGCATTTCCATAGGAGTTGAGTGGTATCTCATTGTTTTCGTTTGCATTTCCCTGATGGCATCTGATATAGAACACCATCTCTTTTGGTAAGCTGTCTGTTAAGGTATTTGACCCACTTTTTACTCAGGTTGTTTGTTTCTTATTGTTGGGTTTTAAGAGAACTTTTTCTGTATATTTTGCATAATGGTCCTTTATCAAATGTGCTCCTGCAAATATTTTCACCCTGTCTAAAGATTGTCTTCTAATTCTCTTGATATTACCTTTTGCACAGCGGAGGTTTTAAATTTTCATGAAGTTCAGCTTATGTGTTATTACTTTCATTAACCATGCTTTTGGGGTATTATCTAGAAAAGCATCATCATACCCAAGGTCATCAAGGTTTTTTTCTTTAAAAAAAAGGGGTGGATGTCTACTTTTTCCAGCACTATTTGTTGAAGATACTATCTTTACTATATTGTATTGTCTTTCTCCTTTGTCAAATATCAGTTGATTATATTTATGTAGGTATACGTAGGTATAAATATAATCAGTTGATTATATTTATGTAGGCATAGTATATCAACACTATCTTGATTTAATGGCTTATTAGTAAGTCTTGAATTCATTTAATGTCTTTCCTACAACTTTGTTCTTCTCCTTCAGTATTATTTTGGCAATTCTAAGGTTTCCTTTTCCATGTAAACATTAATTTATGTACATTCATAAAAGAACTTGCTGGAAATTTGACTGAAATTGCATTGAATCTGTAGGTCATTGGGAAGAAATGTCATCTTGACAATACTTAATCTTCCTATCTGCAAATTTAGAATATGCCTCCATTTATTTAATTCTTTGACTTTGCTCAATAGAATTACATAGTATTCTTCCTATACATCATGTACATGTTTTATTATATTTTCCCTTAATGTTTTTTGAGGGATGCTATTGTAAATGTTATATTTTTAGTTTAAATTTTTAAATGTTTATTTATTTTTGAGAGAGAGACAGCATGAGTAGGGGAGGAGCAGAGAGAGAGGAAGACACAGAATCTGAAGCAGACTCCAGGTTCCAAGCTGTCAGCACAGAGCCCGACATAGGTCTTAAACCCACAAATCGCTAGATCATGAGCAGAGCCATGTAAGCTGGACACTTAACTAACTAAGCCACCCAAATGCACCTATTTTTAGTTTTAAATTCTAGTGTGTTCATTGCTGCTGGATAGGAAAACAATTGACTTTTATTAACCTTGTGTCTTATAACTTTGTTATAATCAATTACTGCATCCATTGAGATTTGTGTTTGCTGTTTATTTTATTGGGTTTTCTACACACATAATCATGTCTTCTACAAGCAAAGATAGTTTTATGTCTTCCTCCCAATTTGTATACTTTTTATTTGCTCTTTCCATTTCTCATTAGCAAGGACTTCCAGTGCAGAGTTGAAAAGGAGTGGTGAGAGAGATCATCCTTGTATTATACCTAATCTTATTGGAAGAGTGTTCAGTTTCTCACCATTAAATATGATATTAGCTGTATGGTTTCTTTAATCTTTATGAAGCTGGGTTAAGTTTCCCTCTATTACTAGTTTGTTGGGTTTTTTTTATCATGTTTGAATTTTCAAATGTCATTTCTGTGTCTACTGATATGATCATGTTTTTTTTTCTTTATTAGTTTGTTGGTATGATATATTAAGTGACTGCATATGTTGCAACTGGCTGGCATATCTGGGATAAGTCTTACTTTGTCATGGTGTATAATTTTTTATACATTGTTGGATTAGATTTGCTAATATTTTGTTAAGATTTTACATCTGTATTCATGTGGGGTTTTGATCTCATAGTTTTCTTTTAATATCTGTCTTGTTTTTGATAACTGGATAATGGTGGCCTCATAGAATTAGTTAGGAAGGAAGTACTAACTTCCTTCTATACTAACTCTACTTCTATAGTCTTAAAGAAATTGTAGATAATTGGGATCATTTGTTCCTTAATATTTGTTACTGGCAGAGTTCATCAGTGAGCTCATTTAGGCTTGATGTTTCCTGTTAGAAACATTGTTAACTATTGATTCAATTTCTTTTAATAGATACAGGCCTATTCAGAGTGCCTATTCTTGTGTGAGTTTTTCTAAATTGAGTCTTTCATTGCATTGACCCATTTCATTCATTTCATTTAGATGATCAAATTTGGGAACATAGATTTGGTCATAGTATTCATTTATTATTGTTTTATTGTCAATGAGATCTGTGGTTATGTTTCATCATTCGTTTCTGATATTAATGTTTTTGACCTCACTCTTTTTTTCTTAGTTAGCCTGGAAAGAGGCTTATCTATTTTATTGATTTTTTTTTCTAAAAGGACCAACTTTTAAGTTCCTTGATTTTCTCTATTAATTTTGCTCACAACGTTTTTTATTTCTGCACTAATTCTTAATATTTATTTTTGTGCTTATTTTGGATTTAATTTGATATTTTTCTGGGTTACTAAGTTAAAAACATTGATGCTTAATTTTAGATTCTTTTTTAGTTTTTAGAATATGCATACAGTGTTATGAATGTTTTTCTAAGCACTGTGTTTACTGCATCCTCCCAAAATTAAGCTGGGGTTTTACTTTTATTGAGTTCAAAATATTTTTTAAGTTTCTCTTCAGATTTCTATTTTGACCTATATTTTATTTAAAAGTATATTGCTTAATTTCTATGTATTTTGGGAATTTCTAGTTGTCTTTCTATTATTGATTTCTCGGTTGAATTTTTGTTATTGTTTATTTCAAGTTTTTATTTAAATTCTAGTTAGTTAACATATAGTGTAATACTGGTTTCAGGAGTAGAATTTAGTGATTCATCACTTGCATATAAACCTGGTGCTCAGAACAAGTGCCTTACTTAATACCCATGACCCGTTTAGCCCATCCCCTGCCCACCTCCCCTCCATCAATCCTCAGGTTGTTCTCTATAATTAACAACATCTTATGATTTGTCTGACTCTCTTCTTTTTCCCCTGTCCACTGTGTTCATTTTTTGTTCTATAGTGAGCTCTAGAAGTGTATGTATTCTGCTATTGTGAGGTGAAGCAGTCCTCTGTAAATGTCAGTTAAACTCACTTGATTCATGGTGTTGCTGAGTTCAAATATATTTCTACTGATTCTGCAGCCTTGTCCATTTCTGACAGAGGGCATTGGAATCTTCAACTATGGAAGCATATTTAACTATTTCTCTTTGAAAATCGACTTCTTTTCACATTGCATAGTTTGAGTCTCTGTTGCTAGGTGTACACATGTTAAAGATTGATGTCTTCTTGGAGACTTGGACCTTTATCGTTATTTAATACCCTTCTTTATCCCTGACAACTCTCTGTGCTTTGAAGTCCACTCTTTCTGAAATTAATGTAGCTATTCCTCCATTTTTTATTAGTGTTAGCTTGGTATATTTTTTATCATATATTTACTTTGAGTCTGTATGTTTCTTTATATTTAAAGTAGAGTTCTCAGTTGACTCTAGTATAATCCTATATACCTATATCTCTTAAATTGTGGCTGGTCAGTGACTTGCATGGATTCCTTGGGTTGCTAGTTTTAAATGCAAATTCATGCAAGAATAGGTGGAAACATCTACAGATTTTTTGTGGTGAGGACCAGTTACCTGCATTTTAAACAAAAACTCTAAGTGAGTATGATACACAATAAAATTTGCTAATCAAAGTGATAAAGACAGGTTATATATATTTTATGTAAGCATTCACTTATGCAAGAGTTAAAAATATATTAATACTTTCTTAGCCAGATTTTTTAACAGGTCATTTAGTTATTTACAGAAATGAACAGGCTCTGAAACTTCAGTATTGAAGTGATATCTCTACTTTCAGAAGTTTTGATAGAAATGCTCAGATTTTAATTAATAGATTATTTCAGGTAACAGTGACCTCAAAAGTCTGTTTTGCCTACATTCTCCTTATAAAGAGAAGAATTTACTGATAAGGTTTCTTTCAACTATTGAGAAATAAATTTTCCAAATCGTCAAATGTTTATTCTCTTCTTGCATTCTAGTTAATTTTAAACTTCAGTTTTATGGTAATGTGCTTTGCTCATGTTGTGTGAGAATTGTATATGTCTATTAATAATTTCTAGGGACACCTGGGTGGCTCAGTCAGTTGAGTGCCCAACTTCAACTCAGGTCATGATCTTGAGGTTCACGAGTTTGAGCCTTGTGTCAGGCTCTGTGCTGAGAGCTCAGAGCCTAGAGCCTGCTTCAGATTCTGTTTCTCCCTCTCTCTCTACCCCTCCCCAATCATGCTCTGTTTCTCTGTCTCTGTCTCTCTCTCTCTCAAAAATAAACATTAAAATTGTTTCAAATAATAATTTCTAAATATATGAAGCAATTCACTAACGTCATGGCAGTGTGTTGCTACATATGTGTTATAATACTCCATCATTAAGTTATAATTTTCTATTAAATTTGCACTACTGTATCATATTACAAAATTCCAGTTTCATCTTTTTAATTTTTACCATACAATTAAGTATTTAGTTGTGTGTGTGTGTAATGCCTCTCAATGAATTTACCGTAAGTGATTTGCTATTTCCTTTGTGTATGATAGATACCTTGCCAGCATTACTTTTTCTTGAATGATTTTCCTTACAAGCTTGATTCATGTGGTATCTAAATGTATATCCTGAGCCCCTTTTTGATATCTGCTTCATAATACACTGGCCTCTCAGACGTATGCTACTGTAGAACTAGGGTAATCTTGTTAACAACTGTAAGGTCACACTCTAAACACAGTGTCTCAGGCAATGGTTGTCTTGAATTCCCATTACTGTGCTTTTTTACCAATTCTTTTCAGAGAAGGCTGTCAGCCAAACATGGTTTGTGTGTGATGAAACTTCATGGATATGTGTCAGATGTTCGAAAATCTGGCATTCATATAATATTTTTCAATATTGTGAAAATTCTATCCTCACATGTCTCTGACATATTTAATGAACCTGTCAAGTCTCAGGCATTATATTTTTTTTCTTTATAACATGTGCAGAATTGACAGGCTCCAGGGGCTATAGTAGCATATGTAAAATGAGCTATTTACAACAAAAAATGTTACTTATATAGATAATCATAGGACCAGTGTTTACTTTTATGCTATACTTATAATACAATGAGTATCTTAGCTGAAACCATATATGAACTGAGTAATATTCTCTAAATGTCAGTAAAAAAATAATTAATGTTAAAGGAAATTGTATGAGCTCTTTGTATCTACATAACAGCATATCTGAATTAGTGGGGGAAAATAGCAATTACCTATTAAAATAATGACATATCAAAATGAAGCAAACAAACAAAATCCAGAAACTTGGTTATCTGATCTCATGGTGGGAGCATTTCTGAAATTTGTAGCAAAACAATGAGTTGAGGAACCCAAATCCTGATACCAGCATCTACTCAGTTTTCAATTTTGTAATTTTATTTTAGATTGAGTTTCTATATCCTTTTCAGTCATTGAACCGAAGCAGTACACAGAATTCCACAATCCTTATTAAGTCTTAATACCAAGGTTTTATTGTTGATGACCTGAACACCATAAAGTGTGGGGCCTCCAAGACTGACTTATTCTTATGTGATTTTGAAAGATAGATAGTTATAGGGAAAAAGAAAAAAGCAACGATCCCAGATGAAAGACAAGGACTAAGGTTTTATGTTTGTTTTTGGTTGGGGGTGTAGCTGTGAGCATAAATCTTGGATCTTGAAGTAGTGGAGCATAAATAATCATATTTTTTTTAAAAAATTTTTTTCCAAAAAGAAAAGTCAGTTTGTTCTTTGTCAAGTATCTATGGAATAAGAGCTACCAAATTATTTTCTCCTTTCAGTTCCACAAATCCTGTTGTCAATAGAAAATCCTCCTGAATTTTTGGAAAAAATCACTTCTCTGCCTCAATTTTTGCTTCATAGTTTTTCTGGTATATGTATCATTTTATAGGCCATTCTTGTTTGACTGACCCAGTGAGTAATTATGTGTTCTTTCAATTTACAGATTCAAGTCTCCCCCTCTCTCTCTCTGACTCTCTTGCTACCTCCTCTCTCCCCTCCACTCCCCGCCCTCCTTTCCTCTCTCTCTCCCTTCCCTCCCTTTAGGTATGCTTTGTCTTTTTTGTGTGTGTTGAGGAAGCAGGAAATTGGTTGATTGTCCCAGGATATAATCCAGGATCATGCATTGAATTTAACTGCCAGGTCTCTGATTTTCTTTATTCTGAAATAATGCTACACCTCGCTTCATGTTTCTTAAGATTGACAATTTTTTTTGTAAATTTGGAAATATTTTATTAAATTACAACTTAATATTTGTTTTATGCTATCTCTTTGTTTATGATCCCTTTTTATCTCTATTTTTTACATTTTATTTTTATCTTCTATTTTTATTGTTACAATTAATTGTATTTAATTTTTGTCTTTTTTACTTTAGTCTTTATATCAAAATGATTTTATTTATGTATTTTAATCACTTTTAGATTTCTGTCACCTTTGCTTATATACCTTCCTATTCTTCAATCATTTTATACTAATCACTACTGTATTTTTCATAGATTCATTCTTTTCCTTAATTCTTAGTTTTAAAATATTGGTCAGAGTTTTTAGGTCATGTTGTGGGTATGCCTTTCTATTAATTCTTTGTTATTGGTAGGTATTTATTTGGCTTTAAAAATTTGCCTGTTCTGGGGAGACTGGGTAGCTGAATCCATTAAGTGTCTGACTTTGGCTCAGGTCATGATCTCACAGTCTGTGACTTTGAGCCTCACGTTCGGCTCTGTGCTGACAGCTCAGAGCCTGGAGACTGCCTCAGAATCTTTATCTCCCTCTCTCTCTGCCTCTCCCCTTCTCTCATTCTCTCTCTCTCTCACTCCCTCTCTCTCTCTCTCTCTGAAAAATAAATAAACATTAATTTTTTAAAAAATTTCCAGTTCTAATTTTCACCGATTTGGCAGTAGTCTCTGTTGCTTAAGTTTATATCACATGATCTTCCTGTAGGAGGAGCAGATCAGAGTAAATTGTTCAGTTTTATGATCCCAGAGCTCCCTCTTCTGTTATTCCTAAGAAGTTATTATAAATATGGCATTCTATGTTCTTAGATCAGCTGCCTCTGCTTCTTTGCACACATTTTACTTCACATCTCTATCTCCCCAGTTTTTCCATTCATGCATAATCTGGATTCTATTTTCAGCAGTTTCTACTCAGTACAAGGGGTCTTTGTCCAGGAAGAGAAGTACATTTTGTTAATTGACAAATTCACAGGCTCCACACAACTTCATTCCCTGCAACTTTTCTACATTCCCTTTATACTTCTCTTAGTGCTTGTAACAACACTCATGATTGACCCTCCTCACCTCCAGCGGGCCCACCATCCTTTCCTTTCGGTACCATTTGACAACTGTAGTTCTTTGGTTTTTATTTCTCCCACATAGTTACTGGTCTTTCACATTGGTCTTTTAGCAGTTGGTGCTTAATTATATTCCTTCCTGGTTGATAAGTTGGTCAGGATACCTTTTTACCTAGATGTGTCAGTAGGCTATTGGTTTTGCAATACTGGTTGTCCAGTTTCATTTAAAAAAAAAAAATTTTTTTAATGTTTTATTTATTTCTAGGAGAGAGAGAGAGAGAGACAGCGTGAGGAGGGGAGGGTCAGAGAGAGAGGAAGTCACAGACTCTGAAACAGGCTCCAGGCTCTGAGCTGGCAGTCAGCACAGAGCCCGACGTGGGGCTCAAACCCACGAACCTCAAGATCATGACCTGAGCAAAAGTCGGACGCCCAACTGACTAAGACACCCAGGCGCCCCCATCCAGTTTCATTTTATGTGAGACTTTGGGGAGAAATAGAAAGGGGGAGGGAAACTGTATTCCTCCTATCACCATCTTTAGAGCTCTTGTTTTATTTTCAACCAACTCCTAGCTGCTTTTCATTTCTCCAAACTACTAAATACGCTTTTGCCAGAATATCCAATGATATGCACTATTTACTATGGTTAAATTTTATATTACACCTCTTTAAACACTTTTATTTTGTGTCTGTTATGCACACATTTTGTATTTTCCAAGGAATAAAATATATCAAAGGTTTAATTCACTAATGAGGAAACCACCAGGATAATAAAACAATGTTCACAGAACATTTGGAAAATTGAGTATTTATAGACATCAAAGAAAGAACATTGGCAGAAAATCACAAGGTTAGGAGCAAATCTTTAATATCCTCAGGAAATAATAGTCCTATATACAGACTTGTTTTTTTAACCATGCAACTGGAATCTCTAATGAACAGAAAGCTTCATTTTCACATGTACCTTCAAAGAGTAAATAGTACACAGAAGCACATCCCTAGGGAATTAAATAATCCTTGGATTCACCTGTTAGATGAGGCTACGGTATGACATTGGAGTCTCACTCAACCTTTTTTTTTTGGCCTTATCTTCCAGTTACTGAAATATTTCTAAAAACCAGCATTTTTTTTTTTTTTTACACATTACAATATTGTAGACACTGAGGCATACAGAGACTGAATAACTTGCCAAAGATCACATTGTAGAAGAAAGGAGTCAGCCCATGACTGGACCCACACAGTGTGGCTGCAGAGACATGTCTCTTAATAACCACACCCTGCTTATTAGCTTACGGCAATAAGCATTACTGAATCAGTGAGTCAGGGTAAGATGAGGGAATTAACAAACCTGAAAACTTTAGTGGTTAAAGAATAACAAGTTTATTTTTATCCATGTAACTGTTTAGGGAGATGATGTTGATTCCAAAGTCATTCGGGTTTGTTGCCCATCCAGTTATGTGGAAGGAGAGAGGAGTGTGGGGGACCACGTCTGCATATATGTGAACTTTTCTTTTTGCCTCAAAGTACGTATCATTATAACTATTTCGTCAGATGAAAATTAGTGATACAATCTTATTTAACAGCAGATACCAGAGATGTTACGGTTTAGCTCTATGCCCAGAGTAAGACATTGTAGTAGGTGTTTAACAGCTCTTAATCTAGATTGTCCTTGCACGTATTGATTTAAAACTCATTGTTTAACTTAATATGTTAAGATATTTCTAAGTAGAGGCACCTGGGTGGCTCAGTCGGTTAAGTGTCCAACTTCAGCTCAGGTCATGATCTCATAGTTTGTGAGCTTGAGCCCCGTGTCTAGCTGTGTGCTGACAGCTCAGAGCACGGAGCCTGCTTCAGATTTTGTGTCTCCATCTCACTGTTCTTCCCCTGCTCATTCTGTCTCTCTAAAAAATAAAGATTAAAAAATTAAAAAAAAAGATATTTCCAGTAAATGTGTTTATATTATTCTTAATGTCATTATAGTGTTTTATTACAAAAAGCTTTAGGGTTTTTTTTAATCATAGTTTTACTTTTGACTATTTCTCTTCCTGATTTTATTATTCTACAAATGCTACAGAGAATATCCCTGTAACTAATTCTTTGAACACATTCTTAAAAATGTTTTCATATAAGGTTTTTTACACTTCAATATTGTTAGGCAAAAGAGTGTACATATTTATATTTTACATTTTGTCAAATTATGTTCTTTCTATGTTTTAACTTTATTTATTTATTTATTTTGAGAGAGAGAGGGTGAGCAGGGGAGGGTCAGAGAGAGATGGAGAGAGAGAATCCCAAGCAGGCTCTGCACTATCAGCGCAGAGCCCAACATTGGGCTCAATCTCAGGAACCTTGAGATCATGATCTGAATTGAAATCAAGAGTCAGAGGCTTAACTGACTGAGCCACCTAGGTGCCCCTATAGTCTTACTATTTAAGCAAGAGTTATTAAAGTTATTTTCATAAATATAAATATAATGTCCCTGGTGAATTTAACAGTTCTAGTTTTTTATCCCTCCTTATATCCATGATGTTTACCATATATAACTTTTTGGTATATGGCATATTTTATTTTCCAAAGATGTCCATCTACAATAATGTCTTCCATCTTCCATACTTTGGTATCATGTGATTTTGCCATCAGAAAATTAAATCTGGGACACCTGGGTGTCTCAGTCGGCTAAATGTGCAATTTCAGTTTAGGTCATGAACTCACTGCTCATGGGTTCAAGCCCTATGTCAAACTCTGTGCTGACATCTCAGAGCCTGGAGTGCTTCAGATTCTGTGTCTCCCTTTCTCTCTCTGGCCTTCCCTTGCTCACACTCTGTGTCTATCTTTCTCTCTCTCTTAAAAATAAACAAACATTAAAAAAAAAAAAAGAAAAAGAAAATGAAGTCCAATACTGCTTCCAATGAATTAAGTCTGGTTTTATAACTTATTTGTGATTAATAGACTGTGATTTTCTTAAAACGTTTTTTATTTATTTTTGAGAGAGAGATAGAGACAGCATGAGCAGGAGAGGGTCAGAGAGAGAGGGAGACACAGAATCTGAAGACAGGTTCCAGGTCTGAGCTAGCTGTCAGCACAGAGTCCGATGCAGGGCTCGAACATCCAGTACTCAGTCAGAAAGTGCATGCAGCTTCTGCATGGATCTCTTTGCATGCTTTCTCTGGATGAAGACATCACCATGTAGAAATCTGTCTATTCCAGGACCATCATGCAGGAATGGTCATATCTAGGTATTCTGATGTCATCTGAGAACAAAATTTCATCCATTTTAGCCCAAATGCTAGACAGGTTAAGGTAGCTAACTTAGACCCTCTGGACAAACCTATCTACTAGCTGATAGCCAATGAGTGACCACATTTACTGACATGGAAAACAAGAGTAATAGCCAGCCTATCTAACCTATAGTTCAACTTTTTTAATGTTTTATTTATTTCTGAGAGAGACAGCGTGAACAGGGGAGGGTCAGAGAAAGAGGAAGAT
The DNA here is from genome assembly GCF_003009895.1 of Hyaena hyaena. Classification (NCBI taxonomy): domain Eukaryota; kingdom Metazoa; phylum Chordata; class Mammalia; order Carnivora; family Hyaenidae; genus Hyaena; species Hyaena hyaena. The sequence goes on along the minus strand of NW_024081497.1, from coordinate 458,572 downwards.
TCAGAATCTGAAACAGCCTCCAGGCTCTGAGCTGTCAGCACAGAGCCCGATGGGGGGCTCAAACCCATGAACCATGAGATCATGACCTGAGCCAAAGTTGGAAACTCAACCAACTGAGCCACCCAGGTGCCCCAATCTAACCTATAGTTCAGACAGCCAGAATCCATAATGGATAATAAAATGTTTGTTTTGTTAAGCCATTAACAAATGATTGAGGCTAGTTTGTTATGCATCAGTGGTTACTGGAACACAACATGCTCTCAGTTTGAGTCCATTTAACCTGTTTGATCAATGTGTGGTTAGTAGACATAACACTAGAGGATGTTTGACAGTACTTTCATATTTCTGCTTGTTTCTTGATCTTCTGTCATTACCACTGGAAGAATATGTCCAGGCTAGCCCATTGTTTTCAGCAGGTTGTGTTCAGCAGAAGCACAGACAGCAGAGTTGGTCTAAAGAGACTTCAAGAAATGTTCCCAACCTAGAGTATAGTCTCAATCAAAGAACAGTCACACGAGAGAGCCCAGCATCCCTTGAGCAAGCACCACCAGAATCAGCTGAGAGCAGCCAGGATCACCTGAACTCCAGACAGTGCACAGATATGTTTTATTTTTTTAATTTTTTTGTATGTTTTATTTATTGCTGAGAGAGAGAGAGAGAGAGAGGGACAGCATGAGCAGGAGAGGGTCAAAAGAGAGAGATACAGAATCCGAAGCAGGCTCCAGGCTCTGAGCTGGCTGTCAGCACAGAGCCCAATGTGGGGCTCGAACCCACAAACTGTGAGATCATGACCTGAGCCGAAGTCGGACGTTTAACCGACTGAGCCACCCAGGCGCCCCTCACAGATATGTTTTTTAATCTAGAATAGCTGACTGATATATATATGCTCCAATAAAATTTCTAACAAAACAATTAATTAGGGTCAAAGCTTTTGCTGTTTGTTTTTTTACATTCCACATCTTCCTTTGAGCATAATAAAAACCATTAAAAATTGTGTAACTGAATTTACAGTGTCTTATATTGCTGTGTATTCAATCTTAAGCATCTAAATTCTTCCAGTTTTAACAGCAAGTTAATATATATGTTTAGTTATGCTCTTGGTTTTATTTAAACAATAGCAATACATGTTTCTGAATATAGTTAAGTGATATTTAGGTTGTACAGGCAGCGTTGGCTAGCTATTCTTGATAAGGCAGAGCAAAAGGAGTCAGCAAAAACTGCAATCCAGTCAGCTACTATGTAAAGAAATGTTAAAATTCACTGTTATTTGCAAAAGATTGTCATGATAAACAGAATCTAAATTCTTACAGCTTGTATGTAACAAATATTCCATTTGGAGAGACAGACATTAGAGCTAAAATATTTTGATTTGATTTTTACTATAGACAAGATAGGAATAATTTTGACAAGTTATATAGTATTTCTTTATTTTCTTATTACCTTCTAATAATGCCTTCTCTACCATGAATACTCATGTGTGTATGTGTGTGTGTGTGATGAAGATGAATGAGTAAAGGCAGTAAAGCAGACACACATCTTTCATTGAAGTAAAACAGACATAATTAAGGAAAGTGATAATTTGATTGAGAAGCCGGCTCTCTTCAGTGATGATGGTTTTACATGTCATTTGTCTTCCAAGATTGGTATGTCATACATTTATTGAAAATAAGGAGTCCCAGGATCTGTCACTTTATAATGACACCCTACAATTAACAAAGAAATCTTCACACAAAGTGAGAGCTAGCTATTCAGAAGTCACCTTCAGCTTGCTTGCTTTTTTTCCCCTTTTTCTTTTCTTTTCTCTTCTTTTCTCTTCTCCTCTCCTCTCCTCTCCTCTTCTTTCCTTTTCTTTTCTTTTCTTTTCTTTTCTTTTCTTTTCTTTTTCTTTTCTTTTCTTTTCTTTTCTTTTCTTTTCTTTTCTTTTCTTTTCTTTTCTTCTCTTTTCTTTTCTTCTTTTTTCTTCTTTTTTCTTTTTTGGTTCCACTCAGCATCAGCCAAAACATTCTTAAAAGCTGCCTAAGGGGGATATTTTTTTCCTTCTTCAGCAGATACATCTTGTTAAGACATAGAGGGTTAGTAGTGTAGCATCTTCAAACATGACACAATGATTCTATATTACCATAAAGACTGTGTTCTTATTGACCAATTCTTCAAAGTTTCAAATGTTCATAAAATTGATAAGGCTTTTTAGCATAAACTACAAGTCCAGTGACACCAATCAACATACACATACTGCAATCAAGAACCAGTGTTCACACCAGACAGGCCACAAGATAATACAAATATGTATTGCAGAAGAGACAGCCTAGACATGAATCTATGTAATTAATTTTTATTTTATTTTATTTTTTTATATTTTTATATTTTTTAAATTTTTTTAAATGTTTTATTTATTTCTAGGAGAGAGAGAGAGAGACAGCATGATCAGGGGAGGGTCAGAGAGAGAGGGAGTCATAGACCCTGAAACAGGCTTCAGGCTCTGAGCTGGCAGTCAGCACAGAGCCCGACGCGGGGCTCGAACCCACGAACCGTGAGATCATGACCTAAGCAAAAGTCGGACGCTTAACCGACTAAGCCACCCAGGAGCCCCTAATTAATTTTTTTTTTTTTTTTAAAGCGAAGACTTAGTAGTTTCTACTTATCCATTTGGGATAACTGAAACAAAATTTAGAGATTGTTTTTAATATATTTGGAGCACTATAACAAAATACCATAGTCCAGGAATGGCGGTGTGCCTCAGTCGGTTGAATGTCAGACTTTCAGATCATGATCTCTCAGTTTGTGAGTTCGAGCCCTACATCAGACACTGGACTGATGGCATGGAGCCTGCTTGGTATTCTTTGTCTCCTTCTTTCTCTGCCCCTCCCCTGCTTCTGCTCTCTTGCTGTCTCTCCAAATAAATAAATAAACTTAAAAAATAATAATAAAATAAAATGCCATCGCCTGGATGGCTTATAACACTGAATTTATTTCTCACTGCCCTGGAGGCTGGGAAGTCCAAGATCAAGGTATATGATCTGGTTCATAGAGGGAACCTTCTCCATGTAACTTAACATGGGGCCTCTCTTCCAAAGACATTAATCTCATTTCTAACGACCTTATGATGTAATCACCCCCAAAAGCCCTAGTTTCTTTGTGCACAGAGCATGCACTATTTATAATAGCAACTATCCATGCTAAGTTAATTTCCTTCCAGTCCTTGATTTCCATTCTTCTACACTTATCTCTGCATTTGTAAATCATTAACTTGATTGCTAATGTGTCAGAGCTTTTCTGGCATTGGTATCACAAGGGAAAAGTCTGGACTCTGCTGTTCTAGAATGGATTTATCAGTGAGTTCCTCTTCCCTGGAAAATCTACCTTTAATGGAACCAGGACTGTACCTACAGTTTCCCCAAAGTTGTTCCCTCAGTTTATTAACATTTAATTTGTGGACATTTATATTAAGTTTATAATGAATATGAATTTTATAGCAACATTTACCATTATATTCTCTATTTTTTCAATATTTCCTAGATTGTTCTAAATATTCACTCATTTGGGGGGAACCAATGCTTTACATCCTATTTTTTATAATAAGGTATCCATTATAAAAAACAATGCAAAACAAACACAAACAAACATAGAAACAAAAAAACTCTGCCAGAGTTATCCAGATATTTAGCCAGGGTTCATATGTAGATTTCTGTTCCATTTCCTTTTTATGTTGCTCACTTCAGGGAAAAAATTGTAGACAGAGAAACAGAGAAACTCGATAAAAAAAAAAAAACGAAAGAAAGGCTTAGACTTTATATTAAGACACACTTTCTGACTTTTACCTAATTCCTTTCAATTTGTCTTTATATAATATGTATTCACCAGCACTATGTGTGTTTGTGCTTGATTCTTTTTCACTACCATCTTTATTTCAACAGCATGGCTTTGGGGACAAGCATGGTATTTTCCCCCTTCATCAACTTACCACATATTATAATGGTAATGTTTGCCCTAATTGTCATATGCCATGGGTTAAAATAAGTGATTCTTCCTGTTTTGTGGTTGTTTGTTTGTTGTTTGTTTTTGCTTTTACAGACAAGACCGAGCCCATGTATTTAAACATACACTACTAGAATTAATTATTTGATTGATTTTTCAGCACTGGGCATCATTGAAAGAAAAATACTTGAGTATTCTGTAGCTAAATTGTTTTTGATTTCTAGATTTTATGCAATCTTAAAACCATTTAGTGTTTTCCCATCATTTGACCATTGTATAATTTATACTGAAAGATTTATTTTGAATTTAAAGACCAAATCTTTTTCCTCATTATTTTCTCAAGTAGAAATTTGGATTCTGACTCATTTGCTTTGAGATGGAGAAATCATTATATATAGAACATAGCATATGTCATCTATTGGCCCCAGCGTATAGCTAAAAGACACAAGCTGTATTGCCAGCAAATATATAGAATGATGATTTCTTGAATTTCTATGAGCATCTTTACTCAGAAGACAAACATCGGCTACTGAATTCTTTTATTCTACTTTTCCTTCACTAAATTATAATAAAATAATTATATAAAGGTATAAATACTCTGTATATAATTATAGTTCCCTTAAAAATTAAGTATGTATATCTGAAGATGTAATAATAATTTGACTATCTTTTAATATATGCTTCGATTTAATCCTCACTGCCCTGCGTTGAGAATTGTACAATTGAGGAAACATCTGCATTTGAAAAATTTATTATTTTTCCACAAGTCAACACGATTTAAAACAGAAATATTTTGCATATTGTATATTCAACTAAACAAGCTATCATTCTGTGCTTCCTTGACACTCATCACAAAATGAAACCATTTGTTTCCTTAAAATCAAACAATCATTGTAATTGCAGACTCGTTTATGACTATCTTCATCAAAACTGTGAGTATATTAATTTTTGAGTGCATAAGCAACTTTTCACAAAGTGATTACATTGTTTAAAATATAATGAGCATAAATGGCATTTCAACAGATAATAAACCTTGTTTTTTCCCCTCAAAACAAAAATAATGCTTTCTGATTCTCATTATAGATATGGAATTGTTTATACAAAAGGAATAGGGATCTTTTATTTTCTTTACGTGCATACTTCATCACTTTTATTCCATAAACTGAGCTCACTTTTGAGGCTATTAGTATTTGCATACCTTTTGGAACTTAAACTTTACAACTGCCTGGTTATTATATATACATTCAAAAAGTTGTTCAGTTACTTAAGCCTAGTTTATATCAAGGATTTTTGCTATGACGATAATCACATTAGCTATTATAAATTACCAACTCATAGAATATATAAAATGTCATATTCATAGGGCACCACACTTCTGTGACCCTATTTGAAAAAGAAAAGAAACAACAACTGAGGTTCAGGAACTCAATTAATAAATGTGAGATCCACGATTTGAATAGAGACTGGGTATAAACTAACCTGTTCCTCTAAGTTGCATTGTTCTCATCATCTCTATCAGTGGAGGCTATGGAAAGAACTGATATTGTAGAATGTCAGATATAACAACTACAACAACCACACTCATTTATTCATTCCTGTTGTATATCAGCACCTTAAATTAACAAACTGCATATCAATGCTACAACTGTAAAAATGAAAAAAAAAAATCAACATAGCAAAAGTAAGCCTGCCCAAGGCATATTTTAAATAAAAGAACATTGGGTTCTACTATCCACAGAGTTCAAATCAATTCTCCATACAGTAAATTTAATTACCTAAAATGCTATAGGGTATATGAGAAATCTTGGTTAATTATTATATTTTCTAGAGAATATGGGGATTAGTTATTTGAAAAGTCTTGGAGCATAATAAAATTAGCTCAGTGCTAAACATATTATTTCTTCAAAGAGTCAGAAAGTACACTGGAGTCTTGCAGTTCCTCAAAGTTATCATTCTAAGCATGAATTATCACTCTTGAGCATGTATGGGTTTCAGCAGACTAAGAGAATTGAGGGAGGTAAAATTCTAAATGAACTGACTTCTACCGAAGATAGTTGAGTTAATCATTAGGCCTGGAGGGTACTATTTAACACATTTCTGTTACAATGTTAAGTTAAAGAAGACCTCAGCAACCCATTAAAGACAGTGTAGTTTTCTAAGTATAAAAAATACTGTTAAGGCATACTTGGAAACTGGAAACCTAAAGTCATTATTACTACATCCACTCCCATTGGATCAGGGTAAACTATGCACCAATATTATTTACTATTCAAATAAAGTCTTATACAATTATACACTGAAAAAAAATGTAAGTTCATTATAGCTTATACTATTTAAGCCTGTTAGATATAGGATATATCTTTGTCTCTGTTTCTGTCTCTGTCTCTGTCTCTATCTCTAGATCGATCGATCTATCTATCTATCTATCTATCTATCATCTATCTAATTTAGACATAGACATCTGTATATCTCTATACCTAGATCTGGATTGTCTCTAGATTATCTTTCGTTTCACTCTCCACATTTACATATATAAATAAACAGAGATATATCAGTAGATGTATACGTTAGTTATAGATATAATTTCTAACCTGGAAATAGTTGTCACTTAGTAAACCATCATTCCAGACAAGTGATGTGCTATATTTTGTCAAGATAGTAAGTAAAAGAACTGGAAATTAAAAGCCAGTCTTTCTTAGCCTATTTGACACATGCCTGAAAATGTTTCATTGTATAAGTTCATTATTTATATTTTATATATACATACACCACACACGGGGCAATCTATTTTTCCATTTGCTATTAAAAACATTAATTTTAATATTTAGAAACAAACATAGGTATGAAAGAGAAAAGAATGATAGCAATGACTGATATTTATTGACTTTTTTCCACGTGTACTTTATATTCATGAAACTAACGTAAATTTCATAGCAACCTTTCAGGTAGGCAAAATAACTCCCAACCTGTTTTCCTAGTGGAGAGAAGTGAGATTCAGAGAACTGTAGTAACTGTCCTGTGGGTGCATCTTTCACAGGCATAGAGGGAAAAAAATTATAAATAAAAACCGTCACAGCAATGGAAGGCAAAACATTGTGGAGAAAGAAACTAATTAAAAAGCAGATTTAATAAAATCGGTATCCACTGCTTGTCTGGGTCATATTCACATTCTTCAACTCTCCATGCAAAAGACATCACACCTTTCTCTCCCCCTCAGGTTGCCTGGCCCTTGCCCACATGGCTCTGGTGGCCTCTTTATTTAGGTTTTACATTCCTTCCCTGGCAGAGCAAAGCTTGCTTCGGAGACTGGAACTTGAGCCTGCAAATTTGTGAACCATTTTCTGCTTTGGTATTTATTTGAAAAGGGAGAAATTGCCCTTGTCAAAGAGTTGATGGGGAGAAAAACATACTGGAATCACACAGATAAACACTGTGAGATATGATATGGGCATATTAGACATTCTAATTTTCCCTTTGCTATTATTAGCCTTAATGCTTATATTTCTCATCATTTTTATCTCCCATCATTTTTTCTACATTGGGAAAACATCACAAATGCAATTTTCCCTAGAGTCAATTCTACTCTTTAATATGCTAAAAGCTATTGAAATCCTGCGTTTGCATTTACAGTTTATTTTAAATCATTTTTTAAAAATCTTATCTCCCTTTTCATTTGATCTTTTAAAAAATAGCTTAGCCATGTGTCTCTAATTTTTGGCTTCTGTTTTACAGATACATTTTCTGATTTTTTGATAATACTAAAAATAATGGCTAACATTTATTTTGAAATCACCATTTGCCAGACACGAGACTACATGAGGGGTTTAATTTCACAACCATATGAAGCACTACAACATATATTATCTTTCATATATATGTTCATACATATATTTCATATATGGCACTAGAAGATTTAGTAAATTGTCTAAAGTCATACTCCATAATTGTAGAGTGATCCAACCTAGGTTGTCTGAGTCTGTGACTTTAACCACTATGGACAAATGTACAATGATGACTTTATAATATACAGCTTCTTGTAATTATTCATTTCTGAATTGCTGCACTCCTGTGATTAATTTTTACAGTTCTGTTTACCTGATATTGTTTTCTGTTTATGTCTCTGAAGAAAGATACATTTCCTCTATACAGTTTCTCTTTCTCTGTATCCTATAACTCATCCCCGTTCCTTCTTTTTAAGCCCTCTCTCTCTCTCTAAAACTCAGCACATTGCTGAACTGTGATGTGTGTTTTCTTACATTTGTTGATTGGATCATCTTAAAGCTGCAGAATTAAACTTTCCGTTATGCACCATTTTTAGAAATACTTATTTTCAGCCCAAACCAATGCATCCAGGAAGCAGTACAGTTCTACTTTATGAGAAAATGAAAATAAATTTTGTATTTGAATAGGTATATGAATATTTCAGTATACAAAATAACCACTACTGTCTGTTAAAAAGAAGTTTCTAATAGCTACACAAAATGGCGTTGCCCTATTTAATAAGTGTCATAGTGACCTATGTACATATTTCTACATATAATTATTGAGTTCTGTAAGTATTATATTCCTTAAGAAAAAAATATTTCTTATTCTCTAAAGAGATTCAGGACTTTCATATAACTTCATACATTTAAACTTCAATAAGTGAATGTTGAATTAGTACTTTTAATGAAAACATCTTGAATTTAATTTTATTTTAAAAAATGACTTATTACTTTCAATTATTTTATGATGATCAGGGATCCTTGTATTTTTGCTTTGGAAAGAAAATTTTACTCCTTTATTTGAAAAATAGCCTACACATTTTATGTGAAATATTTTGTAGAGGTTTTTTTTAAGAAGATACAGTTATAATAGTTGAATAAGCAAGAAATACTATTCCACTTTATCTTTCCATTCAATAGGTGAGTTTACTTCCAAAAGTTTATTACAGGATATATTACCTTGATGAAAATTAACCAAGTGTTTGAAGAGAAAATACAAACTATACCTACTTACCTTTATTAAACAACTAGAAATTAATGCAACCTTCATTATTTCAACAGTAGTTATGAAACATGTACACTGCACTTGAGATTATTTAGATTCTTGAGACCTAGAGTATGGTGGAGATATGGCAGGACTATACACATTTTTATGCTAAATGCTCATCTAAAATTATGTATATATGATATGTATATATTTCAGTCTTGTGTTGTCAAATACACATGACATAAAATAGCGATTTTTAAGTATACAGTTCAAGGGCATTAAGGACATTTATATTTTTGTGCAACCACCATCCATCTCCAGAATTCTTTTCATCTTGAAAAACTGACCCATTAAACAAAATAGCTTTTTCTTCTTCTCCCTAGCTCTTGGCAATCACCATTCTACTTTATGTCTCTGTAACTTTGACCACTCTAAGTACTTCATGTAAGTGTAATCATACAGTATATATCTTTTGGTGACTGACATATTTCACTTAGCATAATGTCTGCAAGCTTCATCCACATTGTAGCATATGTCAGAACTGTCTTCCTTTTTAAGGATGAATAATGTTCTATTGCATGTGTATGCCACATACACTTAGCCCCTCATCTATTTTTTCACACCTAGATTGCCACCACACTAACTATTGTGACTAATGCTGCTATTAACTTGAGCATGAAGATCTCTTCAAGACCATAATTTCAGATATTTTGAATAATATGGAGAAATAGTATTATGGGATCATTTGGTAATTCAATTTTTAATTTTTTGAGGAATTGCCCTACTATTTTCTATAGCAAATTACTATCTTATATTCCACCAACAGTGCACAGGATTTCAATTTCTTCAAACTCTTGGCATTTTCTGTTATTGTTTTATTGTTATTATTTTTTATAGTAGTCTTCCTAATGGATACACCTTGGTATCTCATTGTTTTTATTGTGTAGGTTGTATCTGTGCCAAAGATCATTCTGAATTGTAACTGTAATGGTTTTTTTTCAACTCTTTTATGAGCCTTCTCCCTCTGCTGAGCATGTGTAGTGATTTTCCAATTTCCTCAATATATGTGATTACTTTTGTAAGTTTTAGTCTTCAATATCTGGCTCCCAAAATGGAAAAAATGAAGAAAGGATGGGAGAAAAGTTTGAGCCTTTTAAATTCTCTGGAAGTCCTCTTAGCCAGTGCCTGTGGGAGGGGCTTGCAATAATAATAAGGCAATGTGCAAGAACAATGGGCACTGCTGCTTCTATGTACCTCTGTGATCAAAAGCAGCAGGCAGTAGTCAGAATAAAGATCTTCAATATTTAGAGGACAGAATCCTTTTTGTCACTCAGGCTCATGCAAGCTGTGAGCAGTCCGCTCTAGGAGCACTTCCACATATGACTCCATAGGGCTGAGAAGTGAGGAATGATTAGCTGCTACTGTGCTAAGAGCTGAAATTGACTGTAACTTAACAATACAGGCCTTTAGTTGGGAGGTGCAAACCTTCCATAGACTCCAGAGATGCAAACGGTTACATCTGACAGCATCTGTCAGTGCAATTATTGTCCAGGTGGGAAGACAGATTTCTGGTACTTTCTATTCTACCATCTTTCCAAAACCTTTACATTCGTTATATATTTGTCCATGCAGTGATTAATAATTTTTGAAGGTGACTTCTCAAGGACATGTGTTTCAAAATAAAGCATGTTTTCTTTCAAGTATATAGAATCTCTATCTTGAGTGAATCAAAGAACTTTTAATTTATTGATTAAAACTTTTTCTTTGTTGACTTCTTGAGATCATACTACTGTAGTGATTTAAGTATAAAACTACATAGATTATTAATGACTGTGATTCCAGAAAACAAAATATTCTTGGGAAAAGTAACATTAAATGCCAGTTGTTTTTTAAAATTAATAAAAAGTGGGGCTCCTGGGTGGTTCAGTCGGTTAAGGATATGATCTCACCATTCGTGGGACTGAGCCCCATGTCAGGGCACTAACAGTGCACAGACAGCTTGGGATTCTCTCTCTCTCTCTCTCTCTTTCTCTCTCTCTCTCTCTGTCTCTTTCTATCTCTCTCAATTTCTCTCTCTCACACACAAAATAAATAAATAAAATAAAATAAATAAAAAGCTATGTGAATTTGTACTAAACTATATATTTTAAGTGAGTTGCTAGCTTAGAAGTAATTGAATTTGACAAAAAATGGAGAGAAAACATGGTAATTTAACATAAAATTAATGAAATAGAGAACTATTTCAACTAGTTTATACTGAACATAAAAACCTACTAGTTTATGCTGGCATAATATGTATTATTGCAATTCAAGTTAAAAAGTAGAAAATTTTAATAGGTAGTATTTCTTGAAAGTCATTAAAAAGCATAAGAGAATGGGGGACCTAAGTAGGCTCAGTCATTTGAGCCTCTGATTGGTTTAGGTCATGATCTCGTGATTTGTGAGTCAGGGCTCCATGTGGGGCTCTGTGCTGACAGCTCAGAGCCTGGAGCCTGCTTCAGATTGTGTGACTCCCTCTCTCTCTGCTCCTCCCATGCTTATGCTCTGACTCTCTCTCTCTCTCTCTCAAAAATAAATAAACATTATAAAAAATAAATAAAAACAATAGAAAAAATAAGCACATTTGTATAATTAATAAATTTTAAATTAAAATTTTAAATTGTATTGGGGCATATGCGTGGCTCATTTGGTTAAGCTTCCAAGTTCAGCTCAGGTTATGATTCATGGTTTGTGGTTTTGAGCCACAGGTCAGGCTCTGTGCCTGGAGCCTGCTTCAGATTCTGTGTCTCTCTCTCTCTCTCTCTGTCCCTCCCCTGGTCACACTCTGTCTTTCTCAAAAATTAAACATTAAAAATTTTTAATTAAAGGTTAAAATTGTATTCATCTTTACTTGTATCTGAAAATATTAATGCAATTTGAAAAGATGAGAAAAAATATTAATTTAAGGGAAATAATCTCATAGTTTCTTAGTACTAAGAATAATAGCACATTTAAATAAGATCAGCCCTATAATAGTGTTATTTTGTAATGATGAATGTCCCTATTAAACATTGAGAATCACATCTGGTTAAAGGATTTTTTTTCCTTCTCCTTGATTTATAGTAAGACATATTGGAAATTATAGGAAATATTTGAAAATATACTTTAAGAAAGATTATCAGATAAATAACATACAATTCAGCTAAATATCAAATATTCTCTTTTTAATTCCATGTCTCCCTTGACTCAGGTTCCAAAATAACTTGGTCTAGATAAAAGGCCTGCCCCACTCTTGCCTCAGAATTTTTGTATTGGGTGTTCTCTCTGCCTTCTCTCTCACTCCCAATGTGTACATGGTGCTTACCTACTTCTGTCGATTCAAATGTCTCCTCCTTCATTAGTTCTGTCTGACAAAACCAGTTAGAAGTGTAAGTCATATATTACATTTTAGCTCCCTAATTGGCCTCAATTTTTAATCAGCCTATAAGCATCATGTAACTTATTACATTTGCCAATTTTATTTCTTATGTCTTAGAAGGGCTCCTAATATATCTCAAGCTTTCTAGAACAATGTCTGAAATAGGCAAGAATCATTTAAAATATCTCATTCAGAAAGTAAATTATTAAATATATTTTAACAAATCTTGTGTAAATTAATGTTGCAAAATACTAATTTTGGACTTGTTCATTTCATACTTTGGGTATCATTTTATTTTAAATTATGCATTAGACAGGCAATATAAAAAGACATGGATATAATACTATATTCTTATAAAACAAAATAAAAAATATTTTAATGTATGGTCCCTATTCAGTTATCTATAATGATTTAAAAGGTATCACAACTACTATCTGAAACTTGGAAATAGACAAAAGAAATAATTAGATGTTCCTTTAGTGCAATGAGAAGCTTCGTTTCCTATTTCCTACCCTATTTTAGAGCTCCGTAAGGACAGAGGTTAACTTGCAGATCTCTGGTAGAAATGCAAATAATTTCTGTCTAGTGTAACAGAAAACCCTAATGGTTTATTCTCCTGTAAAGCAAGAAGAGATATCATTTTTGTATTTAACCCAAATATCTTAACCTAACATTTTTTGTTAAAGAGATTTTTATTTTGTCTTAGGTATTAGGTATTTAAGTTTTATTGTATGTGTATATTATTTGCTGAGAATATATTTATGTGTATTCTCAGGAACTTCTTAAGTTGGTCATAACAGCTTATTTTCCTTCCTTTAAATAATGAGTTAAATAAAATATTTAAGGTATATTTATTTTATAAACTAGTATGAAAATGCGTAAACATTTTGACATATATAATGCTTAATGTAATACTTGCATATAATTAAAATACTAAATCCAAAACTTAGTACTTGATCAAAGAGGAGCAATATGAATAATTCATAGAATATTTTTAAATGTCTTTGAGAATTCAGTGATGTGCAATGCAATATATTGAAATACACAGTTTTGTGAGGATTCAGAAATGTGTTTCCTTGTTATGCTTATCAAAAGCAGGGCCTTTTTCATTTCTCTATCCTACTCAATCACATTTATGTATTTTAGCAGTTTCACCTTTTTGTTTTTTTCCTTAAAGATTAAACTACTCCAGTGGCTCAGTTGGTTAAGCATGTGGCTCTTGATTTTGCTTAGGTCATAATGTAGCATTTGTGGGTTTGAACCCTGTGTCAGGCTCTGCACTGTCAGAACTGAGCCTGTTTGGAATTCTCTCTCTCCCTCTCTCTTTGGCCCTCCCCTGCACATTCTCTCTTTTTCTCGATCTCTCTCAAAAAAAAAAAAAAAAAAGATAAACCACTCTTAGTAAGTGTATCTTGCAAACCTAATTTGGACACAAAACTCTTGAATACTTTACAAACTATTTCTTTAACCAATTTGCATAGATATCCATTTCATGTTACCTTTCATTTTAATCAGTAAAAGGAAATGTTAAAAACACGCAAAAAATCCTTGAGATTTTCAGAATGAAGAACAATATTAATAACTCTGAGTTATCATAAGGACATTTGATATGCTCTTAATTATATATGCTTTAGTATTTCCATGAAGTCATTATGTAATTTAATGATTAATGGTTTACCTGAAAAGAGTTTTTGAATACATTATTCATGTTCCTAATTTTTAAGTCAAATATGTGGCACATGATTTAACTTATACTTTGGATGTCTTACAGTCATCTTAATAAATTTTATTATTGTACTGTGACTGATAAGTATGCTTTGGAAATAATATATTGTATAGGCTATATTCTCTGACATTGAAACATAATTCTGTAGTTTTGAATTTATAAGCTTCCAATTTTATTATCTTTATTTTCTTTATGCAAGACTTCCAGTTGTTAAATCTTACTATTACTTCTATAGATGTTTCCCTAAATCTTTCTCTTTTCTAATTCTCCTTGTTAATGAAGAGTAATATGTGGAAACTACATAGTGAAACTTCTTAACATTTGAAATGCCATCAAAATAATGTCTTGTTTACCCTTAATACCTTTAATTGTTTACCTTTAATACCACAAGGAATGGGACTTAGTTATTGAATATTTTAACACTTACCCTAGGTGTCATTAGTTTATTTCTGCAAATACCTTTGTTTCCAAATATATTTTATAAATACAATTTTATTGGCAACTGAAATCAAAATATAGACTGAATGAATAAAAACAAAAGTCAACTATATGTGATCTACAGGAGACTCACTTCAGCTTCAAGGACACACATAGTCTAAAAGTGAAGAAATGGAAAAAGATCTTGTGTGCAAATAGAAAGCAAAAGAGGACAGGGATAGGTATAATTATATCAGACAAAATAGAATTTAACTCACAACCTATAATAAATAAAGAAGAAGGGGGGCGCCTGGGTGGCTTAGTCGGTTAAGCATCCGACTTTTGCTCAGGTCATGATCTCGCGGTTCCTGGGTTCGGGCCCCGCGTCGGGCTTTGTTCTGACTGCCAGCTCAGAGCCTGGAGCCTGTTTCAGAGTCTGTGACTCTCTTTCTCTCTGACCCTCCCCTGCTCACACTGTCTCTCTTTCTCTCTCCTAGAAATAAATAAAAATATTTAAAAAATTTAAAATAAAGAAAGAAAGAAAGAAGAAGGTCATTATAAAATGATAAAGTAGTCAGTTCATCAAGAGGACATAACAATTGTGACTATATATGTACCCAGCATTAAAGCACCTAAATATACTAAATGTACTAAATATACAAATATTAACATATCTTAAGGGAATAATAAGCAACAATTTAATAATAGTAGTAGACTGCAGTACCCCACTGTTCAATAATGGATGATTATCCAAACAATCAACAAAAAGCAAAAGGAAGCAAAACAACAACAACAACAAAAACACTAGACACGAACTATACTTTAGAACAAATGGGCATAAGAGATACATACAGAAGATCTCACCCAGCAGTAGAAGAACACATTCTTATCAAGCACACATGGAATATTCTTCATAATAGATCATGTTAGGTCACACAATAAGTCTTAGAAAACTTAAAGATTGAAATCATACCAAGAACATTTTTCTACTTTAGTGTTATGAAACAAGATATTAATGACTGGGGAAAAACTGGAAAATTCACGAATATTGGAAACGAAACAAGACACCTTGAGCAAGCAATGGGTAAAAGATGAAGTCGAAGGAAAATATATCTTGAAACAAAAGAGATTAGGAAACAGAATATATAAAAATAAGATTCAGCAAAGCAAAGCCAGCAAGAATATTTATAGGGATAAATGCCTATAGTAAAATAAAAGAAAGATCTCAAGTAAACGACTGAACTTTATACCTCAAGGAAATAGGAACAAAATCAGCAGAAGGAAAGTCATAATAAAGATCAGAGAAGAAACATATGAAAGAGAGAATAGAAAAACAGGGGAAAAAATAGACAAAACTAAGACTTTTGTGATAGTATAATCAAAATTGATATACTTTTAACTAGACTTACCATAGCAAAAAAGACAACTCAACCAAAATTACAAAGTAAGAGGAGACACTGCAAATGATACCACAGAAATACAACAGACCGTAAGAAATTCCTGTGAAAAATTATATGCTGACAAGTTGGGTAACCTAAAAGAAATGGATACATTTCTACAATCTACGGAGTCTGAATCATGAAGAAATAGAAAATCTCAAATAACAAATAAAAAATAAGGAGATTTAATTGGTAATCAATAACCTAACAAAACCAAAAAAAAAATGAAGACCAGATGGCTTCATGTGTGATTTCAACCAAGCATTAAAAAATATTATAATTCTTATTCTTCTCAAATTCTTCTGAAAAAATGAGTATGAGGCAACACTTTCAAACTTATTTTACAAGACCAGAATTACTCTAATACCAAAGGCAGGTAAGGATACTATAAGAAAACTACAGGCCAATATCACTGATGAATATAGATGCCAAAATTCTGAACATAATACTAGCAAGCTGAATTCAACAGAACACTAAAAGAACCATATGCCATGATCAAGTGAGATTTATCCCTGGAATTCAAAGATAGTTCAGCATATGAAAATCAATAAATGTTATAAATTGCATTAATGGAATGAAAGAAAAATTGCATGATCATCTCAGTAAACACATAAAAATTATCGGATAAAATTCAGCACCTTTTCATGAGAAAAACTCTCAACAGTTGGATATAGAAGGAACATATCCCCAGGTAATAATGGCCAAATATGACAAAGTCTTATTCTAAAGTATGAAAGATTGAAAACTTTGCCTCTAAGATCAAGGACAAGATAAGGGTGTTCACCACTCCTATTCAACAGTCCTGCTGATCTTAACCAGAGCAATTCAGCATGACAGAAAGAAAAGCCATCCATATATCAAAGGAAAAAGTAAAAGTGGGTCTTTGTTGATGATATGAATTGTAATATAGAAAATCCTAAAATCTCCATCAAAAACTGTTAGAAGTATTAAACCAATTTGGAAGTTTTAAGATTCAAAATCAATACCCAGAAATCAGTTACATTTCTATATGCTAACAATGAATGATCTGAAAAAAAATAAAGAAAATATTCTCCTAAGTGAATGCTGTACATTACTAGATACTATACACTATTAAAATAATACTTAGTTAATAAAAAATATTAAATATGTAAAATACAATATTTGAGATCACTAGAGAAAATTAAAGTCACATAAGAAAAAAATTTCATCATTTTATTATTATTTCACCTTTATTCCAAAAACTAAGAAAGAAGAGCTCATTCATGATTATTAACATTTTGGGGGTTAACAACCTGCATTCATATTTGTTTAAAGTTATAGGGATATCTCCCAAAGCAAGGAAATTAAGAGCAAAAATAAATGATTGGGACCCCATCAAGATTAAAAGCTTCTGCACGGCAAAGGAAACAACCCACAAAACTAATAGGCAACCAACGGAAGGGGAAAAGGTTGTTGCAAATGACATATCAGATAAAGGGTTAATATCCAGAATCTATAAGGAACTCACCAAACTCCACACCCGAAAAACAAACAACCCAGTAAAGAAATGGGCAGAAGATATGAACAGACACTTCTCCAAAGAGGACATCCAAATGGCCAACAGACACATGAAACGATGCTCAGCATCCCTCCTCATCAGGGAAATACAAATCAAAACCACACTGAAATACCACCTCACGCCAGTCAGAGTGGCTAAAATGAGCAAATCAGAGAACTCTAGATGCTGGCGAGGATGTGGAGAAACGGGCACCCTCTTACACTGTTGGTGGGAATGTAAACTGGTACAGCCCCTCTGGAAAACAGTGTGGAGATTCCTCAAAAAATTAACAATAGAACTCCCCTAGGACCCAGCAATAGCACTGCTAGGAATTTACCCAAGGGATACAGAAATGCTGAGGCATAGGAGCACATGTACCCCAATGTTCATAGCAGCACTCTCCACAATAGCTAAAACATGGAAAGAGCCTAAGTGTCCATCAACGGACGAATGGGTCAAGATGATGTGGTTTATCTATACCATGGAATACTACATGGCAATGAGAAACAATGAAATCTGGCCATGTGTAGCAACATGGATGGACCTTGAGGGTGTTATGCTGAGCGAACTAAGTCAGGCAGAGAAGAACAAATATCATATGTTTGCACGTATAGGAGGATTAGGAGGAACTTGACGGAGGACCAAGGGGGAGAAGAAGGGGGGAAATGGTGGGGGAAAGGGAGAGAGGCAAACCATGAGAGACTCTTGAATGCTGACAAAAACTGAGGACTGATGGATGTGGGGGGGGAGGGGGGATGGGCACGGAGGAGGGCACTTGTGGGGATGAGCACTGGGTGTTATGTGGAAACTAATTTGACAACAAACTATTTGTAAAAAAAAAAAATAAAGTTATAGGGATATCCATAGTTTAGGGACTTGTATTTTGGTGTATCCACTAGAAAACAATAGAGATTTCATGTCACGTTTGTAAATTTTTACCATTTAAACATTATTTTTATATAGTTTGTGAAATCTTGTAATATTCATTGAAAATCATAGAAGAGCACCTACATGTTAGAAATTTAACAAAAAATCAACAGATTTCACATATCTATATGATGAAATACATAATCATCAAATGATTTATAATATTTTATTTTTCCTTTCTTTTATGTTTAAAAATAAAGGTTTTTATTTAAATTCCAGTAAGTTAACATACAGTGTAGTATTTGTTTCAGGTGTACAATATAGTGTATCAGCTTAAGTATCTTAGGAGTAATCTGTGGATGTCACTTAAAAGAAAATAACTTGTTTTGGGGCACCTGGTTGGCTCAGTCAGTGGAGCCTCCGACTTCAGCTCAGGTCATGATCTCATGGTTCTTGGGTTCAAGCCCCGCTGAAAGCTAGCTCAGAGCCTGGAGCCTGCTTTGGATTCTGGGTCTCCCTCTTTCTCTGACCCTCCCCTGCTCATGCTCTCTCTCTCTCTCTCAGAAATAAAATATTTAAATTTTTAAAAAATAAATAAAATAAAAGGCCTCTGTATGTGTTCATCAATTTATTTGGGGTTTGAGATTTTAAGGAAAATTTGTACATAAAGGTTTAAGTTTATGGGTATGTGTATGTAGGACCCATATTTCTTAATAGACAAGTGCACTAATTAAATTCAAAAGTTAATATTGAATGTTTTAAAACAGAAAGCCAAACAGATGTTTTAAAATATCCAGATGTTTGGTGTAATTAAAATGAAACATCTGGATTATTAGCAGTATGCATTTTTTTAATTGAAATGGCTAGAAGTTTGAAGTAACAACATCATATTTTAAAATGATTGATTTCCTATTAGCAACATGAAAACCTGAACTTCCTTCCTTCAGTTATAAGTTAAAATCTTTTACAACATAAATTATCTTCTGTATATCTAATACTTCTACCAGATTCATCATTGTACATGATGACAGATGTTTTCTTTTTAAAAGTTTTCTTTAACGTAAGGTCCTACAATTCTGTTTCTAGATGCAATTAAATTTCAGAAATTGTATGATATTATGGGTGCAAGTTTTTCAAGCTATTTTAAATAATTACTCATTGTGATCATATATGAACATAAATCATTGTTTATAATTAGTGAATGAAAACTAAATAAAAATAGATGCACTTTGTTATGATACATTTGGAAATTATTTTGTCTACTTGATTAAAATAAACAATGATACAAAAAGTGGGATTTTTATGATTAACATTTCTAACGACCAAATTAAATAGCAAAATTTTGAAATTTTAAAAATAAATGTGTATATATAAAGTTTACTTCTGGGGCGCCTGGGTGGCTCAGTCAGTTAAGCCTCTGACCTTTGGTTTCAGCTCAGGTCATGATCTCACAGTTCATGAGTTCAAGCCCTATGTTGGGCTCTGCTTGGGATCCTAGCTCTCACTCACTCTCTGCCCCTTCCCACTTGTGCACTTGCTCTCCTTCTCTCTCTAAATAATAAATAAATAAACTTTAAAAATAATAAAAATAAAATAAAAATTCTTAATAAATATAATAAAAGTAATATTTAAAAAGTAAGATTTAAAGTCTTAGGGTGAAAACAAGAATACAAAATCTCATAATAAATTTTATATTGGTTACATACTGAAATGATATATTAGATATCATTAGATATATCTTAGTATCTTAGATATATTAGGTTAAATAAAACATAGTATTACAATTGAAAGAGATTTACTTCTAATTAATTCTCAAATTAACAATTATATTCAAATTTATAAAGAGACACACATATATCTCGAAAGAAGAAAATATATACACATGTCAAAAGAAAATTATTTCATTTATTGTGTCCTAAACCATGTACCTAAATGTATCACATACAATTTAAATTTTGAGATAGATTATTCATCATTAATATTCTCTCCCACCTCCTATCTTTTTTCGGAAAATTATACTTCAATGCCATTTTAGTAGGCTTTGGCTGCAAAGTGGGCAGATTGTTTATCCTGAAAGCTCACCTGTGGCTAAGTCATATGACTTGATTTGACAAATGAGATATTATCCAGTGTGATATATGCAGATGTTTCTATTGTGCTTTCATGGTTAAGGTCATCCACGTATGCTTTCACTTTCACTGAAAAGAGGCTTTTACTGCTCCTTTACCTTGGCCCCTGTTGTTACACAGTGATAGCAGCCTGCAGTTAGGAGTCAAACTGGGTCACTGGCTAGAAGCAAGAGTCTTCAAGTTGACCTTTATTTAGATTAGTTCATCTGAAGTAGATATGAAGACTCATGAGTGTAAGAGAGAGATTATTATTGAATGCCATTTGGTCTGGGAGATCATTTGTTGCCCAGCATTTTTTTTTCTCTCAACACCTAATTGATATAGGATGCATTGATTATTTTGTACATCTGGAGTAATCCATTATCTTATTGTGATTTTAGATGTAGAAAGTAATGAAAATTAGTTCCAGCTATAAAATGGACTGTGGATTTGCCTCCTCATGTCCTGTCCTCTAAATCACTGTGGAACAAATTGAAGAATGCATAATATAGAATAGGATTTTATCAGCTACTGTATACAGATGTCTATAAAAATGTCCATGAAGACCAATCTGCAGGTCAACATTTTTTTTTTTTGGTCTTTATAATAATATCTGTAATTTATAAAAATAAAAAATCCTCACAATCACTAATGCTTTAAAATTTGGTCAAAACTCAAATCGGGGAAGAAACTTACCTGATAATTTGACCAAACTTATTCCAAAGATCTGGCATGATAATAAAGGAATTCTATAACAGGCAGAGACTACAAAGAGTAATTGACTATTTCTGTTTAATTTGAGAACTTCTGGTAAATTCTTCAATGGAATAGATCAGCTCATAACTAGTTGTGTAGTATCTTGAGGACTCTACTTGTCTCTGTAGAAACATTGTAATAGAACACATTAAAATAAGATATTGTACAGATTCAGATTTCCTGGTCATAAGATAGGTAGTTGAAAAACCTGCATTTCCATCCTCATCTGCTTAAATAATTAAAGGTCTTACTAAAAGCAATACCACACACAGTGCAAAAAGGCTGTCTCTCTCAACTAATTATTAGAAGGATATAGAGAAGTGGACAGTGAATGAGAGGAGGAAAATGGAATTGCTTAAATCCCGAAGGTCAAAGCTGCCAATCTCCTCTGACTTCAATCCAAATGAATTGCCCTCTTACTCTGCTGTTATACCCATTGTTTGCAAATACAACTAGCAAACAAAGCATTTATTTAATTAACCAGCAGAGCAGAAGAAATAGAGTGAGAAGGAGAGCAAAGTTGAGATAAATGGACATTTTTAAATATGAAAGAGAAAGGAGCTATTTTATTTTAGCATATGTGTAAATTTCAATTAAAAAATAAAAATAAGATATATTTTGAATGACTAGTGGTAAGTTGTTCTTTACATAATGTTTTTAGCACACAGAAGCCTAGCAACTAAAAACACAATAAAGGAATCAGAAACTACATTTCTAGAATATGAATTATCAGTATAAGAACACAGTCTTATAGGAGTGTATGGATGTGTGTGTGTGTGTGTGTGTGTGGTGGTGGTGTGTTTATGGAGCACTATTATAAATCTGAGATTGGTTGCTAGGCCAACACAGAGATATTCCCTCCCTCAAAACTAAATTGTTTAGCTTATAAGGTCAGTATTTCCAGATGGAGTTTAGTAGATGTGACCAGGGGCTAGAAACAAAACTGTTCTATAATTATTCTACTCACCTTTTGTTTATTTTGTTTTTTAATTTTTAAGTTTTATTTATTTTTGAGACATGGAGAGACAGAGAATGAGCAGGTAAGGGTCAGAGAGAGAGGGAGACACAGAATTTGAAGCAGGCTCCAGGTTCTGAGCTATCAGCACAGAGCTCGACACAGGGCTTGAACCCACGAACTGTGAGATCATGACTTGAGCTCAAGTCGGACACTTAACCCACTCAGCCATCAAGGTGCCCCTCTACTCACCTTTTAGATGTGAGTATAGCTTTGCAAAAGAGCAACCATCTAAGGGGAACATGTGTCCTGAAGATCCTTCTGTATTTCAGTCTTTGCCTTGACTTTGAGTACAAATTTTAGCTTAGGACCTTACTGCCAAAGATGTGGAGTATATTGTTTTATAATTATATAAAAGTAGCATCTCTACAGTATGAATAAATGATTTGCTTTCTTTGAGAAGCAAAAAGCTATTGCTCAGTCCATGTGAGCATATACCAATCCATTCATTCTTTGACTCATCTAACAAATATCTACTTACTGTCTACTCTACATCAAGAAAATGAGTTAGAACTTCTCAATCCAGGGAGAAAAAATAGTCCTCATTTAAAATTTTTAAATAAATGCCAGGTATAATATTGAAGTATGCACATATACACACATATATATATATAATTTAGTGATATGATGGAAACTTTATAATAGCAAGCCAAGAGTCAAACTATGATAGATTTTACTATTGTTCATTAGTGTTTATTATTATTCAGACATTTTCTTCTCTCTGGACTGGGCCTGGCAAAAGAGGTATCTGGATGAATTTGATCCTGACTGTAGTTTGAAGGCTTTTGTGGTAAATAAATACGCTTCTATCTTATTTAAGCCACTGGGTTAATTTTCCTATATTTTTAAATAAAGCCTTATTAGCATACATTCTATCTAATAAACATACATTAAAGATAGGAATGGGGGAAAAAAGGAAAATGAAGTCAAAGGCAGCCAATGGTTTTAGGGGAGAAAAGTAAATATGAGATAATATTTTCATAAGGTCAGCAGCAAATGGAGAAGGAACATGTGCATAGAAATCTAAGTTTATTAAAAATGCACTCACATTTGGTTAATACTGATTACAACATTAGAATTAAAGACAATAACAAGCCAATTAGTGTTTTAATAAGATTTGTGCTAAGACTACTGCTCTTTAACTTACATGAAAAAAAATTTGAGTTGGGAAAGTTAAGGAAATGAATGGCATTAATGATAAAAAGTTAATTCATGTATACATTACATCTAGAGTAATAAAAAAACAAAGATGGAGAATAAGACTGAGGAACATACCATCACTTGGTGATGTTGGAGAAAAATTATATGACAACATAAAATTATTATTTATAAAAGTTTGTGCATTCTTAAAAATGTATTATTTTCCATTTTAATCAAATGGTTCAGAGGATTGTGCAAAATAAAAATTTTCTGCTGGGGATAGCCTCAGAGGAAGCAGAATCCTCAGGAGACCTATCTGAGCATTCATGATAATTCTACAGTTTTTCCCTTGAGCAAAGGAGAGGCATTGTACCATGAACAAAGAAAGAAAGATAATGGTAAAAACAGAATTGGGGTCAATGTATATCATGAGTTCCTCATTAGCCATACTAATTTTGAGATACCCTTTGGTATTCAAATAAATTGGTCAATTAGACAGTTAAAAATATGATTTAAAATAAACAAATTGAGGATGCCTGGGTGGCTCCATCCGTTAGGTGTCTGACTTTGCTCATGGCCATGATCTCGTGGTTGATGGGTTTGAGCCCTGCGTGGAGTTCTATGCTAACATCTCAGAGCCTGAAGCCTGCATTTTTTGTTTGTTTGTTTGTTTGTTTTTTATATCTTTATTTTATTTTGAAGGACAGACAGAGAGCGAGTGGGGGAGGGGCAGAGAGAGAGGGAGACATAGAATCTGAAGCAGGCTCCAGGCTCTGAGCTGTCAGCACAGAGCCCGACTTGGGCTATGAGATCATGACCTGAGCTGAAGTCGGAGGTTTAACTGACTGAGCCACCCAGGTGTCCCATCTGGATCCTGCTTTGGATTCTGTGTCTCCCTCTCTGTGCCTGTCCCGTGCTCAAGCTCTGTCTCTCTTTGTCTCTCAAAAATAACTAAATGTTTAAAAAAAATTAAAAATAAATAAATAAATAATAAAATAAACAAACTTGCACGCATTCAACCATAGGCAGGATATTAACATTTCTAAAAATAAAAATAAAATAAAAAATTAGTGAATGCTTATTTATCAACCAAACATAAGATACAGGTTTTCTGGGTTTTATATACATCCTGATTTAAATAACTGATTTTTAAAAATATGTTTATTTATTTGTTTTGAGAGAGAGAGAGCATGAGTTGGGGTGGAGAGAGAGAGAGAGCAGAGAATCCCAAGCAGGCTCCATGCTGTCTGTGGAGAGCCAGACACAGGGCTCGATCTTACAAACCATGAGATCTGACCTGAGACAAGATCAAGAGTCAGTCATTAGACTGACTGAGACACTCAAGTGCCCCCTGATTTTTTTAAAAGCAAAACTAATATTTTTTCTATCAAAGCTCATCATCAAATGGGTATTTTGAGAACATTCAGGGATTGTTGTCTATTTTGTTGACAATTTATTGTGTTTATGTGAAGAGAGTATGTTAGAAACATATATGGAAGTAATTAATTGTGAAAGAATATGATGTCTATGATTTTTCTTTATTTAAAAAAATTAATGTTTTATTTATTTCTGAGAGAGAGAGAGAGAGAGAGAGAGGCAGTGTGATTAAGGGAGGGTCAGAGAGAGATGGAGATACAGAATCCAAAGCAGTCTCCAGGTTCTCAGCTGCCTATCAGCACAGAGCCTGACATGGGGCTCGAACCCAGGAACCATGAGATCATAACCTGAGCTGATGTCGGAGGCTTAACCGGCTGAGCCACCCAGACACCCCTGTGATTTTTCTTTAAAACTTTTTTTTTTTAACATTTATTCATTTTGAGAGACAGAGATAAAGCATGAGTGGGGGAGGAGCAAAGAGAGAGGGAGACACAGAATCTGAAGCAGGCTCCAGGCTCTGAGCTGTCAGCACAGAGTGTGACATGGGGCTAGAACCCAGGGACAGTGAGATCATGACCTGAGCTGAAGTCTGACACCCAACCAACTGAGCCACCCAGGCCCTCCAGTGTGGTTTTTCTCTAAAATACTGAGTGGAGAAAGAAAGGTGGAATTATAGAATATTGACAATTATTGAAGATGTATTATGAGAGCATGTAGGCTCATTATATCATTTTCTCTGCCTTTGTGTGCACCTAAAATGTTTCTAATAAAGCTAACATTTATGTCTGAATAAATATTTTTAAAAATGAGAATCTTTAAATGATTTCCCAAAGCCTATTTCGATTATACTTTCCCATAAAGTTGTATACTACATTGACATGAAATGCTTAAAATTCTTTAAATGATGATACCCCTCTGAAAAAAACCAAACATGTAAATACATTGTTTTTATTGTTGTTGTTGTCGTCATCAACATCATGGTTGTCATAAGTTAGTATGAGCCTAACTTCTCAAAACTTCCTTCTGGATTCTTTGACCTTTATAATTACATGATTTATTAAAACAATATAAATATACTTCAAAATTTGATAAATTGCTATTAAACATAAAGGGGCTTTTAAAATCAAGTTCTTAAACAGCTAAGGTTGATTGTGTTTTTTATAATTAATGCATTTTTACTTGGATATATTTCATGTGTTGCTATGAGAGAATTAAGCAGCAATTCTATTTCTACTTTTTTTCCTGTTTCTATTGATCTAAAAGTTTAGTGATTTTCTTCATTTAAATAAGGACACAGAGAATATCATTCAGATATTGGAATTACTTGTGAGTTGTAAGAAAAAAAACATTATAGTGTTCTTTCATCTACGACTATGTTTAATGATCCATTAGCTGACAATTGATTTGATTCCCTCTTCAAATGTGTAGGAAACAAAGAATAGAAAATTGACTTAAAAGTGGAATTATTACAGTCTTCAGAATTACTGAACATCATAGTAGTAGTAGCAATCTGAGTCACCTTTTGTTACATATCCTAGAAGAGGTTGGAGGGTGTTTTTTGTTTTGTTTTAATCCCAGGACACTAATAATAATAAAGTTAGGGATTTTTGCAAGGTTTGCCTTTTATTTCCTGTAAAACAGGAACATGATATTTTTAAAGGAAAAATGGAAATAGGAAATCTGCATCTTCTCAAAAAAATGACCTCATGCAGATTGATTTTAAGAGAAGCCTTCATATATGAAATAATTAAAACTATCCACACTCAGATTTTTCTTAAAGGATTAAAAAAAATTTAATGTATATTTATCTTTGAGAGAGAGAGAGGTAAAGGGATGGGCAGAGAGAGGGAGACAGAATCTGAAGCAGGCTCCAGGCTCTGAGTTGTCAGCACAGAGTCCAATGCAGGGCTCAAACTCAAGAACCATGAGATCATGACCTGAGCCAAAGTCAGACGCATAACCAACTGAACCACCCAGGTGACCCTTGAAGCATTTTTATATAAGCCATATGAGCCATTTCTCTTAATAATATTCCTCCAAAAGATTGAGGGAATAGGTTATCACGAATGTCATTATACTCATTGTACCAGCCCTGGAATTCTTAATCCCCTCAGTTGTCTGTCATCACTTAGATTCTGGTCTACACACTTACTACTCTATCCTGATTCTCTACTTTTCCCCTTCCTCTTGTGCACAAACTGTCAATAGCCGTGGCCCATCATATATCCTCAGCTGGTCTCTGGACATTCCCCTTACTCCCTCCTCTAATTGAAACCTGACAGTTCCCTGAGGACATGGTCTTCATGGCAGGTTTCCCAACGGGAAGCTATTTATGTTTATATATTCTCTGACACTACACTTGTGTTATGGGCAGTGTGAAAGTCTGGTAGATGTTCTCTATCTTCCTATTTTATCTTCTAAACAGTTCCTCACTATTTCATTAAAAATACTTGGTATCTTGTAACAATTATTTATATTTATGTCAGCCTACACTTCATGGCCTCACTTCATGGTTTTGTATTAGCATGCAGCGTGTGTGAGGAAATCGCCTCTGAATACTGGCAGGGTTTGCTCAGTCAGGAGCTGTGTCATGGACTTGGCTTAGGGGCAGCAGGAGATCCTGGCAGGCAGCGCAGCGCCAATCTCCAGCATGCCATCTTCTCTGTAGAAATTGTAAGCCAATCTCTGGCCTTGCCTCTGCAGCTTGGAATGGAAATAGGTAGTAGTCCTGAGACTTTCATAAAACTAGCTCCACTGATGACTTCCTGGAGTTGGTCAAACTGACGTTGGCTTCCCACCACTAGCAGTGGTGCTTCTCCTGGCTCAAATATGGAGATCCATCTCATAATCCAAAGCATGGTTTATGCAAATATGCCTCAAGCTGCCTTTGGCCGAAGTTGCCTCAGAAATTTTGCTTCCTCCTTTCACATTTGTTTCTTTCAAATATACATAATCTGATGTAAGATACAAACTCTTGGCTATGAACATTCTCCCTCACATAACACACTAGACTGCCATTTAACAAATTAGTGTCTATAAACCTATCTATTAATGATAGATATTGAGAAGAGAAAAAGAGGTAATGACAAAGTTTCTAGCTCCTGCAAATGTAGATAAATAATCCACCTAAAGACTGCAGACCATTGGAAAGACCCTAAAATTAAGATGTTTTTATTGCAGGACTAATATGCTGTACTTATTACACAGAAAGTACAGAGGAGTTATATGGGAACATATAGCTAAGGGGATTTACCTAAAGAACAAAGGATTTTTAAAATCAACTTATAAATTTAGATTGAAATATAAATATGAGTGGGAGAAAGATTAGAAGATGAGGGGAGGTGGTTCCAAGCAAGGAACAGTATACAAAACATTCTGAATTGACTGACAGTTTGGTAGTTCACCAATCTATTAAAAATTATGTATTCTGGGAAAGCTAGTGACAGAAATTTGTTTGGGAGACTTTATGCTAAGTACCTACTATATATACAGTATAAAATTACTTCATAATTTTCTTAAAAAATTCATTGAAGTAGGTATCAGTCATGTTCAAATAAACTTAATAAATACCTCTCATACTTTTAATACATAATTAATTTCACATCTATTCTTATTTTTCCTAAATTTTCTTGTAAATCACAGGGTGAAAATAATCAATTTTATAGAACCCACAATTAAAAATATGAGAAACGGAGGGGTCCCTGGGTGGCTCATTTGGTTAAGCATCTGACTCTTGATTTCAGCTCAGGTCATGATCTCATGATTCATGGGATCAAGCCCCAAGTCGGGTTCCAAGCTCATGGCTGGAGCCTACTTGGGATTCTTTTCCTCCTCTCTCTCTGCCCCTCTCCTTGGTTGTGTGTGCTCTCTCTCTGTACCTAAAAATAAAAAAAATAAACATTAAAAAGGAATAGAAATGGAACAAATAAAGGTTATCTTAATCATTAGAGGCAGTTGGGCATTCTTAAAGATGGCTTTTATCTCAAAATTAAGCATGTAGGAGTCTGGAGCAGTGAATTTAAATAAAACAGAGGACAACATCCAAACACTGGTAAATGATTGGAAGCAAGAAGTCTCTTGATTATATTTTTAAAGTCATTTGCTTTAATCATGACTTTTAAGACTCTTAGTCAGTTTCTACTTGAATATGAACACATAGACATAATGTTATGAAGATAAATTACAAATTTTGAAAATTACTACATTGTTACACTAGAATAGAAA
Source organism: Hyaena hyaena (assembly GCF_003009895.1). Taxonomy (NCBI): domain Eukaryota; kingdom Metazoa; phylum Chordata; class Mammalia; order Carnivora; family Hyaenidae; genus Hyaena; species Hyaena hyaena. The sequence goes on along the minus strand of NW_024081497.1, from coordinate 429,641 downwards.
GGAAGAAAATGCATTAGTGAAGAGAAAAATAAACAAAAGAAACTTGTCTTTCAAAACATAGGCAAAATTCAAATGCACAAGTGCAAAGAAATAGTCCTGAGTTATCAGAAACAAGATGAATAGAGAGGAAAAAGTTCCATCAAAACACATTTGAAGTGATATTTCTTTTTTGTAAGATACTCTACAAAATTGGCAATTAGCAACTCTTGTTTATTGTGCAACTGCAAGTCTATTTTAGTCTTGTTTGGAAGAAAGCCCAAAACTGGAATTGCATAGTTAAGATCCTTTAAAAGAAAAGTAAGATATTTTGATAACCTTGAAAAAGCATATGTTATGCTTCAGATGACTGGATTAAATGGCTTTTATTTAAAGGGCTTATGAAAACAAAAATAAATGTTCCACAAAGCAACCGCCAAAAGGCAGGCAGGGCACACTGGTATCTGGAGAAAGGGGAGGCAGAATTATATAACATAGTTATGTCTTGCAATTGGCATGGAACATTTTCTTAATTTTCACACGTAAACTCCGTATTTACAAAAAAACAGTGAGAGCACATTAAAATGAGTAACATGTGAATGAATGTCTCTAAGTGACTACAAAGTATATTTTTCTAAAGTAAGGGTTAGGCCGATTTATGCCTGTTTTGTCTCCCTGGGTGGTTCTTCCCAAGTTTTTCTACTCTAAAAATCTACTAGAGTCGGAAAAAAAGCATGTCATGATGTATGTGCTTTTCATTTTGGCTAGAGGAAAAATGTTTCATAGTTTATTATCACACGTGTGCTAAATTATCAGATTATCACATCTGTGTAACTTTTTTCTTTCTGGAATTTTGGTCTCTAATATCCCGGCTAATTTTATAATCCTGGAATGCAGTTTTACTGGCTCTAAGTCCATGAGATTGTCTAAAGCACTGCTTTCACTTCTATTAACACCCCTATGACATTCTTCTTGGACTTTTGCCCCAAGCCACATGCAAGCAAATACTCAGGTAAGAAAAAAAGGTGTAGAAAGTTGAGCGTGACTAACTTAAATGAACCATGTTTTCACATCTGGTCTTTTAAATCCTGGCTGCCTCAGCACATCTCATAGATCTTTAAACAGGAGATCATTTGCTCTTACTCTTCATGTTTAATCTGCTTTTCTAATTCTCATTGGGATTCTTTTTTGGCTACAAGCTATTCAATAATAGCAAATATGACAAATGTCTCACTTTTATTTTATTTATTTATTTTTAATGTTTTATTTATTTCTAGCAGAGAGAGAGAGACAGCGTGAGCAGGGGAGGGTCAGAGAGAGAGGGAGTCACAGACTCTGAAACAGGCTCCAGGCTCTGAGCTGGCAGTCAGCACAGAGCCTGACGCGGGGCTCGAACCCACGAACCGCGAGATCATGACCTAAGCGAAAGTCGGACGCTTAACCAACTGAGCCACCCAGGTGCCCCATCTCACTTTTAAAATGAATGTATAATTTGCAAAATTTGGAAGACAATGTAATAAACGGCAAATGATCTTTTGCAAATTTCACCAATAAAAATTCAGTCCATATGTTACTGATGTCCTTAAATATTTCCTTCACTCTTAAAATTTTTAAAGTACAGTACGTTTTTGATTCCCTCCCTGCTCCATGAATATACATCTTCCAAACTGTTTTTCTGATTTGTTTTAGGTTTAAGAATTTTAATGTTATTTTACTGATATTTTTACTTCTTTGTTTATAACTTTTTTTTTTTACTTCTGGGTTTCTGGTTATTTGTAGATTTATGCCAGCTCTGAATTATGCATACCAAACGTTGTCTCTCCTATCATCTTTATCTTTTCCTTTTCTCTTCATTTTTTAAATTATTTTAAAAGTTTATTTATTTATTTTGAGAGGAAACCAGTGGAGGGGGGCAAAAGACAGGAGGACAAAGAATCTGAAGCAGGCTCCCCACTGACAGCAGAGAGCCCAGTGTGGGGCTAAGACTCATAAACCATGAGATCATGACCTGAGCAGAAATCAAATACTTAACCAACTGAGCCACCCAGGCATCCTCAAACTGGAGCTCTCCTTTCCTCTGCATTTTTTTTTAAATACTTTTTTCAGTTTTTATTTATTTATTTTGAGAGAGAGACAGAGAGAATGAACGAAAGAAGGGGAGAGAATCCCAAGCAGGCTCTGCACTGTCCGCTGGAAACCCTATGAAGGGCTTGAACTCAGGAACCATGAGATCATGACCTGAGCTGAAACCAACAGTCAGACGCTGAACCGATTGAGCCACCCAAGCGTCCCTTCTCTACATTTTTAAAGTATATTTCTCATTCGGTTCATAGGTTAAATCTATCTATTTCCAAGATGAAAATTTTGTTATTGTGTCTAGTCAGTGTCATTTTTATAGTATTTTTTTTGTTTTTGTTTTCATGGCTTTATTTTTCTCATGGTTCACTAGTTTTTGTTTCATTTTTTAGAAAACATTTAATTTGCAAAGCAGATCCTTTTTAACAGTCTTCAAATTTCTGTAATAAATATGTCCTGTAAATTTTCTTTGTAAGCTTATGTTACCATTTTTCAGTACACTGAATTTTCTAATGGCATGATATTTTAGGTTTATTTTCTTTTATTATTCTTATAACCAAAAGTATATCCATATGTATATTTCATTTTCTTACTGTCCATCTGAATACACACAATGTCTCTTGACATTTCAAAATGAGGTAGATGCATACTCCAAAATTATTTTCTAACTAATGTAAAACTATTTGTATGCAGGTGGTGTATGTGTGAGAAAGATGATCTAAACACATTAAAATTCATCAATAGATAGTAGTGTGAAAGCAACCACAATAATTCAATTTTTAAATCACTTTATTGAGGTATGCTTAACACGTAGAAAGCCAGAGGTAATGTATTCAATTAGATGAGTTTGAGGATAAACATACATGCATGAAACCATCACACCATCAAGGTTATAGACATATAAATAATCTCCTAAAGTTTCATCCTGCCCCTTGATATTATTATTATTACTATATTTAATTATAACACCATAATATCTACCTTTTTAGCAAATTTTAAGTATGCAATAATTATTGTTAACTGTAAGCACTATATAGATTTACAGAATTATTCATCTTGTATAACTGTATCTTTGTATCCTTTGACCCTCAGCTCCCCATTTCCCCCTATTTGGCAACTACCTATATACTCTCTGCTTCTACAAGTTTGACTATATTAGATTACATATATAAGAGAGAACATCTGATATTTGTCATTCTGTGTCTGGCTTATTTCACTGTGCATAATGACCTCTGGGTTTCTCCATACTGTCAGGATTTCCTTCTTTTTTTAAGGCCAAGCAATATTCCCCATTGTATTTTTATACTCATCTATCAAGGTACAATTAGATTGCTTCCATATCTTGGATATTGTGAATATAGCTGAAATGAACATGGGAATATAGGTATATCTTTGAGATTCTGATTTCAATTTCTTGGTGATTTTTAATATGTTGAAATATACAAAAATATAACTGGTAAAATTTTACATTTTTTTACTTTAACTTTATAGTTCAATATAGTTTGTTAGTACTATGGTTATTTTAGTTATAAACTTTATTTTAGTTATAATAAATATCTTTAAAAATATGGAGTTAAAACAAATCAACTCCAAGTATTATATAACCAGCGGCCTCTTTATATTAAATTATTATGCATATGCTTTAATAAATAGGATTTGTAATTTATAAGAATTTATAGTCGTTACAAGGTATAAGCTTTCCATTTTCCTATAATTATATGGTTGCTTAAATTTTTCATGTAAACTTCAAACATAAGGTGATACAGTCAAGTTCTATCTTTTTACTACTAGATAAAATTCCAGCATTCATAGATCAAATATTTGGAAGAAATGGGAATGGATCGCATATCTGTAAGAATGTAATTTTTGCTTTCATTTTTAAAACTACAAGATTTACTAGAAATAAAAAAGATCAAATTAGTTAAGTTAGTCCAATTAAATTCCAGTGAAAGATAAATAATTGAGGATAGTGATAAAGGTCCTGAAGCTATATGCTGTGTGTCAACAGCTTACTCTCACTTTAAATTATAACTTCAACTCTTACCAAGAGACAGTATAATCTTCAGGTTTAGCATCTGCCTAATCTCCTTGTATTCCTTCTTATTTTTATTCCTTATTCATTACAGGCATGTATTCCTCTCTCATACTGTAGGTTATAGATAAGCCTTCAAGACTGAAGACTTCTGGGGCACCTGGGTGTCTCAATCAGTTGGGCATCCGACTTCAGCTTAGGTCATAATCTCATGTCTTGTGAGTTCAAGCCCTGCATCAGATTCTGTACTGACAGCTAGCTCAGAGTCTGCAGCCTGCTTTGAATTCTGTGTCTCCCTCTCTCTCAGTCCCTCCCCTGCTCACACTCTGTCTCTCTCTCTTCTTCAAAAGTAAATAAACCTTAAAAATTAAAAAAAAAAAAGACTGAAGACTTCCCTTGTCACCCTAATGGAACCTAGTTTACTCTGAACAATGGAGGTGTCTCATCTATAATGACTCCTTTGGCACCCAAAACATATATTGTTCATTGGAAAAATGGTGTTGACTAATGATTTACTTTCTTTAGTATTAGGGATACAAAAGAGCAGCAATTCTAAGAAATAATTTACTTGCCTCACTGGATATAAAGAAAAAAAAAACTATTAGCTTAAAATGGCAGAGACTGAGAAAGACTGACAGAGAGAGAGAGATGGAGAGAGAGATGAAAAGAAGGGCAAGATAGCTAATAAGTACAGAATAAAAAAGGGAGAAAAGAAGAAAATTGAAAGATCTCAAATAAAAATATACTAGTGCATCAGAAATTTAAAATTTAATCTTTGAGTCTCTATGAAGAATGAAAAGAGAAAATATTTTCATACATATTTATGCCCGTTTTATGAAGTATTTTTAAGTTTGAACACTATTGGCAGCGAAGACTATTTAGAAAAATATGTTATTTTTAAGTGATATATCAATGAAAAAATACAAATAAGCTGTATGAAACACTATTTTAGTGAACTTTAAAACTATCATCAGCATTTTTTATTTTTACCTTACAGGATTTTAATGTAAATTACTTCTTGTCATTTATTATAGATTATAATGTGAAAATAGTTTGTGATCAAACAGTTCTTTTGATGTAAACAAACATAATTTTAATGTTAAAGCCATACACTAAATTGTCTTCCAAGTTTGTATAAATAGGTATATTTAACTTTATCAGAAATTATCATTTAAAATGTATGTACTTGGATTTATTTCTCTATGTGGAATGAGATATGAGATTAAATTGATAGTTATAATATTTAATCACCAAAGTGGTTTTGCTATTTGCTGGAATCACTAAGAACCAGGTAGATTTGTGTATAAGTAATATACTAAATTTTATAGGTCAGTGAAAATAATACTTTGATGTGTATTTTAGCAAACAGAAATGAGTCTAACTTAAATTAACCTAGAAATGCTACTTGGAAATTACTAAGATATAATTCAGCAATAAAGGGTTTAGATGTAAAATATTTTTATATCTCATTTCTTTTTTTTTTTATTTTTATAGTTTATTTTTGAAACTCTCAGAGAGAGACAGAGAATGAGTGGGGGAGGGGCACACACACACACACACACACACACACACACACACACACAGAATCTGAAACAGGCTCCAAACTCTGAGCTGTCAGCACAGAGCCTGACGCGGGCCTCGAACCCAAGAACCGTGAGATCATGACCTGAGCTGAAGTCAGATGCTTAACCCACTGAGCCACCAAGGCGCCCCTTTATATCTCATTTCTAAACATGGAGCTTAATTTTCAATAATTTTTCTGATTTAAATCAATGCATAAGAATAGACATAAATTCTTTCATTAACCCATCATATACATTATTTTGTATTCTATAAGTTAGCTTTTCATGCATAAGAGTTGTTTGCAGACTTTTTGCCCCAAATGTAATGTTTATAACAACAACCATTTATTTAGTTATGAGTCTGTGGCTTGTCGGTTTGGCTGGACTTGGCCGAGAATGTTTTCTGGTGTTTTGGAACTAAGCACAGTCACATGTCGGTACTCAGTTGTCCATCAGTAACATAATCATCTATCAACAAGGCATCAGGTTGATGAAAAAAGCTTGCACAAGCTTAATGACATGATGGTAGAAAGGTTTCAAATGTATTAAGAGAAATGCCTTTCAAAGCCCTGCTTGATTTATGTTTTGCACTTTTCCTTCATCCATGGTACTTCTCATGGCCAACCTCAGATAGTATATAAGAGTATTACCAAACGGCGAAGATATAAAGAAAGGAATAACTTATGGCCCACTTTACATTTTGCCATACCTGCTGTATCTTACTTGAAAGTCCTCTTGTATACCCACTGCCCTCAATTTGAACAAAAATGTGTTCTCTTTGGAGAGCATCTTAGTCTGCTTTCCAAAATTCGACTCCTGTTCTGACCGATAACGATGTCAATCTTAGATCATACCTAACCTCTCCCAAGAGTAGTCATGTGAAAAGGATGACTTGGTCCTATAACAAAGTGTTGTATTTTAAAGTATAGGTCAGTAATTGTATATGAGAATATACACTGCTTCATACAAATTAACTGATCAGAGAATAGCTTTTCAATGTTTGAAACAGAATAAGCTTCCCTATAAAATCAGCACTTGTGTAACATTTTTAAGATTCCTCTCCTTCTTCACTTTCTCTTTCAACAAAATCCACACCAACCTCTTCAATCCTTCTTAAGGGCAGTCGGGTCCTCATGGGCCTCAGAATGCTCTCCTACTCCCATGCCTTCACCCACACTTGGCATGTATCAGGTCAAACTTGGTGGTCCAGGTCAACCCAGGCCTCAGCAATGGCTGTGGTGTTGCTCAGCACACACATGGCTCTCCAGGTCCCAGGTACAACAATGGGAAGCTGGTAATTAATGCCAACTTTGAATCTGTGGGATATCAGTCCACAAGGATGGTATGCTTGGTCTTAATGGTGGCAATGGCAGTACTGTCATCTTTGGTCACCATGTTGCCAGGGTACAACAGGAAGCAATCCATATATTCACAATGACAAAGGTCACATTTCACCATCTGGTTGGCTGGCTCAAAGCATGAATAGGTGATCTGTGCCACAGAAAGCGGTTCATGGTATGCTTTGTAAGCAGAGATATCAGGAGCATATGTGACTAGAGGAAAGTGATTGCAGAGATATGGCACCAGGTTGGTCTAAAATTCTGTCACATCAACATTTAGGGCTCCATCAAATCTGAGGGAAGCAGTGATGGAGGACACAGTGTAACCTATTAGCCTATTTAGGTTAGTGTAGTTAGGATGTTCAGTATCAAGGTTTCTAAGACAGAGGTCATACATGACCTAATTGTCTACCACTAGGCACAGAGTGCTCCAAGGTGGTGTGGGTAGTGAGGACAGAGTCGTAGGGCTGAACTACAGGTGTGGAAACCTGGGGGGCTGGGTACATGGAGAACTCCAGCTTGAATTTCTTGCCATAATTGACAGAGAGACATTCCATCAGCAAGGAGGTGAACCTGAAACCAGGTTCACTCCTTCCAAATTTGTAAACAACCAAAAAGCCTTGAAGACCTGTGCGCTGGCTGACCAGTCTCCAAATTCAGTCAAAGACAAGGTAAAGGATCTTTTTTGCCAATGGGGAAACGCCCTTATTGGCAGCATCTTCCTTGCCTGTGATGAACTGCTTAGGGTGAAAAAGCTGGCAGTAGATGCCAGTGTGAACTTCATCGATGACTGTGGGTTCCAGGTCTACAAACATTGCCCTGGGCACAATCTAGCCAGCACCTGTCTCACTGAAGAAGATGTTGAAGGAGTCATCTCCTTCCCTAGTGGTCTTGTCTTTCGGTATTTGACCATTGGACTAGGTGTCATGTTCCAGGCAATAGAGCTCCCAGCTGGTGTTGCCAGTCTGGACACTAGCCTAGACAACATGGGTGGAAATGTATTAACTCATGACTGCTGCTTTGAGGCTGTCAAGGAGATGGCAACCAGGGAAAGGAGAGATTGTTGCTTCTTAACAGCATGACTTTTAGGTGGTCAATGTAAGAGAATCTGCTGTAAATATTTTAATGAAACACTGTCTTTCTTTTAGCTTAAGTAATAAAATACTACGAATAAAATCAAAACTCTTTGTCATAATGGATACATTTCTCCCTTATGAAAATATATGGTCACTATACTGATTTGGGGATTTATCATTCCCATACGTAGCTTTATATAGTTAATATATATCCTATCTTTATATTTCTACATACACAATATTGTTCTATATATATATATACATACATATATATATAAATTCAAAATACTCCATGTATATTTGTAGAAGTCTTTTTTTCGTTAACCTTATTGTTGTGTAAATCCATTGTTGATGATGTGGATCTGATACATTGACCACTAGATGATCACTGTTGTATTCTATTTTATTTTATGAGTATACTGTCCCTTATGGAATGCTCTGCAGGTGAGTATTGATGTGCAGAGGGATTATACATTGTATGTATCTGTAATTTTAAAAACAAATGAACAGTTTTTCTTGAATTAATTAGAACTAGATAATCTGATATTATTAATGTGTTAGTCATCATGTTTTCAAATAACACCTACCTCCTATATAAAATATAGATGATCATGAACAGATGAAAAACTCATTGTAAAGCACAATATCACACAGATTTTTCTCTAGATATTTTATAGTTTTACATTTTATATTAAGATTTATGATCTTCCTTGAATTAATTTTTGTATAAAGTGTGAGACAATCTAAATTAATTATTTTGCATTTGGAAAGTCACTTATTCCATTACCATTATTTGAGGACATTAAGTTTCTTCATTGAAATACCTTTGCATTTTTATGATGAATAAAGTTACTCTATTGGTGTGGATTATTTGGGGTCTTTCTCTGTTCCATTGACCTATGTCTTTATTCTTTTGCCAATACAGCACTGTCTTCTTTATAATAGTTTTATAGTAAATGCTAAGATCTAGTATTATGACTCTCCCAACTTTGTTCTTTTTTAGAATAGTTTGGAGGTATTATAGTTCCCATTTTCTTCTTAATAAAATTTGAATCCACCTTGTCAGTATCTTTGTTCTTTCCTGAGATATCTCTCCTGAGAAGGCACAGACAATTGCCTTCTCATAGTGTCCTTCAAAGTCTTTACTTTGGGTGGACATCCTTGTGTATCTCCTTCTTTTAAGGACACAAGTCATATTGAATTAGGGCTCCACTTTCATTACCTCATTTAAACAAATTATCTACATAAAGACCCAAATGCAATCACGTTAGAGGTTAGTGTTTCAACGCATGAATTTTGGGGAGACACAGTTCATTCCATAATAGTGGGTAGCATTCAGTCTCCTACCATTAAGTAAGATGTTAGCTATAAATTTTTGGAAAATACACCTCATTAGGTAGGACAAAGAATACACATTTCTATTTTGGTTAGAGATTTTTTTCAGTTATGGGTGCCAAATAGAGCTGAATACCTTTTCTGCATCTATTGGACTGATTATACAATTTTTCCTATTTATCTATTTTTGTGGTGAATTATACAGGTTGATTTTTGCATACTGAATAACTTTTGTATTTCTAAGATGAACTCCATTTGGTCAGAATGTATTATCATTTAGTATATTGCTGGATTCAATTACATAATGTATTCTTGAGGATATTTATAGCTATGCTCTTCAGGGATACTGGTCTATAGATTTTCTTTTTCCAACGTTTTGATATGTCGTACTCCCTATGTAAACTAGTCCCTAAGAATTTCCACCTGATAATATCCATTCTCTAGTGCAGAACTCTCCCTTTGAGTAACTAGTTGCTGAACAGGGAGAATAGATCAGCACTGAAGAATGCCATCGGTGATTACGTTAAAGGAGATTTGACATCCGTGATAGTAACAGGCTCTCTTCTTCCTGGTTCTGGTGCAGCAAAATGTCATGTCCGAGAGTCCCATTTGGTGAGGACTGAGGGTGGCCTTTAATAATTCTAATGAAAATTTCACTATAACTTTAATAAGTTGACAATAATTGGAAAACAAATAAGGAAGTACAGTTAATAAAATCCTGTAAAATAAGAATCATGACAATCATAACAATCACATTTCAAAAAATATTAAAGATACAAATGTTATCAATATATAAATTTAATATATAATAAATTTAGCCTTTTGAATCACTAATTGGATGGTAGTAATACACACTGCCTATACAATTTAAGCAATTTCAATAAGCTTCATATAATAACAACTTACTTATAGATCAAAACTTAATAAAAGTGATAAAATAGTGTCTTAGAGAAGTTTTCTTGGTATAACACCAAGAAATACTTGTCAGATAACAAATTCTCACTGGAGAAGAGTTTCTATTAAAAAAAAAAGCTACATGTCAAATATACATGTTTTTTTAATACATATTAAAAATGAAAATAATATTCATAGTCAACAAATCAATAATAAAAGGATAGCAGAACAGTATATGTGCAAGGAATATAAAAAGGCAATTTATAGCAGAAGTAAAAATGGCTAATAAACATGGGTAAACTATTGAAATGTGATGAAAAATAGATATATAAAATTGATAGCATTAATTTTATATTAGTATTTGACTATCATTTTAGAAAATATTTAAAAATATATTGTTAAGTATCAATAATGCATGGAAAACATACTGTAACAGATTTGATGAGATTTACAATTGCTAACATATGCCTTCAGGCAATATCTGTTTATTTATGGAAGGCACATAAACTTTAACAAAGCAATTCCATGATTAAAATATATCCTATATAAGTATATGTATAAGTACCTCTCTAGATTCACACAGATTTACATAGATCATACCCTGAATGAATAATGTCAGAGTTTAAGTTCTAATAGTTTAATTGATTTAAATAATTGGAATTGGAATACTATGTAGTAAGAGTCCTAGTTGAAAGATCACAGGCCGTGTTTGTATGTGTACATAATAGCAAATATTGTAAAAGCATACAATGAGCATGATTGAGTGTTTATTTTGAGACCAGTGCTTTTGCTGGGAAATTTCACTTTATACTATACTTTTTCTATTTTATTTTTTTTAATTTTTAAAATCTTATTTTGTGGCACTTATCTTTTATACTTTATACTGATGAAAATATGGAAAGCATTTATGATGCAGTATTTACTGACTATAGAGAAAGGGCCATTGTATTTTCACCAGAGGTTAATAAAATGTATATGTAGTGTATACTTATAAAAACAATTACTTTAACCTTACACATTCCCCTAAGTCCATAGATCACTAAAGGAGATACTTCTAATATATAGAAGTAAGCCATCACTTACACATTTACTCAATTACTCACAGTGTCAGGGCCACTATTATGTAATTAATACTTGTCTAAAATTTGCTTAAAATAATTTTTATTTTCTAATGACATAATCAGTGCTTTCTTATAAACCTCACTGATGATTATCCAGTGTATACTTCTGAAATGTTCTGAAAATAGCAATCTAACCTGGTCCCACTCATCCATAAAGTATTCCCTTTTTCCCTCTTTCTATTCAGCTCTTTCTGGACCAGTTGAATTCTCAGAATCTCTATGCAAATCTTAATTCCATTTATCACCACATCTTTTATCTAAAATTATTGGACGTTCCTTTGGAAGCCATCAGTTACACATTTGCTCAATTACCCATAGCGTCAGGGCCACTATTATGTAATTAATACTTGTCTATTATTTGCTTGAAACAATTTTTATTTTCCAATAACATAATCAGTGCTTTCTTATAAACCCCACCGATGATTATCCAACTATGAATTAAAAATATGATATATTTGGTCAATGCACAGGAATTATTGGAGAAAAATGATCAAATCTGAGGGTTTGAAATTTAGATAAAGTATTAAAATCACATATGTACTTTATCAATTAATAATTAGTAAGTAAATAAAATCACATTCTATCAGAATAATTCATAAGAATGCGAATAGATATACAATAATACTAGACTAAAAAGTCTTAGCAGAAAAGGTTAAAACTAAATTTACATAGTGAATTTCATCACAGAACTTTTCCTTTGAGTCCTCTCATCAGCCAGGACAAAAATATATTGTTAAATGAGTTTTATAAACCTATGGCTTAGGGTATACATAGGTTTAATTTGCTGCTCCTTCATTTATTTCTGAAATACCTTCCTTTTTCCTCTCCTAATTCTCTTCTCTCTTACATCTATTTTCTATGTTCTCTTTAAGTAACTATTATAAAAGAAGAAAAGATGAGTCAAACAGTTATGTGTCTTATCCAAGGCCATATACTTTAATATGTGCCAGAAATAAAATATAAATTCAAGCATGGCTAACTGTTAAATTAGCAATTTATTGGACACTCAGGAAGAACTAATTATGGACAATATTCACCTACCTATTAGAGAAATAATTAAGCTATTAGTTAAATAGTAAGGCTATTTTTTCATACAAATGTTTTATATTTACTGTTTGTTTGAAATACTTGGTACATAGCAGAGGCTGCACAAAGCCAAAATATGTATATTTAATATAGTTTTAGTTCTCATATTTAGGAAAGATTATGCCACATTTTATTTAACATATTAGGACCACTGTTGTTAAATGTGTCAAATAGAAATCTAAAAAATATGTTATAGTACATGGAGTATTGGGGCTCCTGATGGCTCATTCAGTTAAGCATCTGGCTCTTGATTTTGGCTCAGGTCATGATCTCACCATCATGAAATTGAGCCCTGCCTCAGGTTCCTTCCTGGGTATGCAGTCTGCTTGATATTTTCTCTCTCTCTCTTTCTGCTTCTCCTCTGCTTGTGCTCATGCATGCACTCTCTCAATAAGTGAATGAATGAATGAATGAATTTGTTGTAGTACTTAGAATATCTAAGACACATGCTAGTAACAGTTAATTATTTCATTTATTTATTAAGTGATATTAAAGAACTTTTTCTTATATTTTGTCACTATTAAATTACTTTACCATTATAACAAATTTAAAGGGTAGTCAGTGGAAAGGCCCCTGGGTGGCTCAGTTGGTGTATCTGACTCTTGATTTCAGCCTAGATCATGACCTGAGATTCAGCCCCAAGTCCAATTAGGCTATATGCTAGGCATGGAGCCTGCTTAAGGGTCTCTCTCTCTCTCTCTCTCTCTCTCTCCCTCTTCCCTTCTCTCTCCCTCTCTCCCTCTCCCTTAGCCCCTCCCCAACTTGTTCTGTCTCTCAAAAGAAAACTAAATAGTAAAAGATAGTCAGTGGAAGAATTCTTTCCTAATAAGAAAATAAAGATTTAATCCTCTTAAGTTTTCATTTTTAGTACCTGCTTGTGCTAGCACTAAAAGACCAGTCATTGGATTGCCCATTAGCTTTTGTATATCCCTGTTACAGCTGTTAGCCAACCAAAACTTAAAAGACTACTAGAAACAAAGGAAAGAAACACATAAAACCTCTACATCTCACAAACTCTGATTCAGTTCTTTATTTCATAGTCTCAGTGCTTCATAGTTTCTTCTTAACTTCTGAAATGATCCAGGAGGAGTGTAGATAGATATATTTTGAACTAATTGTACAGCCTGGGTCTTTTTCCCTAATTTTGGTTTGTTGATGATTTACATTGTTGTTTTATGCAGCTTGTGATTTACAAACAAACAAATAAATATATCATATTCATATAATCATAGTTATGTGAAGGGATGAAAAAATGAAAGTAGAGAAAAGTTGCATTTTATTTTCAGTATTTAAATGCATTCCCAGAGAGTGATTCTCTTTTTAATCAAGCAGGAAAGATCTTTTTCATTCCACAGTATTTTTTTACCATAAGATTCTGTGTGGCCATGAGTCATTTCCCTAATACCTATTTTACTAAAAATCAAATGCATGAGTAAACCTTAAAGGAAGATGTCTTATTGTAAATCTAAAAATAACAATAATACATCAAAAAAAGAACATTTCTTGAGTGTTTAAAATACCAGAAGAAAAGTGATATACCTGTCTAGTTAACTTAATTCTACTCCATATCTTTAGTTAGTATTTTCAAACTATTTCTAGGTTTATGTTTTGCACCTGCATGTAAATCACAGTGTTATTCACCTGAACAGCTTCTTTTGGATGCCTTCCCAGATCGGAGCCATTTATACACAAAATGTTTTTTTGGCAGGAGAATTCTAAGTGAAGTAAACAGTCTTGATTGGTCGGTATATAAAACCCGCAAATGTACAGTTTGAAGGGAAGAGTTGGTACTGTAATTGTCCAAAAAACAGTGCTTGGCATTTGCAGAATGAAGTATTTTTATTGGATCTCTCTATACAAAGAAGAAGACAACACTGTAGTTTTCATTTGGTAAATGGAATAAATCCAGCACTTGTAATTTTCCATTCACTTGGAGATTCTTGCTGCTAGAGTGCCATTAGAGTGATACTCCAAATTGATTTGTATTACTTCAGCTGAACTTTACCAGGCTTTCGGAGAGGGGAAAAAAGGTGCTTACTGACTCTGCTTTGTATTTATATGTTTATGAATATGCTGAAGCTTCTGGTTATTCAGGGTACGTGAGAAGTATTGTACAAATGATTAAACTACTAATAAAGAGTCTTCAGATATGTTACACAGTATAGTTAAGAGTAAAATCTTCAAACCAAGTGCATTTAAATCCTTGCTCAAAAGGTAGAGCTGTGTGTTCAAGAACTGCTTTTTTGATCTCAATACAATTCATGTTTTTCATCCTTTATAACAAGCAAAATTACAGGACATGCCTGATAGGATATGTATGAGGAGAAATGAGGCAATAAATGAAAAGAATAAATGATCAACAATGTCTGTTGGTGATTGTCCTAGTAGTTGCATGTTAAGTTAATATTTTAGGGATGCTTGGGTGGCTCAGTCCCTTAAGTGTCCAAATTCAGCTCAGGTCACGATCTCAAGGTCTGGAGTTGTAGCCCGCTGTGGGGCTCTGTACTGACAGCTCGGAGCTTAGAGCCTGCAGCCCGCTCCTTTTTTTGTGTCTCCCTCTCTCTCTCTACCCCTCCCCCCATCATAAATAAATAAACATAAAATAATTTTTAAGAAATTAGTATTTTAAAATATTTTGTGTTCATATATATCTTTCGAGGTTACTTTTATAATCATTTTGTAGATTTTATTTTATTGTATAGATAAGGAAATTATAATTCAGGAACATATAAAAACCCCTTACTTGTCAAGTAGAAGAAGCAGACCACAAACTCCAAGTCCCTTTTTCTCTCATATAACTCAGTATGAGGATAAACATTTAACATTTCAGCTTTTGCCTAAGTTTTCCAAAATAAATAAATAAATAACAGCAACAAAAAACACAAAAACACATTCTTTTAGGATCTTGCTGTGACTATATCACGGTATCATTTATCAATCTTTAATCTTACAGTAGGACTGAATTTTTTCTGTGTCCTATATATTGTTTGTACAGTGTATATGTTATATGTTGCACATATTTCATGCCACATATTATAATATACTTAATTTTTTAACGTTTATTAATTTTTGAGAGAAAGGGACAGAGACAAGGGAGAGACAGGTAGACCCAGAATATGAAGCAGGCTTCAGGCTCCAAGCTGTCAGCATGGAGCCCTACATGGGGCTCAAACTCATGGACTGTGAGATCATGACCTGAATCGAAGTCAGACACTTAATTGACTGAACCACACAGGCACCCTAATATAATATGCTTAATCTTAAATGTGATGTTATTTAATTGTATCTTTTCGTGGAGTTAACAGGAAACATTTATTTTACATGAAAAACTTATTTTAATAACCAACAAATTTACTGCGGCTATTTGAACTTGTTAGAGTAATAAATAAAGCTGAGAAATACTGGACAAATTTAACTTACTGAGACCTTAATAGTATGTGATACTGAAAAGAAGTGAGCCTTTCATACACAAAAACATAAATAATGGCAATGATAATAAAATTGGCTTTTTTACCAAACAGATTTATTGTTTTTTATCATAAGAAGCAAGCTAATATACCTTTGGAAGAAGGAAACCTGTTATCAATAGAAAACTTATTTGACTTATTAATTTGAAAGGCATTTTTTCTTTTTTTATTATTTAAAATACTTACTTATTCTTATTCCAGTCAGGAATATAATGTATAATACATCAGTCACACCCTAAGAATAGAAAATATACCCCCAATACTATTTTCTTTATGTAGAAAAATTCATTTAGAATGAGTTTCAAAGAAAGTTTCCATTTAAATTTATTGTGATGCAGCCAGATATTTTCTTGTTAACAATATCTTTTTTCATTAAAAATTTTAAATTTATTATTTTTAAAAATTTATATCCAAGTTAGTTAGCATTTGGTACAACAACGACTTCAGGAGAGATTCCTTAATGCCCCTCACCCATGTAGCCCATCCCCCCTCCCACAACCCCAACAGTAACCCTCTCTTTGTTCTCCATATTTAAGAGCCTCTTATGTTTTGTCCGCCTCCCTGCTTTATACTATTTTTACTTCCCTTCCTTTATATTTATCTGTTCTATTTCTTAAAGTCCTCATAAAGAGTGAAATCGTATGATATTTATCTTTCTCTGACTAATTTCACTTAGCATAATACTCTCTAGTTTCATCCATGTAGTTGCAAATGGCAAGATTTCATTCTTTATGACTGCCAAGTAATAGTCCATTGTGTATATATATATATATATATATATATATATACCACTTCTTTATCCATTCATCCACTGATGGACATTTGGGCTCTTTCCATACTTCGGCTATTGTTGATAATGCTGCTATAAACAACTGGTGCATGTGCCCCTTTGAAACAGCATACCTTTATCCCTTGGATAAATACTTAGTAGTGCAATTGCTGGGTGGTAGGGTAGTTCTATTTTTAACATTTTGAGAAACATCTATACTGTTTTCCAGAGTGGCTTCACAAGTTTGCATTCTCACCAGCAGTGCAGAAGAGATCCTCTTTCTCCACATACTCACCAACTTCTGTTGTTGCCTGAGTTGTTAATGTTTGCCATTCTGATGGGTGTGAGGTGGTATCTCATTGTGGTTTTGAATTGTATTTCCCTGATGATGAGTGATGTTGAACATCTTTTTATGTGTCAGCTAGCTGTCTGGATGTCTTCTTTGGAGAAGTGTCTATTCATGCGTTTTGCCCATTTCGATTAAAAAGATACGAAACTACAAATGCAAGAGGTTCAACAAGCCCCAAGTAAGATGAATTGAAAGACAGCCTTAACTAGTCACATCAGGCTCAATCTGTTGAGAGATAAAGCGACATTCTTGAAAATACCAAAAACAGGATGACTCTTTGGGTTCAATGAAGATACTCAATAATATTAATAACTGACTTGTCAGAAATAATGAAGGTGAAAAGTGATAGATGGCATATTAAAATAACTGAAGGAAATAGACTGCCAATCAAGAATTATATATCCAGCAAACTTAAAATGAAATGACTTAAAATGTCAAAAATGAAAGAGATATTAAGTGATTTCTAGATACACTATTGAACAATACAATGAACCTCTTAGACACTCTTCCCAACGATGGCAGAATAGACATTTTTTGTAAGTGCACACACAGAAACCATTTTCTAGGCCATAGTTTAGTCCATGAGAGAAGCTTTGGTACATTAAAATGAAGTTAAAACATACAAAATATATTCTCCATCATAGTATAATTAAGTTAGAAATAAATAGTAGAAGGAAAATTGGGAAATTCACAAATATATGGAAATTAAAGAACAAGTTCTTTTTTTTTAATGTTTTATTTATTTCTAGGAGAGAGAGAGAGACAGCGTGAGCAGGGGAGGGTCAGAGAGAGAGGGAGTGACAGACTCTGAAACAGGCTCCAGGCTCTGAGCTGGCAGTCAGCACAGAGCCCGACGCGGGGCTCGAACCCACAAACCATGAGATCATGACCCAAGCGAAAGTCGGACGCTTAACCGACTAAGCCACCCAGGCACCCCAAGAACAAGTTCTTAAATAGAGTGATTTAAGAAAGAAATCACAAGGTATTCAGAAAAATAGCACTTTGCTTAGATAAATAAGAACAAAAATGTGACTCACCAATACTTATGTGATACAACCTAAGCAGACTTATAAAAATGAATTTGTAGAGATAAATACCTAAATTTTAAAAGAAGATACAAATTCCACAATGTAACTAGAAACCTTCACAGTAAAATGCCCATATTAAACCCAAAGGAAGAAAATAATAAACATTATTAGATCACAAATAGATGGAATAGATATTACAGAATATCATGAAAACAAAAGTTTCTTATTTGAAAGTATCAACAATATCACTAACATTTAGCCAAAATGTCAAATAAAGAAAAAGACTCAAGTGAAAATTATTAGAAATGAAACAGATCATCACTACTGAATTGCTAGAAATAGAGAGGATTGTGGAAAAACACTGTAAAATCTGTATGCAGAATAATTAACTAACTACACGTTAATATACTACCAAGCCGGATGCAGCACTGTATAAAAGGATTATACTATATGACCAAGTGCGATTTTATCTCAGCACTGCTAAGTTGGTCTAACATACGAAAATCATTTGGTTAATACATGATTGTATAGAATAAAGGACAAAAATTCATGATTATGTAATAGATGCAGGAAAGATTTAGATAAAATCCAACATGTTTTCATAATATGAGAACTAACCAAATTGGGCATAGAAGAGAGTTTGCTCAACCGAAAAATCTGCTGCTTTGAAAAAGCCACAACTAACATCACACATAATGGTGAAAGACTGAATGCTTCCCCATTAAGATTGGAAACAGGACCAAGGTTTCTACTCTTGCTACTTATGCTTAACATTGTGCTAATGGTTTTATTCTGGACAATTAGATCAAAAGAGAAAGAGACAGATAGAGAGAGAGTAAATGTACTGATTGAAAATGAGAAAAAAAAAATGGTCTCCATAGATGACACGATATAGTATGCAGAATTTTTTTAGGTAGTCACTAAAAACAAAACAAAACAACCTCCCCAAATTTTAAAAGAAAAAAAAAAGCCCTACTAGAATTAATGTACAAGTTTATGGAGGTAAAAGAAAAATAAGATCAGTGTACAAAAATGAATTCTATTTTTACATGTGAGGAATAAACAATTTGAAAATGAAATTAATCAAATATTTAGCCTCAAAAATAAAATATTTAAGCATAAGATAAGAATAATAAAGCCAAGACTTTTAAACTGAAAATTATAAAACCTTGTTAAAAAAAGAAAGCAATTCTAAATACGACATGCCTATCTTTTTTATATTTCACTTTATTGCACCTCACAAATGTATTTTTTTTACCAATTGAAGGTTCAAGAATTCTGTGAAGGAAGAAACTGCAAATGCAGTAGAAATAGCAGAACTAGAATTAGAAGTGGAGCCTGCAGATGTTAATGAATTGCTACAATCCAATACTACATCCAACTTTAACGGATGAAGAGTTGTTTTTAATGGATGAGAAAAAAAAAGTGATTTGAGATGGAATCTATCTCTGGTGAATATGTTATAAAGATTATTGAAATGATGACAAAGGATTTAGAGCACTACATAAACTTTACTTGTTAAAACAAAGGCAGCATTTGAAAGGACTTACTCTAATTTTTTCAAGTTCTACCATGGGTAACATTTATCAAAGAGCATCAAAAGCTACAAAGAGATCTTTTGCAGAAGGAAGAGTCATTCTTGCAGCAAGCTTTATTGTCGTATTTTAATAAATTGCTATGTAAATTCCTAGACACATCTAACTTATGAAAGCCAAAGCAGGAAGAAATAGAAAATTTGAACAAACCAATTACCAACAATAAAATTGAGTCAATAATTTAAAAATCCCAAACCAGAAGTCCAGGACCAGGTGACTTCACAGGTGAAATCTGCTACTATTTAAAAAAGAGTTGATAATTATCCTTCTCACACTATTCCAAAAAATAAAAGAGGAAGGAAAACTTCCAAATTCATCCTATGAGGTCAGTATCATCCTGATACCAAAACAAGGTAAAGACACTGCGTGCGCGCACACACACACACACACACACACACACCCCAAAAAAAAAAAAAAAAAAAAAAAAAAATAGAGGCTAATATATTTCATGAATATGTATNGAGAACTAGAGGCTAATATATTTCATGAATATGTATGGACATGAAATAAAACATTAGCAAAATAATCCAACAATGTATTTAAAAACCATACACAAAAATCAAGTGGGATTTCTTCTTGAGATGCAAGAGTGGCTCCATATTTGCAAAACAGTAAACATGATATGTCACATCAATAAAGGAAAGTATAAAAACCATATGGTCATTTCAGTAGATGCAGAAAAAGCATTTTACAAAGTACAGCATCCATTCATGGTAAAAACCCTCTGTAAAGCTACTCTAGACAGAACATACTTCAACATAATATGAGTCTTATTAGAAAAACCAAGAGTGAACATCATACTCTATGGTGAAAAACTGAGAGCTTTTCTCCTAAGATAGGGAACAAAACAAGGCTATTTGCCTGCTCACACTGGCTCTCTCTCTCAGAAATAAATAAAAAACACTTAAAAAGTACAAGCAAAAAAAAAAAAAGGAATAAGAGACAGAAATTAGGCTTCATCAAATTAAATCCTTGTGCTTCAAAGGACATCATTAAGAAAGTCAAAGGCATTCCATGGTAGAAAATATGGCAAAGTATTTATCTGAAAAGATATTAATAGGTACAATATAAAAAGAGGTCTTGCAAGTCAATAAAAAGACAATTAGCTCAGTAAAAATAATAAGCAAGGAATTTAAATACGCATTTTTCCAAAGGAGACTTGCAATGGCCACAGTACATGAATGGTTCACAACATTCATCTTTAGGGAAATGCAAGTCAAAACTACAATTAAGCCACACTTCCCACCCACTATGATGGCTAAAAAGATAGATAGTAAGTGTTATTAAGGAATTAGAGAAATCAGAACACTCACAGATTCCTGGTTGAATAGCAAATTGGCACAGTTCCTTTGGAAAATTTTTGTAATTCTCTAAAATGGTAAAAATTGAGTAATTCTATGACCTAGCTATTCCTCTCCTAAGCCTATACTAGGGAAATACAATATACCTTCACAAAACTTATTTCATTTAATATTTCACTATTGAATATTATATTTAATGTAGATCATTTTTGTCCATGTTCTTCATCAGAAAATATCTCTCCTTATTCCTAGTTTCTTGAGTCATTTTTTAAGCCCAGAATAAAAGTTGATTCTATCAAATTGTTTTCTGCATTAGAATGATTTTTTTTGTACTATTATTGTGGTAAATTACATTCAGTGATTTCTCAATGTCAAATCAAGCTTGAAGTTCATGAATAAACTTGAGTTGTGATGTAGTATTCTTTCTATATATTGGTGGATTTTACTTTTTAATGTTACTTAAAATTAGTTGGTGTGTGAGAAATATCACTTTGTAATTATCCCCTTTTGAAGCACTCTTAAACTTTGGGTGTCAAGTTTATTCTTGATTAATAAAAGCAGTTTGGAAATACTGTCATATTTTATATTATTTGAAAGTTTTTTGTAATGAATTGTTGGTTTACATTCTTATTTAAGTGAAACCAGCTGTGATTGGTGATTTCTCTGTGCATAAGTATTTTAAGTTATGGTTTCAAGTTTTTTTTATTACTCATAGTTCTATTCCAATATTTTATTTGTTTGTGATGTCTTTCAAATTTTATCAGAGAATTTATGATTTTATATAATTTTTCAAATGTAATTGGGTCAATCAACTTTTTCAGAATATCCTATATTCTGAAGATATATCTGATATCTTTTGACTATCTGTAGTGTTTTAGTGATTTTGCATTTCTATGTCTTTTAAGAGTTTATCCAATTTAGTACTTTATTTAGAGATATAGTCTTAGATTTGTTTATTTGTATGGTTTCTGGTTTAGTTATTCCTGCTCTTATCTTTACTATTAAATTCCTTAGATATTTTGGGGCGCCGGGGTGGCTTAGTCGGTTAAGCGTCCGACTTTCGCTTAGGTCATGATCTTGCGGTTTGTGGGTTCGAGCCCCGCGTTGGACTCTGTGCTGACTGCCAGCTCAGAGCCTGGAGCCTTTTTCAGAGTCTGTCACTCCCTCTCTCTCTGACCCTCCCCTGCTCACGCTGTCTTTCTCTCTCCTAGAAATAAATAAAAAACATTAAAAAAAAATTAAAAAAAATTCCTTAGACATTTTGTGATCTACTCTAGTGCTCTTTACTTGTGTCAATGCTTATATATTTTGAAAATATGTTATTAGTGCAGATTAGAAGATGTGATATATTTTCTTTAAGCAATTTCAGTCTTGATTTTTTGTGCTACCACTTACTTTTAAATATGTTTGCTTGGTATTAATATAGCTAACCCATCCTTCTTTGGTTAGTTTTTAGATGGTATATCTATTTTTTCCATAATCTTTCAACTTATCTGTGACTGAGTGATTATTTCTTTAAATTTTAGTCTGTTTCCTGTAAGCAGTGCTGAATTGAGTCTTTTATTTAACCAGTCTTTTAATTTTTGTTTTTTTTTTACCAGACTAAATTTATTTTGATACAATTATTATCATAATTAGGTTTACAACCAACAATGTTGTATTGACTTTCTCCTTGTTGAAAGGAGAAAATATAATTTGTTCATTTAATCCATCTTTCCTGGCATTTTTGCATTAATCAACAATTTTTATTTCTTCTTCTAGCATTTTATCATTATTTAAGAGAGATCAGTAGCAAATAGATCTCTTCAAATAATGAAATTTAGGGTGATAAACTGTCATATGATGTCCAAGAACCACAAAGTACACCATCCAAAATAGAATAAATATTTTATGTGGTTAAGAGTACATAGGGTCACTTCTAGCAAGTTTAACAGTTAGCTCTTAAACAGTGTTTCCATTTTCTATTTGAATTGCATTATCTCTGTCTATTGCAATCAAATAAGTGGTTAAATATATAAGGTGATAAAAATTATAAATATTTTAATTATGATCCTCATAAGAAAGCCATTTTTCATGATAAGCATATAAGTACATGAAGATATGGACGTTTGGCTATTTAAATGCCAAAACTTGAGGTCTGGAAAGCTTAGTTAAATATAACACTACATTTTTAGTATTGATAAACATTTTACAGATGATCTAATTAAACCCATAGCTTTTGTAGATAAATTTAAGATCTTTAGGGGAATATTTTGTTTGTTTCCAAAGATACATTGTTAGAAGCAAATTTTGGCATAAAATTCAAGTCTTGTTCTGGTCTAATGCCAGCCAAATAAAAAATTTTCAAGTGGCATAACTCAGGTATTGATTTAAAAACATTTTTTCCCAAAACTGAAACTTTTGGTGCAGGATAAAGTTACATAGCTTTTTTGTTTTTATAATTTCTTCTGAGTCTCCCATGAAGTGCTGGGGTTAGTTATAGAGAAAAGCAAAACTTTAAATGTTTTTTCATGATTCTTTGTAATGAGAAAATTAAAATATACCATTTTTTACTTTCAACTCTATACAAACATCAGAATGCATACTATTTTTAAATTTACAAGGATATGGGGCACCTGGGTGGCTCAGTCAGTTAAGCATCTGGCTTTTGATTTCGGCTGAGGTCATGATTTCACAGTTCCTGAGACTGAGACCTGCCTGGGGCTCCTTGCTGACAGTGCAGAGCCTACTTGAGATTCTCTCTTTTTCTCTGCCCTCCCCTGCTTGACTGTGTGCTCTCTCAAAAATAAATAAATAAAATTAAAAAAATAAAGTTGCAAGGATGTATTTATAAGTTATCAATTATTTTTAAAAAGTCGAAGTATAAATTCAGTCTATTTCTTAAAAGGCGCAGGAAACAAATTACAACAGCTTTAAGAGGTTATAAGGCTTTTCTATTTTCATTCTTGAATTTCACATTAACATTAGGTAAAATTGAAATGTATATTTGAGATTCCAGTACATAACGGTTCCATATAAAAATGTCAAAATTTTTGTACTAAATATAAAATTCTAATTAAAAATATAAAACTCTAAATAAAACCAATGCATATGGTGAACTAAACAAGAACATTCATTGTTATTTTTATTGCTTTGATGATTACAAGTTTCCAGCCGGTATTGATTAATAGTACTAGTGTACCATCCTAAATCTAGATTTATCCATCCATAATTTGGATTTTTCTATTATTATTGTGATAATGTTTATGCTCTTTGATTACATTCTATTTTCCTATGTGGGAAAAAAAATTGCGTAGCCTTTTTTCAATTCTCACTGAAAGTTTATGCAGTATTAATTAGTCCTTTTTTCTCAGCATATTTGAGAGAGTCAGATGGGGTTTCTGCTTGACTACAATGTATTAAAAATAGATGGCAATGTTTTTATTTTTACAGGGTAGTTTATATAGGCAAAACCTAGGAGGCAGCGTTCTTCCCTCTATACCCAGTACTACCAACGTCAACGCCCATTTATGTCTTTTGTCTGGTCTCAGGAGAGAACATTTCACACTTGTGGACTGCTTCGGGAGACTTCAGACTTAAGCTTTGAATTCCAGTTCCAGTCTGAGGCTTATCTGTACCATACTCTTAACCTTAATCTTTCTCATCCAGGAGAATAGTCACATATTGTAAGACAAAGGGTATAAATATATATGAAGGTGCTTATTTATTGAAGTTCCTCATAGCTCTGCTTCTGCCCCCCTCCCCCAAGTGAAGTGTGTGGTGCCGAGAAAGGTAAGATGGCTGCCAAGTGGTGAAGGAGAGAAGAGAGACCTGCAGATTTAGACTCAAGTAAAATGTAGACAATATCTTTAGAGACTAGCAAGCAATAATAAATTACACACTGTAAATATGCAATATACATGCCTCAGGGACAGGCTGCAATAATAGGTAAAATAATCCTCCTCTATCCTATCTCTATTCCTTTAGGGATTTGTATCTGGAAAGTGATCTTGCCTAAAACTGAAAGTTATGTTACATAAGCAAGCACCAAGAAAATCATCCCATCATAAAACTTTTTTGAGGTGTATTCCCACAAAGGTTAGCACACTATAAGCTCAGGGATGTATTCAGGAAAAAAAAAATCTTATTTCTATTCACTGGCTTGTACTGCCACAGAATACTGATTACTTTTGAAAACTAAAATGTAATCATGTAACACAACATAAACTGTGCTAAGGAAATACATAGATGGACTTTTAAAATAATTTTTAATACATTTTAGGCTTTGATCCAGAAATAATCTAATCCTCTCACATGTGGAACCTGGCAGTACTTAATATGTAAGCACCTGGAAAATTATGTTTTTGGGGAAAAAATTAATTTCTAACACCTCTAAATGAAGAGATCCTCTGAAGCAGAAAATAGGAAAAGATTGTGAGTGTGTGTATGTGTCTTTAGAGAGGCTAGAAATTAAGGTATACAATCATGTGGAGACACTTTATTCTCTAATCAGTTACTACAAAAATTTCTTGAACTAGAGACTTGCTTTTATGGAGAAAATGTTTTAAGTATTTCAAACTATAGAACTTGATTGCTAGCTCAACAGAATTAAAAAAAAAAAAACAAAAACCCAAACACTGAGTCACATGGAGTGAAGAAGACAAAGCTTTGGAGGATAAGCAGACAGTTTGCTGTGGGCTCAAGGTAGAACATTTCATTAAGTCATCTAATGCTAATACCACTTAAAATCATTTTCCTATTTTGTTGAATTCAAGTCTTTTACAAAATCATATAGCACCCTAATGCTGTCATGTGTTGGTCT
The DNA here is from genome assembly GCF_003009895.1 of Hyaena hyaena. Taxonomy (NCBI): domain Eukaryota; kingdom Metazoa; phylum Chordata; class Mammalia; order Carnivora; family Hyaenidae; genus Hyaena; species Hyaena hyaena. The sequence continues at coordinate 403,833 of NW_024081497.1, read as the reverse complement.
TTCCATATAAACTACAAAAGGTTTATAATTCTACACAGAGACAGATCTTACATATGTAAAGAGGAAGCAAGCATGTTTGGCCAAAGAAAACAGAACTTGAGAAGTCTGCTATTTTGTTCTTATATATAAAATGTATAAATTTTTCTTCATTTAATGTCTGATTCTGGTACTGGTAAAACTGTGCTATAATTGTGTGCAACTGTGTGTGATAGAGGCTCAAACAAAGTGCCCTCTTTATAAAAATTCTGAAGTGTAATCTTATAACCTTTCTACCTGAAGGGGCAGAGGACTCCTCATTAATTATTGATTTCCCTCCTCTCCAATTTGTTTAATCATATAAAGGATTTTACCAATATCTCTAAGTTATAAAAATAAAGTTTTATTTTAAATTCCTAAAGCCAGAGAATTATGATTAAATATATCATATACCTGAACTTAGATATTGCAGTATGAAAAAAAAATTAATCTATTAACAAGCAAACAAATGCCAACTCATTCTACTTAAAAATAGCTATTGTACATGATATTATTTCATGTACATGGTTGATTTCTGTGCTAATTCACAAAATTTGATTAAATTTGTCAGGATAAAAGGCCAACTGAAAAAGGTGGTGTAGTTGTTATAATGTGAATGCTTTTTTTAAGGTGCGCATAATTATTTTTTAAAAGAAGATCTAATTATATCTTATAATTATCTCAGACCATTCCTTCTTTTAAAACTGTAAACCCTAAATCACACTCAGAATGCCACATTTAAGTGGCACATTAACTTAGAAATTTGTAAACCCTTTTATGAACTTATGTACTTAATATTTTCAGTTTTATTTACATTTCCAATACTCGTCTGAAAACAAATTGAATTTATTAGTAAACGCCTGCTTCCCACTAATTACGGGCTCATTCCTATCATTTCAAATTTTTCTTTTTGTCCAGAAGATGTTGCTGCTGCTGCGTAGATGCTCGTACAACGTTAGCGACTGGCTGTTCTGTGTCTCACTGTCACATCCATCCTTGACTAACAAAGAGATTGATGCATTTTTTTTCTTACTGATTTTGTTCTTCATTCCACCCTGTGATTACTGCCATCTTAGAAAGCAAGGCATTATAAAATGTAAAGGGGATTCTCAGAAATCTATTTATGTTATCTGATCTAGAGAAAAGCAAAAGTGAAGATTGGATTAAGATGGAATCAGGCACTAAAGATTTAGGGTATGAAGGGTAAAGGCAATAAGTGATGTGCATTTGCAAACAGTACCATACCTGAAGAAATCATTTTAACTGAAAAGCTAGTGCAGTAGAATACATTGTAATAAATCAGAAGGCTCTGTGGGAAGGAAGGAAGGAAGGAAGGAAGGAAGGAAGGAAGGAAGGAAGGAAGGAAGGAAGGAAGGAAGGAAGGAGATTTAATTAGGATAAATGAAATCAAATAAATGATTTTCCTTTTTGCTTATTTATGTTAAGGTATACAATCCTAAGGAATGTATCTTTGTCTCCCAAACCCAACACTGTATTTTAAGAAGATACTGTATGATACTGCTCATGTGTATGTTCTATTCTTTGTCTTCTGATTAGAGAATTAATTATCATTAAAAAACTGAAGAGGAATTCTAAAATAGTATAGCTCTCCTCTTGCTCTGCAAAGATGAGAGGATCCTCACAGTAGGATACTTGTTTCACCTCTTGACCTACCTGTTTGTAAAACTGCTGAACTTATCATAATGTGTCTAGGTCTCCTCCGCGGATAGACATACACATGTGCATGTGTGCACACCCACACCCCCACACTCGTCAGTTATTTCAGAAGACATTTTTGATTAGTTATTATATACATTGCATTTTAGGGAAGATTTATGTGTATTTAACTGTATCAATAGGGTGAGTATTTTAAAAATGTGCAAGTATGGATTACGAGTACTAAACATACTAACCTAATGTGTGTGTGTGGGCACACACATATTTAGAGATTCTGATATGGCAAAGAGTTAATAAATATTATAAAGCTTCTTTCTCGCATGCAAAAGATAATGGCACTTATAAGCTTACTCTGGAAAATAGTCATTCCTTTCAAGCACACATGGAATGAACGTTTACCTTGTTCTCTTCCACCAAAAGAAGTCTCAGGAAATGCTAAATAATAAAATCATACATGTCTCCTTTATAGCCCTAAAACAAAAACCAAATATTTTAATGGCAATAAGATAGTCAAAATAACATAATTTGGGAACAAAATATACTTCAGAACTGTACAAATATAAACTAATAAATCATTAGGAAAATTGTGATATATTTAGATCTTAACAAAGAAAACACTTATAAAAATTCTTGGGATAAGTATGGAGGTATATATTTCCTTATATAGTGTCCTGACAACATTGAACAACAACCAAAAGAATTATAAGTAATACAAAAAGACAACAAAAAAGCAATCAGAACTAAGTTCAGACATATGATATAGACTGGACAGAGTATTTAAGATAACTAAATAATATGAGAACGTAAATAATATGAGAAAGTAAATAATAATGAAAACATAGATGACAGTAAAGAACAGATACATAATTTCAACAGTGAAATGGAAATCCTAAAATGGAATCACATGGAAATGATTCAATGAATCATTGTTCTAAGATCAGATAGCACAAACTAGATAAACAGCAGAAGCACACACTTGGTCGATGGCACATGCATTGTGCATACAGCACACACCCACGTACCTAAGCATATCATAGTCAAACTGCTGAAGAGCAAAGACTAAAAGAAAACCTTGAACACAGCCTGAGGAAAAGGCATGTCACATTTCACGAAACAATAGTAAAAAGCACAGCACACTAATCATGGAACACAATGAAAACAAGAAGGCAAGAGTGAACGTTAGTGTACTAACAGAAAAGTTTTTCAACCCAAAATTCAATACCAGAAAAAATATTCTGCAAATTACAAGAAATAAAAAGATTTAGTAAGGCAAACCAAACCCAAAGGAATTCATGGTTGGCAGAACTCCTTCACTGAAAATGTTAAAGAAATTTCTTCAAGACAAGAAAATCTTGGGGTGTCAGTGTGTCTCAGTTGGTTAAGCAACAAACTCTTGATTTCAGCTCGTCATCATCTCACCGTTACTGAGCTTGAGCCCCACATCAGGCTCTGTGCTCTCAGCATGGGATTCTCTCTTATCTCAAGCTTGGGATTCTTTCTCTCATCTCACCCTGCCTCTTCCCCCCAACTGGCACATTCTTTCTCTCTTACTCAAGATAAATAAACATTAAAAAAAAGACAACTATTATATAGTCAGAAACTTAGATCTACACAGAGAAATAAAGAGAATCAACTTTGGAATAAATGACAATTTACTCATTAAGGCAAAAATGATAATATATATGTATAATACACATTTGTAAAAGAAAAATGTGTGATAGCAGTAGACTATGGAATGGGAGTAAGATCACAAATATAAAGTCATACATTACATGTAAGTTCTATAATAGAATATTAACATAAGCTTATATTATTTACAAGTGTGTATTGTAAACTCTAAGGAAACCACTGGAAAAGCCAAACAAAAAAAGATAAATATCTGAAAATAGAGGGGATGCAAAAACTATAAAGTCATAAAATGCTGAATTAAAACCAGTGAAGAATGAAGAGCTGGAAAATAAATAAAGAACAAAAGAAATAGATAGAATACCACTAGAGGGGCACCAGGATGGCTCAGTCCCTTAAGCGTCTAACTTAAGCTCAGGTCAGGATCTTGTAATTGGTGAGTTCTAACCCCGTGCTGGGCTCTGTGCTGACAGCTCAGAGCCTGGACCTTGCTTTAAATTCTGTGTCTCCCTCTCTCTCTACCCCTCCCCTGCTCTCTTTCTCTCTTAAAAATAAATAAACTTTAAAAACACAATACTTCTAGAAGGATGACAGATTTTAATCCAAATATATTTATAATCAGTTCAAATAAGAATGGTTCAAACACAGTTGTTAAGATAGATTATTAAATTGATCATTTCTAAAGAACATAACTAAAATATATCCTGCCTTTAAAAAATACCATAAACAACAACAGACAAACAAACAAACAAAAAACAGAATAAAACATGTAAATACTGAGAACAAACAGATGGTTGCTGGAGGTTGACTCTGGGGAGGATGGGCAAATGAGAAGGGTTGCGGGAGCCACAAACTTTCAGTTATGGATTGAATATGTTACAGGAATAAAAGGCACAGCATGAGAAATATAGCCAGTGACACTGTAATACCACGGTGTGGTGGCAGATGATAGATACACTTGTGGTGAGCATAGCGTAATATACATATTTGTCAAATCACTACATTGTACTCCTGAAATTAATATAACATTGTGTGTCAACTATACTCAAATATATTGTTATATTTAATTGTATATAATTTATATGTGATGGAAAAATATCCCAATTTAAATATAAATATATAAGCCGGTTAAAATAAGATGAAAAATTATATACCATATAAAGAGTAACTCAAAATAAAACTAAACTACCTATATTAATTTTAGACTAAGTAGATTTCAAAACAAGGACACTTATCAAGGACAGAGTGGTATTGGATAATTGTAAAGGGATCAATTTTCTTTATTTTGAATTTATTAAATATTTATTTTTTAACCATGTTTATTCATTTTTTAAAAATTTACATCCAAGTTAGTTAACATATAGTGTTACAATGATATCAGAAGTAGATTCCTTAATGCCCCTTATCCATTTAGCCCATAACCCCTCCTGTAACCTCTCCAGTAACCCTCTGTTCTCTATATTTAAGAGTCTCTTATGTTTTGTCCCCCTCCCTGTTTTATATTATTTTTGCTTCTCTTCCCTTATGTTCATTTGTTTTGTTTCTTAAAGTCCTCATATGAGTGAAGTCATATTAGTCTTTCTCTGACTAATTTCACTTAGAATAATACCCTCTAGTTTCATCCACATAGTTGCAAATGGCAACATTTCATTCTTTTTGATTGCCGAGTAATATTCCAATATATATATATATTATATATATTATATATATATATATATAAATGATATATAAAGTGATATATATATCACTTCTTCATCCATTCATCCATCGATGGACATTTGGACTCTTACCATACTTTGGCTCTTGTTGATAGTGCTGCTATAAACATTGGGGTGCATATACCCCCCCTTTGAAACAGCATACCTGTATCCCTTGGATAAATACTTAGTTAGTGCATTTGCTGGGTCATAGGGTGGTTCTATTTTTAATTTTTTGAGGAACCCCCATAATGTTTTCCAGAGTAGCTGCACCAGTTTGCATTCCCACCAGCAGTGCAAAAGATCTTCTTTTTCCTCATCCTCACCAACATCTGTTGGTGCCTGAGTTGTTAATGTTAGCCATTCTGACAAGTGTGAGGTGGTATTTCATTGTGGTTTTGAATTGTATTTCCCTGATGATGAGTGATGTTGGGCATTTTTCATGTGTGGGTTGGTCATCTGGATGTCTTCTTTGGAGAAGTGTCTATTCATGCTTTTGCCCATTTCTTCACTGGATTATTTGTTTTTTTGGATGTTGAGTTTGATTAAATTCTTTATAGATTTTGGATACTAACCCTTTATCTGATATGTCATTTGCAAATATCTTCTCCCATAAGGGATCAATTTTCTAAGAAGATATACCTACCCTAAGTGAGTAAGTAGAATGACAGAAATAAAAAATAGACATATCCACAATTATCATTGAAGATTTCACTCATCTCTCAGTAAGCAATAGATCAGAGAATCAGAAAATAGGTACTAACATAGCCAACTTGATCTAATGGACATTTTAGAACATTCTACCCAGTAAAAACAGAACGCAGTTCTTCTCAAGTGTACATTGACCACTTACTAAGGTAGGTCACATTTGGGGGGCATTAAAGCCTAATGCAAATACAAGAATTGAAATCCCCAGTGTGTGCTCTAAGACCAAAAGGAAAGTAAATTAGAAATGAATAACAGAAAGGGATATGGAAATCCCTAAACACTTAGAAATTGGACACACTTCCAAATAACACAGAGGTCCAAGAAAAAGTCTTAAGAGAAAGACTAAAATATTCAAGCTAAATGAAAATAAGAAATAAAATAAAAATTTGTAGTTTGAACTAAAACTTATAGCACTAAATGTTTGTATCAGAAAACAGATTCACCAGCAGTACCCTATGCTTTTACCTGAAGAAACAAGAAATGAAAATTTAACCCAATGCAAGAAGGTAGATCACTGTGATTAGTGTGAAAATCAATAAATCTAAATATAGAAAAAATCAATTAATTGAAGGATGATTTTAATTAGAAAAATAAAATCAATAATTGAAAGGATGATTTTTTTAATAAATTTAAGAGAGCTGACAACCTTTAATAAAGTCAATGAAGAAAAAGTTAAGGAAAGACAAAAATTATATACCATGGGTTTTCAAATGGCCCCACAAAAGATATTCCCATCTTAATCCCTGGAATTTGAAAATATCAATTTATATGGAAATGAGGTTTTTCTGTGATTAAATTAAGTCTGGGCCATGACTACAATCACATGTATCTTTATAAGAGAGATTTGAGACAGACAGAAGGCAAGAAAGTGACATGACTTTGGGAGAGGGGGGAGACATTGAAGTGATATGAACAAAAGTCAAGGAATTCGGGAAGCTACCAGAAGTTGGAAAGAGGAATGATTTCTCCTGAAGAGCCCCCAAAGGGACTACACAGCCCTGCTGACACTGTGCCTTTAGCCTGGTGATGCAATTTCAGTTTTGACCTCTGTAAGAGAATATCTTATATTTTCTTTCTTATTCTAATTTCTACTTTCTGGATCTTAAGGAGAAGTATAAGAGAATACATTTCTGTTATGTTAAGTCACTAAGTTTGTGGTAATTTGTTATAGTAACACAAGAATTTAATATATTCCAAATATCAGGTATAGAAGAGGGTACATTCCTACTATCCCAGTGATATTAAAGGAAAATAGTTATATTGGGGACTACTGTATAACTATAAATGTAACAACTTAGAAGAAATAATCTAATTTTTTAAATTATCACATTATACAAAAATTTAATTTTATTCTAGGCAAAGTAAATGATATACATTTAGTCATAGATTGAGATTTAGATATAAATGTCATATATTATGACTAAATGCAATGCAATATTCTGGAACAAAATCTTGAAAATAAATAAGACATTAGTTTAAAAAAAAGTTGAAATGCAAGTAGCATTTGTTATATAGTTAATGGTATTGTACTGAGTTTACTTTCTTACTTCAGACAAATACGCCATGATTATAAGATTCTACTGTTGGGGGGAGCTGGGGAAAGGGTGTATGCTTGCTTTCTACAGTACATTTTTTTAATTCTACAATTATTCTAGAAGAAAGTTAATAAAAATATAATGTTATTTTTCAGTTATTAGATCATAAGGAAGTGTTTATTAGTCAGAAGTAGTATATTTACACCAATATGTGATCACAGAGATGGTAAGAATATGTAGAATTATTGTCTGTAAAACAAAGCACACATACACACACCCATTACAGATCATTCTTAACTTTTTAAAATATAATTTTTTGCTAGATAAAGAGCTATTCCTTTTTTTGGGTTTCAAGTTTTTATTTAAATTGTAGTTAGTTTACAGGGTCCCTGGGTGACTCAGTCAATTAAGCATCCTACTTCAGCTCAGGTCATGAACTTGCAGTTTGTGAGTTTGAGCCCCACATCAGGCTCTGTGGTGACACCTTGGATCCTGGATCCTGCTTCAAATTCTGTGTTTTCCTTCCTCTCTGCCCCTCCCCTGCATATACTCTGTCTCTCTCTCTCCCCAAAATAAATTAACATTAAAAATTTTTAAATAAATTTTAGTTAAAATATAGTGTGATATTGATTTCAGGTGTAGAATTTAGTGATTTATCACTTACATACAATAACTAGTGCTTACCCCAACAAGTCCCCTCCTTAATGCCCATCACCAATTTAATCCATCTCCTGCCCATCTTCCCTTTAGCAACTTTCATTTATAAACACTGGTTCATATTTTATGTATTAAAATATAAATATCTACAGCCTTTATTTCATTTTTTATGAAATAAATTATCTCAATAACATCATCAGAGAAAAAATATATATCACATCTTCTTTACCAATGGACACCTATGCTGCTTAGTTTAGTGACTGTAAATAATGCTGTAATAATCATAGGTGTGCATGTATCCCTTTGCATTAGTGTTTTTGTATTTCTATTTTGTATTTTGTATTTTTACCTGATAGTGCAATTCCGGGGTCAGAATCTTATTTTATTTTTAGTTGTTTGAGTAATCTCCGTACTGTTTTCCACAGTGGCTGCACAACTTTGCATTCCCCCAACAGTGCAAGTAGTTCTTTTTTCTTCACATCCTCACCAAATTTCTTCTGTTTTTTTTTTTTACTTTAGCCATTCTGGCAGGTGAGAGGTGATATCTCATTGTAGTTTTAATTTGCATTTCCCTAATGATGAGTGATACTGAGCATCTTTCATGTCTCTGTTGGCCATCTGTGTATCTTCTTTGGAGAAATGTCTGCTCATGTCTTCAGCCCATTTATTAATTGGATTATTTGGTTTGGGGATATTGAGTATTATCAGTTCCTTAAACATTTTGGATACTAACCTGTTATTTTATCTGTCCTTTGCATATATCTTCTCTCATTCAGTAGGTTGACTTTTAGTTTCATTGAATGTTTCTTTCACTGTTCAGGAGATTTTTATTTTGCCGTAGTCCCAATAGTTTATTCTTGCTTAGATTTCCCTTGGCTCAGGAGACCTACTTAGAAAAATGTTGATACAGCCAATGTCAGATAGATTACTGCCTGTACTCTCTTCAAAATTTTTATGGTTTCAGGTCTCACATTTAGGTCTTTCATTCATTGAGTTTATTTTTGCAGATGGTGAAAAAAGTGGTCCAATTTTATTCTTTTGCATGTGGCTATCCAGTTTTCCCAGCACCATGTGTTGAAAAGACAGTCTTTTTCCCATTGTGTATTCATTCCTCCTTTGTTGAAGATAACTGGCCATGTAATTGTGTGTTTATTTCTGAGTTTTCTGTTCTATTTCATTGACCTACATGTCTGTTTTTATGCCAATATCCTACTGTTTTATTACTACCATTTTGTGATATAACTTAAAATGTGAATTGTGATACATCTTTTGTTTTTCCTTTTTCAAGATTATTTTGGCTATTTGATGACTTCTGTGGTTCCATACAAATTTTAAGATTGTTGTAGTTCTGTGGAGAATGCTATTGGTATTTTGATAGGGGTTGCATTAAATCTACAGATTGCTCTAGGTATATAGACATTTTAACAATATTTGTTCTTCCCACTCACTACCATGGAATTTCTTTGTGTAATCTTAAATTTTGTTTATCAGTGTTTTAGTTTTCAGAGTACTAGACTTTCACTTTTCTGGTTAAGTTTATTCCTAGATATTTTATTGTTTTGGGGGTACAATTGTAAATGAGAGGATTGTTTTCTTAATTTCATTTTCTGCTGATTCATTATTACTGTACAAGACTTTAACAGATTTCCGTACATTGATTTTGTATCCTGAGGCTTTATCTGTTCTCGTAGTGTTTTGGTGGAGTCATTAGGTTTTTTTTTTTTTTAATTTATGTATAGTATCATAATGAGAGTTTTACTCCTTCCTTAACATTGTGAATGCATTTTATTTTGTATGTTGTTTAATTGCTGTAGCTAGGACTTCCAGTACTATGTTGAATAAAAGTGGTGCCAGTGAACATTCTTGTCTTGTTCCCTATATCAAGGGAAAACCTCTCTGTTTTTTTACAATTGAGTATGATGTTCTCTGTTGGCTTTTCATATGAGAGAAGACCTTTATTATGTTGAGGTATGTTCCCTCTAGACCTACTTTACAGAGGGCTTTTATCATGAATGGATGTTGCACTTTTTCAAATGCTTTTTCTGCATCTGTCGAAATGACCATATGGTTTTAATCCTCTCTATTACTGAGAAAGTTGTTTTGCAAATATTGAATCACCCTTGCATCCTGGGAATAAATTCCACTTGATTGTGGTGTATGATTTTTTTAAAATATATTGTTGGATTCAGTTTACTAATTATTTTGTTGAGGATTTTTGCATCCTTATTCATGAGAGACATTGTCCTTAGTTCTCTTTTTTTGTAGTGTCTTTATCTGGTTTTGGAATCAGGGTGATACTGGTGTCAGAGGATGAATTTGAAAGCTTTCCGTCCTCTTGTATTTTGAATAGTTTGAGACGAATGGTTTTGTAGATGAATTAGTTTCAAAATTATACTTTTTTAAACATGTATGACTGGGAGTAGATGCCCCAGCTATATTTAGGGTTTTTCTATATAATTTCTAATAATTTGTGAAGCACTCTGAGATCTCAGCTACAGCTAATATTTTGAGATTCTATAATTTACTGTGAAGATATTTACTACCACAAAATTGAGAAGTAACTATTTCTTTGTCATTAGCTTTTATAGTTTTTATCATTAATTCTCATTAATTAATAAAACAATAATAATATCCCTCAAGTGCATACTTACTATTTGCCAGATAATATTATAAATATTTTCATATCCTCATATTTTAAATCTCACTACACTAATAGAAAGTGGAATAATCTGAACAGATAGGTAATACTATAAACATGAAGAAAAAATATCCTAGAGATTTAACGATACCTTGTTGAATTTAAAGAAAGAGGAAATAATGGTTATTTTAATAGTACAAATATTTACTGTGGTACATAGGTATAATGTGAATTACACCAATAGAAAAAATTATTGGGATAATTCTCAAAAAATATTGCTGTTTTCCTGGTCTGCTAATTCTTGATATCAAATTCATAGCCCAAATTAGTATGTTTGGACCTTACAACTCCATAGCCCTTTTATCAAAGTAGCTAAGTATACTTCCATTGAAAATAGATACAATACACAAGAATATGTTGAGATATCATACACTACAATAAAAACTATGAAATATATTTAATGTGCCTTTAGAATTAAACATCTTACATACATAGCAGATAAGAAATTCTACTGGACATGTTTCAGATATTGATTTGAACACCGCTTCTCTATAAAATGAATGATAGACAAAACTAAACTCAAAGTGGATTAAATACCTAAATGTGAAACAGGAAACCATTACAATCCTAGAGGAGAACATAGGCAGTAACCTCTTTGACATCAACCATAGCAACTTCTTACTACATATGTCTCCTAAGGCAAGAGGAACAGAAGCGAAAAAGAACACCTGGGACTTCAAGATAAAAATCTTCACAGAAAAGGAAATGATCAACAAAACCAAAGGCAGCCTTCAGAATGTGTTATTTGCAAATAATACATCTAATAAAGGGTTAATAGACAAAATATATAAAGAAATTATAAAACTTAACATTCCAAAAAACAGTTTAAAAATGGGAGGGAGATATAAATAAACATTTTTCCAAAGAAGACATACAGATGTCTAACAGACACTTGAAAAGGTGCTCAACATCACTCATCATCAGGGAAATGCACATTAAAATTACAATAAGATATCTCCTCACACCTGTCAGAATGGCTGAAATTAACAACACAGGAGACAGCACATGTTGGTGAGTATGCATAGAAAAGGGAGCCCTCTTGCACTGTTCATGGGAATGCAAGTGGCACAGCCACTCTGGAAAACAGAATGGAGTTTCCTCAAAAAGCAAAAGATAGAACTACCCTGTGATCCAGCAATTGCACTATCAGGTAATTACCAAAGGATACAAAAAAAACTGATTCAAAAGAATGTTTATAGTAACATTATCAATAGTAGCCACACTATGGAAAGAACCCAAATGTCCATCAGCTGATGACTGGATAAAAACTGACTGTGAACTGTATATATATATGTATACAGTGTATATATATGCCTATATATATACATATATATACACATTGAGATAATACTTGTTCATAAAAAATAAAATCTTGTCGTTTCCAATGATGTGGATGAAGCTAGAGAGTATTATGCTAGGTGAAATAAGTGAGAGAAAGACAAATACCGTATGATTTCACTCTTATGTAGAACTATAGATTTTAAGAAACAAAGCAGATGGACATAGAAGGGGAAAGGGAGGCAAATCATAAAACAAACTCTTACTATAGAGAACAAATTGAAGGTACTAGAGAGGAGAGGTGGAGGGGACAGATTGAATACGTGATGGGTATTAGGGAGGATATTTGTGTTGAGCACTGGGTATTGTATGTGAGTGGTAAATGACTAAATTCTATACTTGAGACTAACATTACACTGTATGTTAACTAAGTGGAATTTAAATAAAGAATTGGAAGAAAAACTTCACCAACAAGTAAACAAACAACCCAATTACAAAATAGGCCAAAGACCTTAGCAGACATGTCACCAAAGAATATATAAAGATGGCAAATAAACATGGGAAAAGATGCTATACATTGTATGTTATCAGAGAAATTTAAACTAAACAACAGTAAGAAATATCTACTATTCATTTAAAATGTCTAGGCCCACTTTATTACTTCATACAGTTGGTACAATAATGAATATATATGAAATAACATAATTCTATATTTTAAAATCATCATATTTTATATTCAACAATGTGCAATATAAGTCAATTCAACATGAACTTTAAATCATGCTCTTAAAAATATGGGCTTAAATAAAACAAGAATTTCTCACTGTTTAGAATATACATAGTAATTGATTTAAATTGGTCTAAACAAAGTTTACTATTCATATTCAGTTACATAGTGAAATGATAGGATTTAATATCACTAATATCAAGGTGAATATTAGGTATCAGAATGAAATTGTAATTCGCTTTTATATTTTGTCAGCCAAATATTAACCCATATTAAGCAGAAAACAAAATTTGATAGTATAAAGCTTAAATTAACTGAATGAATTGATATATCAGATTTAAAAGAAGATTTAGGAATTGGTTATAATAAATGCTGAATAATTTGCATATATTTTGAGGAAAATAAAATGCAGCAGAAATAAAAAATCAAACTAAAATCAGACATGTGCAAAATATGTTAGATGGTGCTAATTTTCATATAAAGTTTTTTAACTTTTTTTAAACACTGTCTGAAATTTCATTTTTTCTTACTTTTTGTATCTTTCCTTTGGGAAAGAGTTTTAATGTGAAGTTAACATTAAGTTTAAAACCCAGATCCATGAAATGTGGCAGGTGTTTTAGAGAATTGTTTCCTGTTTAATATTCTGTTAAAAAGTATGGGGCGCCTGTGTGGCTTAGTCGGTTAAGCGTCCGACTTTCGCTTAGGTCATGATCTCGCGGTTCGTGGGTTCGAGCCCCACGTCGGGCTCTGTGCTGACTGCCAGCTCAGATCCTGGAGCCTGTTTCAGTCTGTGACTCCCTCTCTCTCTNAAAAAAAAAAAAAGTAAACTTATAAGCCCAACCTCTCAGTTTAGTGATACAGATATAACAAATGTAAGACAAAAATAAACATACAGCAACCCAAACAAAAGGACCATTACTCTTTCCATCTTTCATGAAAGAAGGATATTTTAGAATTTGAGCTTTAAAAATAATATTATCTAATAATAAAAGACTCTTTTTTTCCTCAAACTCATATTGGCAACTTTACAAGATTTGTAGTATTAAAAAATGTATTATAATGGCAACAAAGCATAAGCTGCAACATTTATTTTAGCACATTTCATTGTCTGTATTGGTTTTAATGATACACTTTATTAATTTAGTAGCTATATAAAACATTGCCACATAATTTATTTTCAGACTAATTTTATAAACCACAATTCCTATAAAAAGTCAGATATAACTTAGGTTTATTGGCAAAAATGGAAGAAAATTCAATATCATGTCAAAATTTAATTATTTTTGCAAATCCAAACATTCTGAGGGATAATAATATCTTCCAAGGCTCCAACATCATCCCTTCCTTTTCTTCATCAGGACCAAAACTAAATTGGCTTTGAAATCAAATGGGATTTGATTTCATTAAGGCTGGTATGTTATGCAAGTATATAAATTCTGGTTTCATTTACCAACTCATAGAAACCGTATCATACAGCCGGAGTCCCACTCCAGTCAGTCCAGGGGTCCCTGAAGGATGGATGGTGTTGGCGAGAGAGTGAGAGAGCCCCAAGATTCTTTCTGATCATCAGGCAGGCATCTCTGCACTGACTGAGTCTCAGCTTTATTTATGGTTAAAGGTATGGGGAATAGCACAGAAGTGGCATTTGCCTTAGACAATGATTTCTGATGACAAACTTCTTTGATATGTAAAAATTTCCCAGAACATAGGTTTGTAGGAGACTCCTGCATAACCATTAACAATAGTGATTGAGGTAGGGGATTTAGATGTTTATCATATGGGGAAGGAAGGTACGTTTAGCATTCAAATACAAGATAATGTTTTTAGCATAGCAAAGGCAAAAGTTAGTTCTTTGAGAGCAGGGGTCTATAGCCCCTTTGCTTAAGGGGAAGTATAAGAAAAACAGGATTCTCAGGAAACACAATGTTTGCTCCCATAATCACAAAATAAGTTCTTACAAGTTCCTTCACAAGGTGCAATCAGCATATCAGGACCAGAATAAGGGGACAAGTCACTCTAGATACCAATCAACAAGGTGCTCAGGGGGTCAATGCTCAAGCAGAAACAATTGAGTTGGGGTGCATATCAGTTACCATCTGATGGCAGGAGACCTTGCACACCTGCCTCAACCACACACGGAGTTTTCAACTAGTGAGTTCAGAATGGCTCCCAACATTACTTTGTTTAAAGACTGAAATTTCTTGGAATGTGTGAGACTTGGCAGTCTTGTCATATTCTATGAACTAGTGATGTATAAACTCTGATATGTAATACACTGAAAGTTGTTTAAAAATGTACACTATATAGAAAATATATTCATAAGAGATATTAGAAAGTATACTTCCAATATTGAGCATAATAATGCAAGTTTGCAAAGAAAAATGTTAACCACGTTTCTCTCTGGATAGTATTTTAAGCAAAATTTACTAAAAATAATGTTTTTCTTATGACAATTCCATACAGAAAATGTGTTTATGAATTGCTACTTACTTCACTGGCAGTATATTCTTATATGTATTAGTTTCCAACATCTGGGTGAAGATACTTAATTTTCTACCTGATAAATAAGCAACAGAATGAATTGTAAAAATATGTATTTTCCTCTATATAAGCATAGAAAATAGAAGAAAATAATTCCATTACACATTTAATCTTGCATCTTAGTCCTTCTCTATCTCTCTGCACCTAAAATGGCTTTCTCTTATTTGTGTATTTTGCTCTTGGCTTAAACCAATAATTTTTAAGTACATTATAATGGAACACTTTTTCTTTAGTATGCTAAATAAACTTTACTTGAAAAAAAGTCATTTTTATCAAATGTATTTGCAATGTTTAGAGTTTGATTTCTTTAAGCATATTGTTTGTGGGACACCTGCATGGCTCAGTTGGTTAAGTGACCAACGTCAGCTCAGGCTGACAGCATGGAGTCTTCCTGGGATTCTCTATCTCCCTCTCTCTCTAACCCTCCTGCCTCAAAATAAATAAACACATTTTAAAAATTCTTTAAAAATATAAAATATATTGTTTGTAACCTCAGACGTTTGAAAAATTTAAGATGCACTATACAGATGCAGAAGATAGCAAAAATATCATATTCTAACATTTTAAACTATAGAATTCTTTTTTTACATGAAATATTTTGTTTGATGCAGTGTCCAGCCATGATTAAAACTTAATCATGCAAATAATAACCTAAGATTTTTTTAAAGTTCAAAGCTTGATTTAGTAGTTTTGTGATGTGGCTATAGATATCACGCCATCCTCGTTGATCACAAGCCTCTAGGTAATGCTCCCACTGTTGATTGAATAGCAAAGTGGACCAGCAAATAGATTAGAAAATACTATGTTAGATCAATATATGTAATAAAGTATGTCCTTTACTTTGTGTCAATAATATATTCTAAAAATATTCTTCTAAAATAATTCATTTTATTAAATAAATCATTCTAAAATATTTCATCCCAATAAAAATTCTAATAAAACTTTATTAAAAAAATTAATAGTTTTTTATTTTGAAAATAAAATATATTCAATTTTATAACTACATGACATTGAGGAAAGTAATAAAATATCAGTAGTTACCCATTTAAAACTACTGCTAATAAATTTTCTTAGTACTGTATTGTGTATTCATTCTTTCATTTGTTTGGTCATAATGTAGTTAATTTATAAATTATTTATAGTGCTTTTGAGAATAATTAAAGGGAATATTGAATGAGAAGTAAAAGTAGAAATTAAAATGGCTATCAAGGAAAAGTTAGCACATGGAATGTATATTATTAAGCCATGTATAATTAGTAGACTTGTTTTACAAAGTCTGCTATAACAAGTTCTATCAGGCCAAGAAAAGATAAATAGGAATCAGTTAAAATAATTATATTCCACAGAAGATAAAAATAAAACTGAAGAAACTTGTTGTCCCATGACATCAGGAATTTGGAATCAAATTTCCCTTATAAAATCTAATAAAAAAATAACAGAAGACAATGGTGCCAAGATCTCCAAAATTAAGTCCCATAATTAAAAGTCATATAACTTTTTTTTCTATAATATTCAAAACATGACTTCATATAGGTAGAAAAACTGGTACATAGAATATTTAGAAGGTCAAAAAATTTGGTATTCTTCTATATTTTATGATTTTCTGGTTCTAACTGAAAATATTATTATACTAGTCTAAGTATCAAATATAACTAAATAAATATCAAGTTATGCTTAGATGTTTTATTATTTTGACCATATATTATAAATATCCACTACTATCAGAGGTGTTTAATCTTACTCTGGATGTCATTTATGTTTAAATGACTTCTCCAAGGTACCTTAAAATAATATCAAGAAGATTTTACCATTATAATTATAGCTATTTTTAATTTACACCATGATGCTATTTATACCCATACAATGATCTACCCCTTGCATGGGGAAAAAAGGAAGAAAGATTCCCTAACTTCTTTTATTCTAAGCCATGACACAAAGCTTAACAAAACTTTTGACATATTTTCCAACATAATAAGTTGAATTTTAATTATTTCAATATTAACCTGCCTAAAAAGCAAAGAAATATGCTTAGAAGTATCCTTTAAATTTATGTATTTTATTTCATCTTATTTTTTGATTTTCTGATGCATCTATGTTTTTTTAAATTCAGAATGTATTATAATGAGAACAGTAGTCATCACCCTTATGTGTCAACTAAAAGTTGATACTAATTTGGCATTAAGAGTAAAAGAATGATAGCTACTGGAGAAGCAACAGCCTATACATGAATATGTGGTTTCCTAAAGACTTTTACATCAGGTCTTGACCAGAGGTTGGCATTTTCAAAGGTCATCCAGCTCTCCATACTAGTCAATTACTGAACATCGGGCACTGTTGACAGTTAAGCACTGCTGCAAAATTAGCAAAGGCAATACAGACATACCAGGAACTTCCAACTGAACATTCTGCACAGATTTCAGAAAATTTCCCTGATACTTTCATATTAGCTTATATTCACTTGTACTTAAAACATTTCATTTCTTTCTCCTAAGATTTTCAAATTATAGGCTGTTGAAAATGGTCAAAATTTTAATCATTATTTCTATTTTGAGAACCCGACTTGAAATTCTCTCTTTAATGCTTTCTTACAATAATACAAAAAACCTCTCTACAAATGAACTAAGTCCTATGACAAGATTATTATGGAAATATATTCATCCTTGAATATATATGTGTATATATATGTGTGTGTGTTACATGTAACATATATATAACATGTTATATGTATATAACAGCATAAAAGCCATATATAAGAAACCTACAACCAATGTCATCCTCAATGGGGAACAAATGAGAACTTTCCTCACCATCAGGAACAAGATAGGGTGTCCACTATCAGTACTGTTATTTAACATAGTATTGGAAGTCCTAGCCTATGCAATTAGACAGCAAAAAGAAATAGAATGCATCCAAATCAGCAAGGAAGAAGTTGCATTTTCACTATTTGCAGATGACATGATACTGTATATAGATGACCGAAAGACGACTCTACCAAAAAATTGCTAGATCTGATACAAAAAATAAAGCCACCAGACACAAAATCAACATACAGATGTCTGTTGAGTTTCTATACACCAATAATGAAACATAAGAAAGAGAAATCCAAAAATTGATCCCATTTACAATGGCACCAAAAACCATGAGATATCTAGGAGTAAATCTAACCAAAGAAGTAAAATCTGCACTCTGAAAACTATAACATGGAAAAGGACACAAGGAAATAGAAAAGCATCCTATGCTCATGGACTTGAAGAACAAATATTATTAAAATGTCTATGCTACCCAAGGTCATCTATACTTTTAATGCAATTCCTATCAAAATACCAACAGCTTTTTTCACAGAGCAAGAACAAACAATCCTAAAATTTGTATGAAACCACTAAAGACCACAAATAGCCAAAGCAATCTTGAAAAAGAAAAGCAAAGCTGGAGGCATCACAATTCTGGATTTCAAGTTATATTCCAAAGCTGTAGTCATCAAGGCAGTATGGTATTGGCACAGAAACATACATATAGATCACAGTAGTATCCAAAATATATAAAGAACATCAAAAACTCCACACTCCCCCCAAAAAACAAATAATCCAGTTTAAAACTGGGAGACATGAATAGACATTTTTCCAAAGAAGGACATACAGATGGCTAACAGACACATGAGAAGATGTTCATTATCACTCATTATGGAAATATAGATCAAAACTACAATGAGATATCACCTCACAATTGTCACAATAGCTAAAACTAAGAACACAGGAAACAACAGGGGTTGACAAGGATGTGGAGATTGCAAACTGGTAAAGCCACCCTGGAAAACAATATGGAGTTTCCTCAAAACTTTAAAGATAGAACTACCCTATGATCAAGCAATTGCACTACTAGGTATTTACCCAAAAGATACAAAAATACTGGTATGAAGGGCTACATGCACCCCAATGTTTATAGCAGCATTGGCAACAATAGCTATACTATGGAAAGGCCTCAAATATCCCATTGACTGATGAATGGATAAAGAAGAAGTTGTGTGTGTGTGTGTGTGTGTGTGTGTGTGTGTGTGTGTGTGTGTGTAAATACATACATACACAGTGGAATAATACCCAGTCATTAAAAAGAGTGAAATCTTACCATTTGCAACAACTTGGGTGGACTAGAAAGTATTATGCTAAGCAAAATAAGTCAGTCAGAGAAAGAAATATCATATGACTTCACTCATATGGGCAATTTTAGAAATAAAACAGATGAACATAAGGGGAAAAAAACAGGCCAATCATAAAACAACTCTTAGCTATAGAGAACAAACTGAGGATTGCTGGAGGGGAGGGGGTAAGGGGATGGGTTAGATGTGTTAGGGGTATTAAGGAGAGCACTTACGATGAGCACTGGGTGTTGTATGTAAGTAACGAATCGCTAAATTCTACACATGAATTAATATTGCACTGTATGTTAACTAACTGGAATATAAATAAAAACAATGAATGAATGAATGAATGAATACATATATAAGCAAATATAAATAAATAAATAAATAGCAAGGAGGGAAAAGGAAAAAAAAGCAAATTACACTGTGTATAAAACTTCAAAACATGAAGGTGTGAAACACATACAGACATACATAGGAATAGTACTCAGCCATAGAAAAATAATGAGTTCTTGCCATTTGTGACAACATAGATGGACCTAGAGGGTATTTCATTAAGAAAATAGGTCAGACAGAAAGACATGCAGTATGATTTCATTTATTTTTGAAATCTAAACAACACCAAAAATAAAAACCTAGCTGAAACAGACTTATGAATACATAGTACAAAAGAGTACTTGCCAAAGGAAGAGGATGGGTGTAAAATATCAATATCAATATCAATAATCACTCTATACATTGATTTCCTCATGAACAAAAAATGGATCAGGATAACACCCACCTTGCTGTCTTTTTATCAATTCTTTTCTAAACATTTTTTAAAATATATATATTTGCATGTGAGTACACATAATATATATGTGTATATATATATATATATATATATAATGAAAATAGAGCAGTTTTGGGGCACCATATATTCATGTACAATGAAGGTATTTAGCTAGTTACAGTCAAAACACCGTGTATTTTAACCAGTGCTCTAGAATGTTTGGTGTTCTATCTCGTCCATGATTCCCTTAATAAATAAATATTAACTGATACTTCTCATTGATATCATTGGTACCATTACATTTACACAGAACATTTCTCTTTAATGTTTATTTATTTATGACAGACAGAGGGCAATTGAGGGAGGGGCAGAGAAAGGAGGAGAGGAGGAGACAGAATCTGAAACAGGCTCCAGGCTCTGAGCTGCCAGCACAGAGCCTGATGCGGGGCTCAAACTCTCAAACGGCAAGATTATGACTTAGGCTGAATTTGGATACTTAACCGACTGAGCCACCCAGGAGCCCCTAGAACATTTCTCTTTAAATTAATAATAAGTGACACTAATATTAACATGAGAAAGATTTTGGAGGAAAAACAGCTTAAAGCAAATAACATTCAAAACTATGCACACTACCCTAACTTTAAAGTGAAGCATGTAATTTATTTTCCTCTCTACTTTTCATATCTAAAGGAGAAAAAAATCCACTGAATTATGGAAGGTAATCCAGATAGATGGCTGTCCTTTTGGCCTGAGACAGCCCTGACATAAAACTCACCCCCTTCACTGGCTTCCAGAAGATAACTAATCACTCTGGCATAATTTGTTTTCTGTAATTTTATTCAGGATATGTGGGGGTATAAGAAAGTTCACATTGCCCAGTACACTGAATACAGCATTTCACCTCGAAAACCCTTGTTGTACTCATTTCTTATTAATCTTTTGAGTTTTTAATTTTGTTTTCTTTTGTTTTGTTTGTTTTTTTTCTCCTTTCTGGCTGCTCTTTTCTCATATGATTATTGGGTCTTTCATTTTGCTTTCTTTCTTCCAGGAAACTTCCACTTATTTCATCTTTCTCATGTGCCTGTGAATTACCTGTGAATCTTGTTAAAATGAAACAGATTCTGTTTCAGTAGGTCAAGTCTGGCCTAGAAATTGCATATTTGTAATAATCTCACCTATGTTAACCGGTGCTGCTGGTCTGTGGACCACATTTCAGTAGTAAGGATATCATCGATGAATTCTTGTTGCCCGTAAAGGTTTTCTTCTTTCCTCTCTCCTGCTAATTCAGTGTATCAAATTATTCCTCAGTAATAGATCAATCACATTTTTAAAGAACTCTAGACTCCCCTTCATTAAAGGTAATACTCCCCTACCTAATTTCCAGTGTTCTTGCCCATCTGTGCTCTCTTAATTTATAAGCATCAAAAGCTATCTTCTTCCTTGGTGCCTTTTATTCATACTCTTCACTGTAATCAGAATGATACTCTCTGGCCAACTTCCTATTTTGTCTTAAAATGTCTGACTCCTCTTGATTTTTATGCCTCAATTTAAGTGTAATCTCTTCCAAGATTCTTTAAGAATATCCCCGGAAAAAAAGTACAAAATGCCTGATAATCTCTCTCTGGCAATGCTACAGATCTTTGCCTTCCTTACTGATATATTGTACTAACTTATGCTGTTTTATATCTCCCTCTATATCCACCTTTCAAATTAGTACTTAGCTAAATAAGACATTTAAAACAATTTAGATTAGTTTCCTTTTGCTGCTTTAAAAACCAATACAAATTTAGTATATTAAAACAACAAAGTTATTGTCTTACAGGTTTTGATGTCCAGAATCCAAAATGGATTAGGGGAGCTCTAGGACTCACCATACCCATGTCCACACACTCACTATCCACTATTTTTGGAAAAATGGTGAAGTCAACTTGTTTGTAAAAATGAGCTTTGGATATGAGCTAAGTGCTATTCATTGGCCACATACACTATTGATAACTGCCTGAGGCAGCACAATTTGACACTTTCTGTTGTGTTCAGTGTGTGCGTGTGTGTGTGTGTGTGTGTGTGTGTGTGTAAGGATGGGCAAGATTAAATGAATAAGAAAGATTTCCAGGCTTTAAAGGAATTGAAATGAAATCTTGCTTTATTAGCTTTTGTTTGTTTTGATTTGAATTCTTTCACTTATACTTTTTAGAACTACTGTACGTTTTCAAAGTACATTAAAAATGTTTCTACTAGTTCCATCAGATAGTGTGTAATTTCAGGGCATCTGGGGTAATTTAATAATATCAATATTAACATTTATACAAGGCATTAAGTCACTGAGCAGTAATGGGATCCATTAAGACTGGCTTGAGATAATAAACTTGGGCATAAGGAGGAGCTATAGTTACATAGTAGACATTCTATGGTGATGATAGTAATCAGACTACTCTGTGAGGACCAAAAATGCTATTACACTTCTTAATGGTATTCTAATTACTGACTTTCAAATAAGAGGAAGGTGAGGAAAAATGGAAGCAGCTTGCATATGTGAAAGGAAATGCATAATGAAAGTATAATAATTTCTTACTGGCTTCTAAGGAAAATTATTCCTGATAATTAGATGAAAGTTTGTCCGTTATGCTTAAATAGACTTCATCTTTAACAGAAGAAGTCTCTGTGTTAGAAGAAACCCTTAACCAATCTTCAGTGATTTCATTATATTAAGAACCTAAAAATCCAGAAAGCCTGAAACTTGTTTGTGGTTGCAATAGCAAACTCTGAATTCAGCATCACTGGAGAGTTTCTTCATGCGTGGCAAGAGAGTTCGCACATCCAGCCTTTGTATAGTCCAACCTCACTTCAAATGTAACATTTTGTTAGATTCTGAAAAAGATATACTAATCCTCAAGCATCTTCAAAAAATCTGGAGTGACCTTCCCTGGCAGCAAAGGAATAGAATTTGAGGAATCCTCTGTGTAACAGTGTACCAGCAGAAGACTCCAGCACACGTACTTATTTTGGATGAAATCAAGAAATGAGACAAATCATTAGCCCAATATATTGTGGGATCCTTTTTCTCCTTTGGTGCAGATTCTGTTAGACCATTAACACTAAAACAATTTTATATGTATTTTATGTGATTATTTTTGTGATCATTTTTGATTATATGATTCTTTTTTTCAAAAGTGGTTATCTTTGTTTCTTCTTGTGATTACCAGGAACTGCAAGAAGACCCCCCAATGAACTTTACTTCCTGAAATTCACATCCTTATGCTGTCCCCTATGACCTGTATAATCAATATGATATTGTGGAAATAACAGCACGAGGCATTTAAGGCTCAATTTATAAAACAAATTTTGGTTCCACATTTTTTTCTTTAATATTTTGCTGCAAAAGTCTACTGGTATGTTGTGATGACACTCAAGTAGCCTTACAGAGAGGTTCACATGGTAAGAACTATGACCTACTATCAATAGGACTGACTTACCAGACATGGAGTAAGGAAACATATTGGTAATAAATCCTCCAACCAGAGCGAAGCCTTTGGATAACTGCCACTTCAGTCTCACCCAACCACTTAAGTATAACCTCATTAAGGTCCTGAAGCAGGAGAATCCAGCTTCGATGCACTTGATTTTCTGACCCACAGAAACCATGAGATAAAATACAATTATTTTTTTAAGCCACTAAATTGTGAGGTAATGTATTATGCAGCAACAGGAAACTAAGAACCCTCTTTCCTTACCGTTCTTCTCTGATTTTTCTTCTTTACTTTGCTTCTTTTAATCCTAATCATCCCAGATAATACATTTTCTCATCATCATTGATCTGGATCATAATACTCATATCACTTAATACTGGCATTTAAATGTGGTAAGCTCAGTAGAACACCCATATTTCAAACTATTCATGAGGCAATTTTTCTTTGAAATTATAATTGGGTTTCAGTAGAAAAAAAATAGAAATAGAAAAAAAAATAACTGTGTATATATAATTGGACCATGAGATAAATACACTTTAGCTGAACAGGCTTTTATTCTATTAGCTGAAATTCTTTCTATTTTCTGTTTTAAGGTATGACTTGATTTGTTTTCTGTTTTAGAGATACAAAATGTTTATCTTAAAATAGCAATAATAGTATTTGATATATAATTTTATACATAGCTATGGACTTTTTTCTTTGACTTTTACAGTAAGCACTGACATTTCAGTTTTGACAGTTTATTTATCACATAATTAGGGTAAGTTTCCCATTAAGATGAAATGAACAGAAAAATATTACCAGAAATAACAAATGGAACGTGCTATAATATAACTTTGTATATAACACAAAATGTGCTCTATTAAATATTATTGACAAATGATGTGAAGTGTTGAGACCTTCTAAGAAAAGATTCACAGCCTTTATTCAAACTCTGTGTCAAATAGCTGAAAGCTGTGGTCTATTTCTTATTTATCCCTTAACTCTTTTCTGATTTCCAGATTGATATCATGTTAAATGTACTTCATAAATATTTTTGGAAGTTTACTTTTACTTCATGGCTGCTGTTTTTTTTTTTTTTTTTTTTTT